>NW_012150408.1:211843-214064 GCF_000956105.1 Propithecus coquereli
ATACTTCCTCTTGTTTATAAAATTGGGATTATATGTAGAATCTTGCTTTTCTCATTTAGAAGTTAATGTCATGAGAAAATATTCATGATATAGTCCAAAAATATTTTAATGACCACATTGTACAAATGTGTCACAATTTAAAATCCATAATGTTTTTAATTTTTCAATACTATGAACTCTGAACATAAATCGTAAAGAGCTAGTGTAACACAGTGGTTAAAGGCATGTGCTCAGGAGCCAGACTGCCTGAATTTGAAATTTAGCTCTGATACCTGGTAGCTGTGTGACCTTGGACAAGTTACTTAGCTTATCTGTGCCTCAGTTTCCTTATCTGTAAAATGGAGATAAAATAGTACCAAGCTCATAGGTCATTAATAGAATTAATTGGTTAATTTTTGTAAAGGGCTTAGAGTAGTGACTGGCAAGCTTTATAATAGTAGAGGTATTATTATTATTTGCATCCCTGAATATTTCTTTAAGCTAAACCATAGATTCTATAAAAAGTGTTCGCTTTTCCTTTTCAGAAGACACCATCCCACGAACACAAATAGAAAAAAGGAAAACAAGCCTATATTTTTCCAGCAAATATAACAAAGAAGGTATCCCTTTCCCAATCAGAACAACAGATTTTATGTCTATTTTGGGTGTCCAGCTCTGATGCACTATGTTTGTTTAGCTCTTAGCCCCCCGCGACGCAAAGCCTTTAAGAAATGGACACCTCCTCGATCACCTTTTAATCTCATTCAAGAAACACTTTTTCATGATCCATGGAAGCTCCTCATCGCAACTATATTTCTCAATCGGACCTCAGGTTTGTGGATTATTTTTGTCTTTCTCTTAGTAGAGACAGTGTGGTAAGAAGAAGGCATTGAATTGATTAGGAGGCCCAGGTCCTACTCAATTTCAAGTCTCATATTCAAATTTAGAGGCTGCACCTAAAGAGTATTAAATGTGATTTTAGAAATTTGACAAGTCTGATAATAGTGATTCCTAGTAGCATGACCTTGGATAAGGACTGTCTCCTTTCTGCCCTCAAACTCTTCACCTTTGAGAAAGACTAGATTATATCCAACAGCCTTTTTAGAAAGTTAGACTAGATTAATCGACAGATTTTCATTTATTTTCTACTTTCAAATAAGTTTTGGCCATCAGTGAAAATCAGTTAACATTTCTCCTGTCATGTGTATATAAAAGCATCTCTTTTTCATTGACTGTACCTTGTGTTCTATGTGCTTCTACTCTAGTTATCTGGTGATCTGATTATTTAAAAACTAATATCAGGCCAGGCTTGGTGGCTCACGCCTGTAATCCCAGCACTTCGGGGGACCGAGGCACAGGAGTTACAGGTTATAGTGAGCTATGATCGCACCACTGCACTCTAGCCTGGGCAACAGAGCGAGACCCTGTCTCTTCAAAACAAAACAAAACAAAAACTAATGTCATGCAAGGCCAGGTTTCAGCATAATTTGGACTATTAGTCAAATAGATTAACAGTGTTGGTATTTGACTCTGAAAGTGGTTGCTGGTTCAGGTAATGGCTTCTCATCAGTGCTTAAAAAAATAAACCCTCTGGATGAGATTTCTAGATTTCTACCTGAACCTGAAATTGGCACATCTGAAGACTTGTGATCATACAGTTACTTTTATTTTCCAGGCAAAATGGCAATACCTGTACTTTGGAAGTTTCTGGAGAAGTACCCTTCAGCTGAGGTAGCAAGGACTGCAGACTGGAGAGACGTGTCAGAACTTCTGAAACCTCTTGGTCTCTATGATCTTCGAGCAAAAACCATTGTCAAGTTCTCAGGTACTTTCCCGTATACCCAAAGGAAAAAACATAAATTGCGCCTATTTAAGAGAGCCACACCTTAAATTTTAATGTCCTCAGATGCTGTACTAATGGAGGTTATCCATCTCAAGCTGAATATAAAAGCAGTCTTCTTACCCCAAACCACAGTCGCCCACTGACACAGGCAATAAATCTTTGCCCCGCACTAAGTCAGGCCACGTGAGCATAACTAGGGGAAGAAGTCAGTGATGCAGAAAGCTCACTCCTTGGGCCGGGCGCGGTGGCTCACGCCTGTAATCCTAGCACTCTGGGAGGCCGAGGTGAGGGGATTGTTTGAGCTCAGGAGTTCCAGACCAGCCTGAGCAAGAGCGAGACCCCGTCTCTACTAAAAATAGAAAGAAATTAATCGGACAACTAAAAATATATAGAAAAATT
>NW_012150408.1:214114-218873 GCF_000956105.1 Propithecus coquereli
AAAAAAAAAAAAAAAAAAAGTCACTTCTATTTACTAGCAATACATTTCCTTTAATATCATTTTCTAGCCCACAAGGACAGAAGTTCAGATCCAAAACTTCACTTGCTAATTATCTTCACAAAAATGGAGAGACTTCTCTTAAGCCAGAAGATTTTGATTTTACTGTACTTTCTAAAAGGGGCATCAAATCAAGGTATAAAGACTACAGCATGGCAGCTCTGACATCCCAACTGCAAAATGAAAGTAAAAATTCAAACCGGATCCTCAGGACACGAAGCAGGTTCAAAAAAGATGTGTTTCCTCTGCCGAATAGTAGCTTGGAGTTGCAAGACAGCAAAGGACTATCTAACTTTAGTTCCACTCATTTGCGTTTGGAAGAAGGTGAGAGTATTAATAATGTTAACTTCAGAAAGCTTAGAAAGCCCAAAGGAAAGGTGACTATTTTGAAAGAAATCCCAATTAAGAAAACTAAAAAAGGATGCAGAAAGAGTCTTTCAGGTTCCACTCAAAGTAATAGAAAAAGAGAATCTGTGTATAAGAAAGCAGATGCTGAAAATGAGCCTGTTGCACAGGAAGGCCAGCTTGATAGAACGTTCTGCATTTCTGACGCCAGAGCAAGCTACAAGACCTTCGGTGTGACCAGTGAAGAGAAGAACCTTGTAAAAGAAAAATCATTGAGTTTAGGATCAAATTTAGGTTTTGAGCAAATAACTCCTGTCACCATAAACAAACTATGTTTGACCAAAGAAGCTGAACACGATGAAAAGTATGAGGATACCTTTTCAAAATCTGAAGAAATCAGAAGAAAAGTAGAAGTTGGGGAAAGGAAGGAATGTTTGCATATTGACATTTTAAAATGTGGCTCTGAAATGGACAAGAACTGCTCACCAACCAAGAAAGACTTCACTTCTGAGAAAGCATTTCAAGGTATACCATACCTGAAAACACTGTTAAACATTATATGATAAGGAGTTTATACTCCCGCATCTCATGTTTCATGGCTGTATGTGGTAAAGATGTGGGAACAGAGCCAAGAAATAGGGCCCAATACCAGATACCTTGTCTAACTGATCTTGGGGCCCTTTCCTGTGGCAGAAAATCAGCTGGCTACTGTCATGATGCCCAGCAAAGGAGAGTTGTGCTGTGAACAGCTGCCATCATTTCCCTGGTGCAACAGCTGGGACTCTCCTCAGCAGTGCTTTCCCTTCTTTCTATCCTGTTTCCAGCCAGTAAAAATTAAAAGGCTTCACTTGTGAAAAATTTGGGGAAGACTCTGTTTATACATAAACCAGTTGAGAATAGTTTGTGTCTTCTCTTAGCACCCCTCCTGCTACTTACTACTAATATGTGACTTCCAATTTAATTTTGTATATATCATAGTCATTTCTATCTTCTGTTGTAATGCTTTTCTAAAATGTTTTAGAGCTCTAAATAATTCAAAAGTGTAATCACATAGTTCATCTATTATTTGTAATATGCTCTTAATACAGAATTCAGAGCTTCAGTTTTGCCTTTATAATACCTCAGTGAATAAGAGATAAAAAGGAGACCTTTTTAGCAGACCTGTTTTAGTTATTCATTATGCCATTGTGGCATAATGAATAACTCCTTTTAAAGAAAAATAGTAATATTACTTAAAATCCTGTGGGAAAACAGCCTGCACAGATTTGTGGAGCAGAGGATTAGGCTCAATTCCTGCTCTCAGTCCTACTCATGATTTTATGTCTTTTCTGTGCCTGGAATTTCTCTGCCTTTAACAAAAAATAGCCATATATACCTAGGAACTGCATAAGAATTCTTCAAGTCTGTCCTTTAAAGACTTTGAACTTCTTAAAGAAAACTTTGAGGTTTATGTAGATTTATTGCTAGCATAATGGACAAATTAAATATTAAAAACATTCTTTTGTGGCTAAGATGGAAATATCCTATTCATCCTATACTTAAAGAAATCTAGTTCTCAACATAAGATGAGGTATCATTAGGTTATTAGGTGTCTAATGGAATAGTAAAAACCTCCCTTTGCAGCTGGGCACTGTGGCTCACGCTTATAATCCTAGCACTTTAGGAGGCCAAGGTGGGAGGATCGCTTGAGGCCAGGAGTTCAAGACCAGCCTGGGAAACATAGCAAGGCCCCATCTCTACCAAAAAAAATTAGCCAGGCATAGTGGCACATGCCTGTAGTCCCAGCTACTCAGGAGGCTGAGGCAGGAGGATCACTTGCTCCCAGGAGTTCAAGGTTTCAGTGAGCTATGATCATGCCACTGCACTCCAGTTTGGGTGACAGAGTGAGACCCTGTTTCTTAGGAAAAAAAAAAAACTCCCATTGGCTTAGCTAGAAGTTGCCAAATAAACTAATAATAAAGGAGGCTAGTTAGTGATTATTTATAAGAATCTGCAGAGAAAGTTATCAAATAACTAGTAAAGCAGGTTCCTTTGTTCTCTTTTTTATTCTCCCCTGGGCTTTACCTATTCGAACTAGATAGCAAAAATCATTGGACTAATGTCATGTTTTTGGAGACCTGGAGAGTTGTCCCAGTCTTAGTTAATTCCAGTATCATTTTTGGATGGTTGCTTAATTTTGAAGCTTTAGTTTCTTCCTCTGTAAAAGGGAGGTAATAACCCTCACTAGTCCTGTTTTTTGCATCAATAATATTGTAAGGTAAAATGAGAAGTGAAAAAGATAGCTTCATGCTAAACAGATGAAAAGTATTATTAACCGATATTCAAATTTAGAGGCTGTGGCTAAAGAGAGTGTGAAATGTGATGATTTTAGAAATTTGAGAAGTCTGATAACACTGGTTCCCAGTAGACAGAGCTTCCCAAGTGGTCAGTGGTCTTAAGTGTTCCAGGGTTCAAATCTTATGTGATTCTGCAGGTTCTGTTTTATTTATATCCCTTTTTTTGGTAAGTATAAAAGTGGCTCACACCTGTAATCCTAGCACTCTGGGAGGCCGAGGTGAGCGGATTGTTTGAGCTCAGGAGTTCCAGACCAGCCTGAGCAAGAGCGAGACCCCGTCTCTACTAAAAATAGAAAGAAATTAATCGGACAACTAAAAATATATAGAAAAATTAGCCGGGCATGGTGGCGCATGCCTGTAGTCCCAGCTACTCAGGAGGCTGAGGCAGGAGGATCGCTTGAGCCCAGGAGTTTGAGGTTGCTGTGAGCTAGGCTGATGCCACGGCACTCTAGCCCAGGCAACACAGTGAGACTCGGTCTCAAAAAAAAAAAAAAGAAAGTTCAGTCCTTAACCTCAAGGACATTATCTCTGTCTAGTTAGCACAGCACAAAATAGTGGTTAGGAAGTGGCAGATGATAAGGATGCTGCAGGAATTCAAAAAGAAGCGCAGTCACAACTGGGGTTGTTAGGGACTTTCCTGTCCCTTTCTGCAGTTCTCCCGATCCTGCCCCATCACCATACATGTAGGGAAGGTGTCTTTCTAGAAGCTGACCTGATATGTGGGATGTTGTATTCTTCAGACGAGTATCTGACAAAGCAGTGGAAGTATCCGATTGAGCTTCACGGGATTGGTAAATATGGCAATGACTCTTACCGAATTTTTTGCATCAATGAGTGGAAGCAGGTGAGGCCCTCTCCCCACCATAACATGTTGAGCACGTTTGGTCTCTGAGGCAAATTAAGTTCATCATTACAGCTAAAACTATTTATTGAACACCAGTGCTGTCACAGTCCCAACCAATTTTGTTCCCAGCTTGAGGGGCAGCAGGTGACATAGAGTTTTTGGCAGCAGGGAGAGGACCCACAGACACTCTCAAGTCCACAAAGACCTGTTGGCATGGCCTCTGACTGACCTGCAGTGTTTCGTCACTTCTGACCCTGTTCCTATCATTCCTCATTCATCTACTCTCTCTAAGCCTGCCATGGTTTTCCTCCTGTCAAAAGTCCACCACTAAAGGCAAGCAGGCAGGTTTGGGCTTTGTATGTTTGTTGGGTTTCTCCTAGTGGTCTCAGACTGCCTTTGTGGTAACTGGGTCCTACTTCAGCTGCCTGTTCTCTTGAACATGCCCAGCCCACAGGCATCCTGGTGGCATCCTGGCAACTGGTGGGTGGCTGGCCTGGTACACTGCCCTCTCAGCTGGTGACTCACCCTACAGCATTCAGCCAATAGGTCTGGCCCCAAGTGTGAGACGAAGGACACAGTGCTGTCCCTGCTCCATCAGAGCAATCCATTTAACCTCTCAGAGTCTGTAACCTCTTTCTGGAAAATGAGGTATTAATACTTGACTCCTGTCACCACCCCATGCTCCAGGTTGTGATGAAGATCAGTACTAATTGGAAAGTATTTTGAACAGTATTGCTTTAATATAAGGTATAATTTAAAACATTTTTAAATCCCTTTAGGTTAAAGGTTATAATTTTTTGGTATATTATCATAATGTACTGTTCGCCAGCAAACCTTTAAAAAGCCAATTTTAAAAAATGTTATTTCTTACTAATTTATATAAGGCCTCCATATCCTAATGTGTTGTATTTCTTCCAGGTGCACCCTGAAGACCACAAGTTAAATAAATATCATGACTGGCTTTGGGAAAATCATGAAAAATTTAGTCTGTCTTAAAACTCTTTGAAGTTTTCAAACTTGTCTTTTATGCATTGCTTTGCACTTCAGTTCTTAAGAGCTCCCATTAAGCACAACCAGCCATCTTTCCAGCCATGTAGATTTTAATTAGCCTGACCAGATGCTCGGCTGTGTATCTTGTTGATGTGTGTGCCACTGGTGGATCTTTGTTACTGAATGT
>NW_012150408.1:219228-238614 GCF_000956105.1 Propithecus coquereli
ATGATAAAAATATTTTTATTAAAAAAAAGCTAAGCCCCAAAGACAAATAAGATTACTTTGTCATCGAATGCGGTTGATGACTACACATCGGTTCTTAGGAATCGTGGACCTGATCACAGCGTCTGTTTGATAACCTAGTGTGAGTATCTGCTTGCCGCCCAGTTCAGCTCACTGGCTTCTGACTCATGCCTGTTACCCTGATTCCTTCGTGAAAACCCATCTCAGCTCCCAGTTGGAGGGTGGGACCTCTTAAGTTTTATGCTGTTTTTGTTACAGGCACTTTAATGTTATAGTTCAAATACTGAAACATTTACCTTAGAAAGAACTTACCAAACAAAAAATGTTAAATTATTAAGTCTTAATTACAAATCACCATTTTAAGGTATAACTTGAAAATTAAATTGATAGAATAAATGAAAATAAATCAATTGTTTGAGCAACTGCATTTGTTATAGGCTGGTGTGTAGCCAGAATCAGGCTGAGGTGTGATGCAGGGTTAGTTGGTTGTTTCCACTTTAGTGAGCAAGGGTCGGTTTTTAGAAAGGGTTGGATTTTCACCAAAGAACAGTTATACTGGCCACACCTTTCCCTCCCCAAGGCAAACATCTGCTGCATCCCATCACAGTTTCATTTAACAAATGTCGAAGTAGCATTCACAAAGTGCAAAGCCCTGAGCTGGGGAGGGACACAGAGATGAAAGGCTCGGTAGAAACCCTCAGGGAGAGAGAGGCACACACAATAATGGAAGGGAACAAAAGGGGTAAAGTGTAGGGGTAAAACACCCAAACATGGCAACGAAAGGCAAGAGAGGCCTGTGAAACCCTGGGCCACAGGTGGGGGTGGAGGGTAGGGCAAGCTTAGGGCATCAGGTGTGGCTTCACGACAGGGCTGCTTGTCAAATCCCCTCCTCTCACATCTTGCATTGAGAGTGTGGCCTGTATGGACGCAGGAAGTGAGCTCTGGTAGAGGAGCTCAGGCCACAGCTCCTTCCTAGTTCTAGACCTGGCTCTTCCCCTTTCTTGCAGGTGAGGTTGCCTGACTACTACCTGTTTCCTTTTTTTTTTTTTTTTTTTGAGACAGGATCTTGCTCTGTTGCCCGGGCTAGGATGCAGTGGCACGACCAGAGCTCACTGCAGCCTTGAACTCCCAAGCTCAAGTGATCCTCTTGGCCTCAGCCTCCCTGGTAACTGAAACCACAGGTGCATGCCACCATACCTGGCTAATTTATTTTTATTGTTTTTAGAGACAAGGTCTTGCTGTGTTGCCCAGGCTGGTCTCAAACTCCTGTCCTCTAGCGATCCTCCCACCTTGGCCTCCCAAAGTGCTAGGATTACAGGCATTAGCCACTGCACCTGGCCTCATCTGTTTAAAATGGGATCATGGTACTACCTCATGTGGTTATTTCGATTATGAAGTTCAGACATATAAGTGTTTAAATGGTGCCTGGCTTGCAAGAGTGCTATGTTAATGTTGCATGTAAGTGACTGCCTCATGTTGAGAGGGTCACAAAGGTAATGCATCTCAGTAAAGACAGTGCGCCTAGCACAGAGTAAGCACTCAAGTCGGTTTTTTTTTTTAACTTTTTGAATTGAGATAAAACCATTTAACCATTTTAAAGTGTACACTTCAGTGGTTTTTAGTACTTCTACAGTGTTGTGCAACCATCATCACTATCTGATTCCAGAACATTTCCATCACCCCAAAAAGAAACCCTGTGCCTGTTAACAGTCACTTCCAGTTCTTCCCTCTCTCCATCCCCTGGCAACCACTGATCTACTTTCTCTGTAGATTTGTCTATTCTGGATATTTCATATGAGTGGAATCATATAGCATGTGGCCTTGTGTGTCTGGCTTCTTTCACTTAGCATACTGTTTCGAAGGTTCATCTATGTTGTAGCATGTGTCAGTACTTCATTCCTTCTTATGACCATTGTATGGATATACCACATTTTATCAGTCAATGCCTAGTTCAAGGACTCAGGTTCTGTGAGTCTAAGCCCTGGGCTCCTGTCGAAGGGGACAAATATATCAAATACCCTGCCTCTATTTGGTTCCAACTCACTTGGGTTCTTAAAACCCCGTGGAGGAGGCGAGGTCTATTCTTTGGATGAAAAAAACTGAGGTCTTAAGATGAGACCTGCCAAAGATCCTACAGTTCACGGGAAAACCGGGGATTTGTTACACCAGATTCCGGGGCCACCGGGCCAAAGGAAGAAATCCTGTCTTTCACCAAGCCCAGAAGTGGACACGCTCAAATTTGCTCGTGGCCCCTCCCAGTTTGGGCCGAAAGGAGGTGGGTTCAGCAGGCGCTGGGCCGCGGGGGCCAGTTCGCCTCGCGCTGGCCTCTCGGCACGTAGCGGGGCTCAGCCAATCAGCGCGGGGCGTCTGTAGTCATGGCAACAGGGCGCTTCGGCGCTCCGCAAGTTTAGCGCGTGTAGCAAGACTTGGTGTTACTGCTTTCCTGGTATCCCGCGCCCGCAGCAAGCAAGCACACGTCGACGCAGACGCATTCGCACACGGCCTGTAGCACCCTCTCCCAGCACCGCGATCATGGACGATTCCTGTGAAGCGTTCAAGAGCCTGTTCTTGCTGCTCGGTAAGCCCCGGAAGCATGCCATCTGCAGGAAGCCCTCAGTGCCCTGGACTCGCGAAAGTGGGGTGAGGACCAGGCAGGGCCCGGCGGGAGAGCTCATTGTGCCGTCCCCTCTCCAGGTGAGAGGTTGCCAGGGAGTTGGGGGCATGTTCATTTCTGAGATTTCCACTCCCGGGCCTAGTTGGAGAAGTGAGCCAAGTTGCCGTGGCTCGGAGCCAGAGGCCTGACCCATGTGCCTGGGGCCCTCCAGCTCGCTCTATTTCTCTGAGGTACATTAATGTATTCAGCACTGGAGAAGAGGCATGGGCAAGACTTCGGTCGTCTAAGTTTTGCCAAGAAAGTGCCAGGGAACAAGTTCCTGGCAAAGCACTGCAGTTTCGAAGGTGAAGGACAGAGATAATGGATAATTACAGAATAAGAAGGGGTGAGTGCCGGGTGCAGGGTTGATGCCCGGGAATAAGAGGTGCACCGAGGATATGGGACAGAGAGGAACAGTGTTTCCTGGAAAGAATCCTGGAAAAGATCTTTACACTGGGGCTCAAAGGTTAAAGAGTTCTCCAAGCCAAAAGGAAAAGGAAAAGCATTTCAGGCGAGGAAACAGCATGCACAGAGGCACAGAGGCCTGGTGTCTCCAGGAACCTGCTGATAGTTTGAGTGTCTCTGAAAGTGTGGTGAGAGAGGTCAGAGGGGTCGGGATGATGAGAGATCTTGTAATCCAGGAGGTGGAGAAACCACTGGCAGTGACAGGATTCGGAGCAGTCAGCAAAGGCGGAGACTTGAACTGGCAGACTCAGAATGTTGCGTGGGAGAAGAGACCTGCACTGTCAAGCTGGAAGACTGAGAGTCTTCTCCATGACTCTGCTCCAGTGCTGAACACATAAATATCCAGTGGAGAAACAGGGTGAACCGGAGGGCCTGGCCACCTTCCCCAGGCACACGGGTCGAGCCTCTGGTCAAATGCTCCGGCCAAAGATGCTGGGAGGTGAGGGAGAGGGGCCAGGCTAGTAGACACTACGGGGACTTGAGCGCAGATTAGTCAAAGAACATGGAAGGAGCAATCAAAGATGATGCTCAGGTTGGTAGCTAGGGGACCTGGTAGATGGAGATCCTTTTCACAGAGATAGAGAACATGCCTGAAGGACCCAAGTAGGTGGTGGCAGGGGAGTGGAGACAAATGCAGTCTCAGTTGGTTGAGTTCAAGATCCTTGTAAGCCATTCAAGTGGAGATGTTTTTGGAGCAACTGGATATATAAAATCGGAGCTGATTCCGAGTCATAAGTATTAGTATGGGTGTCAGTGTCCTCAGGACTAGAGGGTCTTAGAAACGTGAGAGTGGAGCAGATTATTTGAGAAAAGAAGAGAACCTGGGTGTCAGCCCAGAAAGCACAGGCCCAAGAACAGCAGCCAGAGAGGTAGGATGGGACTTAGGGAAAGATTTGAATCAGGAGCGAAGAGAGGGGAGATTATCAAGAAAGAATGGAATTATCTCCAGACACTGGCAGGCTATTCCAGAAAAAAGGGAACAAGTGTGTTTTCTGGGCATCAGTGGAGAGGACTGGGGCCAAACGGTAGAAATTCCAGGGAAGCAAATTCTGGGTCAATATAAGGAAGTATTTTCTAGCAGTCAGATTTAGGGTCCACAATGTTAAACAGAGAGCTCCATTTTACCTATGGTTTATAATGTCAACGGAAAAAAGCCAAACTCTGTAAAATAATTTTAAAGAAACTTATTCTGAGCCAAATTTGAGGACCAGGACCTAGAGCCACACCCAAGAAGCCTTGAGCAAGTGGACTCACCGTGGCTGGGTTACAGTTTGGTTTTATACATTTCAGGGAGACAGGGGTTACAGGTAAAGTCATAAATCAATATGTGGAACGCATACATTGGTTTGGCCTGAAAAGGTGGGCCATCTCAAAGGAGAGGGGCAGGGGTGGGAGTGTGGAGGGACTTACAGGTTATAGGTCAGTTTAAAGATTCTTTGACTTGTAATTAGTTAAAGACATGAAGCTTTGTCTAAAGGCTTGGAATGTTTTAACATAAGGAGCTGTTTATGCGAGAGGACACAATCCACTGGACATACATTTGTTGTGTAAATTGAGGACCTGCAGGTTTGTCTCTCATAGGCTTAGGCCTGTCAATGGGTTACAAAGGATGTCCCCAGGAAGGGAGGGGGGCATGATAAGGCAAGTCTGACCTCCCTCCTCCTGGCAGGCAATTTAGTTTTAGGATATGCCTTTGGCCAAGAAGGGGTCCATTCAGTCAGCCAGTGGGGGGCGAGCCCTAAGATTTTATTTCAGGTCATGATAAACATGGGCAAAGTCTGCCAGTGGCATTGAGGAAAGAGTCCTTGACCTGGGCAGGGATTGAAGCGGTTAGGTTTTGAGAGCTTTCCTCACCAACCCCACAGGAACGTTTTCACACAATCTCTACCCTTAACTACACAAGGACAGACGGCCTCTTTTATTTTATTTCTGTCAATGGACACAGGGCCCCCAAGAGCACTAGAATGACACTCCACGAGGGGGTGCTGTGGGCACCCCTGGAGAGGGGTGGTTGGCGGGTTGTAGGTTGGGGACTATGTGATAAGAAGGACTCCGCTGCAGGGAAGCCTGGGGAGCGCCGTGCCCTTCAGAGGGCACGGCAGATGTGAAAACCGAAAACTTGAGAGCCGGGGAGGAGCCAGGAGCCTCTGACAAGCAGAAGGGAGGCCAGTGAAGCCCGGCCAAGCAGCCGAGAGGCGGGCGGGGTGGAAGGAGAAGAGGGGTGAGAAGGGAGCAGGACCTCCAGGTCGTAGGAGGGGTCGTTATTCTAAGAGCACCACAAAGCCGGGGACGGACTTCCGTGGGGGAGTGACAGGATCTGATTTTACATTTTTAAAAGACTCTTCTGGCTGAGGGCAGAAGGTGGATTGGGAGTCTGGGGAGGACGCAAGTGGGAGTAGCAAGAGCAGTGAGGGCAGTGAGGGGCAGATTTTGAAGGGTAAAGTGGAAATCCCTTGGGCTGGCATTTAAGATGACTCCAACCTTGTCTCCCACTGACCTCCTCGTTTGCATACAATATGCTTCCAGTTCCCACCCCAACTATTCCCCTTGAAAGCCAGCCATTCGTGAAGGTCCACCTCAATGGCATCTCTCCCCTGTTGACCCCCGAGGTCCGAGGTCCGGCAAGTCTCTCCCCGGCAAGTTTCTCCCCCGACTGAGAGCACCTTGTTGCCCTCTGGTAGCCCTACCTTGTTCCGTCTGGCGCACCGTGGTCAGGCGCCCCGCACCGTTTGAATCTGCACCTGGCACAGCAGCAGGCCTGGGGGATTCTCAGTGAATACTGGTTTGATGAATGACTGAATTCTCAGGCATCCCCTGATAGGGATGGACTTTCTTGTCGTCCAGGAAATGACACGAGTTTATATGTGCTCACTTCTGTCCCTACTGATGTACATTTTTGTTATTTGCTGACTATGAAAGGAACACATGGGCATTGTAAAGAGACTTCACAAATGTATTGAATCACTTTATGCCAGGCTGGGCAGCAGGGACACAGGGGTACTAAGACGCAGTCCCTGCTACTGGGAAACTCACGGGCTGTTGGGAAAGAAAGACTCATAAAGCGTCTTCATTTCAGAAAAATACGACAAATGCTGCTATGGGACTAAGTAAGGGGGCTCTGGAGACCCAGAAGGGGGCACGAGAGAGGGGTTGGGAAGGCTCCAGGAACAGTGATGCCTGAGCTGAGTCTCAAAGGACGAGTTGTGGATAATCAGGTGAAGCGGCAGAGAGAAGGGCATGTCAGAGGGAGGAGGCAGGAGGCGGCCCGGGGTGGCTGTGTGCTGGGAGGCGGTGCAGGCCGGAACCATGGGCAGCTCAGTCTGGGCACAAATAGGGTGAGGCAGAAGGAGCAGAGAAATTAGAGAAGCTGGCTGGGGCGGGAGGATGGGGGGCAGGTTAAGGCTACTGGGAGCCATGGATGGGATTTAAGCAGAGGAGTTTAGGTTTTAGAAGGAAAATGATAATGACAATATTTCCAATGATGATGTTATATCCCTTCTGATTTTTAGAACACTTTCATATCTGTTGTCTCATTTGATCTTCATGGCAACTTGGGGAGGTAGATAGATGGAACAGAGTTTATACCATTTTAGAAATAAAAGACTTGAGACTCAGCAGGATTGGATGACAGCTTGGAGTAATATCAAGTTTACAGCTAACAGCTGAGCTCTGGGGCCAGGCAACTCTGCTACTAATCAACTATGTGACCTTGGGCCTCTCTGGGCCTCAGTGTCCTTGTCTGTAAAATGAGCATAATCATAGCACCAACCTCATAGGCCTGTCCATTTGTCATTCGTTCAGTCATGAAATATTTACTGAGTTCCTATGATGTGCAGGGAGCAAGAGAGACAAGGTCATGGTCTTCATAGAGCTGATAGTCTATCGGAAAAGATAAACATCAACCAAGTACTTGCACGAGGGGATCTCAAACGCAGACATCCGCCTGAACCAGGGGCTTCCTAAATCACCTGAGCTGTGTGGGAGACAATAGGGAATGGTGGAGCCTGTGGAAAGCTGGAGAGAGCATGCCCCAGCCTAAAGTAACTCAAGTTGAAACAGTTTAAGCAACATATCAAACAAAACAGGACCTCAAGCCTCATTCAATGTGACAACCACCAGGTGTCAGGCCTTGATTTGCCTAGCTGTGATAAGTGGGAGGAGGGAAACAGGCTGTGATGTGGAGAGGTAAGAGGAGGGTATACTTGAGACTGGGGTCTGGGGGATGAGGAGGAGCGAGGAGGGCATGGATGGGGGAGGGAAGCTTCCTAGAGGAGGGAGACCAGACCCTTAGGCAGGTTAGGGCTTGGATCACACAGGGAACAGACAAAAGCTCAAGGCATCTGGGACACAGTAGGGAAAGAGAGGCAAGTGATAAGGCCGGACAGGTGGGCAGAGGAGGGGCACGGGACTTTATTTTGAGGACCATGGAAAGTCATGGAAGGATTTCAAAATGGCCGAAGGGTGAGTATTTGAAAATAACGGCACATTTATTAGGTACAAAGCTACTCTAATGAATTGGCTGATTCCAAACATCTCCACCACCCAATAAAATAGGCACCATCATTATCCCCATTTTACAGATGAAGAACTTGAGACACAGAGAAGTTAAGTGGCTGGCCCAAGATCACACAGCCAGCAGATGGCAGGACCAGGGCTCAAACCTGAGCATTCTGGCTCGAGAGCCTCTGCTCTTAACGTGCTGTGCTGCCTCGGAAGATCAGACAAGATCAAATTGGCGTTTTAAAAAGTTCATTCGGATTGCCAGTAGGAGTGCTGGGAGCTGGGGGTGGGGAAGATTAAGTAAGAGAAAGCATATAAAGCCATCAGCTTAGTGCCTGCCATCGGGAGTGCCCAGCGGCGTTAGATGAAATTATCCTCGTCATTATAGCAAGTCAATGAGAAAGCCAGGCGTGGGACCCAGGGCCCTGCTGCCCAGCCTGGTGCTGAAATATTTTTCCTTCCTGTCTCCTTTTAGTCCTCTTTGGAAAGAAACTCACCTTTTAACCCTCTTCCCCAAAGGGCTCTGCCAATCTAGGACTTCAGTCAATGATGAAAATGCCGGCGACGTCCCTGTCTTCAACCCTGAAGTGGTCATCGCCCACTGCTTCAAGCAGTTCAAGCAGGACGACTTCCACCTGCCTCAAAGCCGCCGGCGGATCATCATCGCACCTCCCAGGGAGGGTCAGACATCCATCAGTCCCACACCCCAACCCCAGGCTGCCCCACAGCCCATCCCCAGCTTCAAAACCCCAGAAGCTGGAGATATCCAAGAACAACTGGAGGATAGTAAGACCTGGCTGAGCAAGAGGGCAAAGCTACGGAAGGATCTGGAGTCCTTTGGCGACGTAAGGAGGTGGCTGGAGAACAAGCCCAGCTTCACGGCTTTGGAGGCCAAGGTCTCAAACATGATCCACGAGGAGCAGAACGTCCAATCGGAGGCCCCCGCGCCTACTCCCAGGACTGCCAAGGTGAGTAGCCCCATTTGCCAGATGAAGACGCCAAGGGTTTTCAGGACATGTTAGCATTTAGTTCCCTTCACTTAGGCAAGATGGGGATGGCTCGCCCCATTCCACAGAGGAGCAAATGGAAGTCCCAAAAGGGAGGCGTATTATCTATAGCTGCGTAACAAATACTCCCAAATGACTTAAAGCAACAAATATCTATTATCGCGCACAGTTTCTGGGAGTAGCTTGGCCGGGTGGCTCTGGCTCATTCTTCCATGAGGCTGTAGTCGAGATGTTGGGCTGGGCCACAGCCATCTGAAGGCTTGACTGGGGCCAAAGGATTCGTGTCCAAGCTGGCTCGCCCACGGGACTGCAGGCAGGAGGCCTCCCTTCCTCCCACAGGGGCCTCTCCCCAGCGCTGCTTGAGTGTCCTCAAGCATAGCCGCTGGCATCCTCCAGAGTGAATGGTCCAGAAAACAGAGCAAGGAGGCTGCAGTGCTTTCCATGACCCCGTCTCCGAAGGTGACAGTCTCGGTCTCAGAAGTTTCACGCTGTCGCTTGCACCATATTCTCTTTGTCAGAAGTGAGTCGCTGAGCACTGCCCACACTCAAGGGGAAGGACAGAAGGCTCCATCTTAGAAAGGAGGAGAGTTGAAGGATTTGTGGACAAACCTTAGAACCACCCCAAAAGGGATAACTCCTGGAAGTCCATCTTATGGGGTGTTTTAAAAATACTCATTGTTCGTTCATTTGTCATTGACACTTGTTTGCTGAGGGCTATATGTGCCAAGCGGGTGCTCACAGGGTCACTGTGAGGGTCACGATTGAGAGGTTGGGAGAAAAAGGAGAATCTTCCTTTTACAAATGTGGAAATGGAAGCTCAGCGAGGCCAACACTTTGTGCAAACCTAGACGGACAGTCAATGATAACGTCATTACCAACGCATCTCTCTGTAATATTTCCTTGCAATACAAACACTTGAAACTTTGAAACTTTTCCCAATTCAGGTAAAGTTGGCATAAGAGACCAGATAACTTGGGTTTAAACACAGCTCTGCTACTTCCTAGCAGTACAGTCTGGGCCTCAATTTCCTCATCTGTATAATGGGGATAAGCATTGTGCCTACCTCCTGGAGTTGCTGTGATGTCTATAAATGAATTGCTTTATATAAGGTGGCTAGGACAGTGCCAGGTACATAGTGACCACTCAATAAATGTTTGCCATTTTTATTGCTATTACCGTCTCATGGGTGTCATTTGGGTTGGTTGGCCCAGAAACTTCAGGATCAGTCCTTGCTCTTATCACAGCCGAAACCCAAATTTCAGGGGCCTACCAACACATTCTTTTCTGCCAGCTGCACAGTGTCTAGGAATAGGCACTGGACTTGGGTTAGAAACCCAGCTCTACTGTTGTTCCTGCTATGTGACCTTAGGCAAAGTCACTTTACCTCTGCCTCATTCCTTTCCTGTAAGTGGAGAAAGTGATGCCTGTACCTGTGCACAGTAAACAATCGCTGCCTCCCTGCCGAGGGCCTGGGCTTTGTTCAGTACAAGGCTGGGAGCTGGGGTACATCGCTAAATAAGACACAACCTTGCTCTGAAGGTGTCCTAATCTGTTTCCTGTTGCTGTAACAGAATACCTGAGACTGGGTGATTTATAAAGAAAAGAGGTTTATTTCCAGCCTCACAGATCTGGAGTCTAGAAAGGCCAAGATTGAGCGGCTACATCTACTTGGCTTCTGGTGAGGGGGCCTCGTGCTACATCGTAACATGGTGGAAGGCATCACAGGCTGGGAGGGCCACGAGAGAGAGAGAGAGCCCCCCAAATAGGCTTTTATAACAGACTCATTCTCGCTGTCATGATAACTGATTAATCCATTAACCCATTAACCCAGTAATCCATTAGTCCATGAATGGATCAATCACCTCTTAAAGACCCCACATCTTAATACTCTTACATTGGGGATTAAATTTCACCTGGAATCTCAGAGGGGACAGACATTCAAGCCATGGCACAAGGCGTTCACATATTAGTGCAGGAGGCAGACACTTCAGATTAATGGCTCTACAGTTTGCCACAGGCTGTTAATGGCAGTGGGTCCAAAATACCCCAGGAGCACAGAGGAACAGTAAGCCAGGGAACAGGAAGGCCCTTTGGAAACTGTCAAGTGCCGCCCCAAGGTAAGGGAGCATCACCATCACGAAATATTCCCTCTAGTCTAGAATTGGAGGAGTGGGCCTGGGGCAGGTAGAGACAGGGAGAAAGGTACTCCGGGCAGGAGGCCCGGCAGGAACAAAGGCTGGAGCCAGGAAGGGGTATGTGTTTCAGTGCACTGGGAGACCAGAGGGGCATCCGTACTGGCTTGTCTAATGGGAAAGATGGAGATAAGAAGGAGATTTTAGTTTTCCTGTCGTCCGAGTCTCCCATTTCAGACAACAAAACCCAGGGCCCAGAGAAGCGAAGTCTCCCAGGCAGTCTGCGGCCAAACACAGCTGTCCTGAATCCAGTGCCCGTGGCCCCCCATCTTGCTGTGTGTGGGCAGCCGCTCGGCCTCTCTCCCATCATTCTCTAACTTGGGGACTGTGTCCCATTGGCCTGTGTCCTTTGAACGCCTCCTCTGCCTCACTCTCTCACCTCTTCCAGAAGAAAGCCCCCCGACTCTGCCGCCGAATGGTGCCCCAGCTCCAGCTGCCCAAGCCCTCCGCCCTGTTGGCGCTGTTCTCCCACCTGCATGGCCGCAAGATCAAGGTCCTGGAGATCTTCAACAAGGTGGACCGTGGCGAGAACCAGAGAATCACCAGGGAGGAGTTCATAGCAGCCGTGAAGGCAGTAAGCGCCCCCGCTTCCTTCGGCCGGGCCCCTTTCCTGGACTCTGGGTCCATGGAAAAGTAGACACAGGGGGCACAAGTACCAGTATTGTTACCAGTAGAGCCAGATTGGACAATGTGGATTAACTGTGGTCAGACCAGGCCCTTAAAAGCACCCCTTACCAGTCTGACCTTGAAAGACCCCACAGGAGTGGAAAGTTCGCAGAGCCACCCTGCAACCAGCCAGCTGCCTGGCAAGTCCCTGTCTTGCCCACCAGACCCCGGACTGAGCCCAGAGAGACTGGGCCTTCAGTCCTGCCTCTAGAACCTTCTAGAGCTTCTCCAACTGTCACTGGCATATAAATCACATGGGGGAGCGTTAACAGTTCTTTTAGACATCAGATAAGGATCTTGTTAAAACACAGCTTCTGGCCCAGTACATCTGTGTGGGCCCAAGACACTGCACTTCTAACAAGCTCCTGCTGGTGCCTATGGTCCTAGTTTCTGGGCCACACTTTTACCTGCACTGGCTATTTAATAATATAAATTAATTTTAAATAAATAAAATTAAAAATCTAGTTCCTCAATTACACCAGCTATATTCTGAGTGCTCAGTAGTTACATGGACCAAGTGGTTCCTCTATTGGACTGTGCAGATGTAGAACATTGGCATCACCATGGAAAGTTCTACTGGTCTGACAGGGTCTGCAAAATATGGCCCACAAGTCAAATGCAGCCTGTCTCCTGTTTTTTAAAATAAAGTTTTACTGGAACACAGCCATACTTGTTCATCTATGTGTTTATTATCTATGACTGTGTTCATGCTGTACTGGCAAAGTTGAGTGGTTATGACAGAGACCGTATGGCTCACAAAATCTAAAATATTTACTATCTGTCCTTTCATAGAAAAAGTTTGCATGGGCACAGTGGCTTGCAACTGTAATCCCAGCAACTCAGGAGGCTGAGGCAGGAGGATTGCTTGAGGCCAGGAGTTTGAGACCAGCCTGGGGAACATAGCAAGACCCCATCTCTAAAAAACTGAAAAAATATTAGCTGAGTATGGTGGTGCATGCCTGCAGTCCCAGCAACTTGGGAGGCTGAGACAAGAGGATTGCTTGAGCCCAGTCTAGGGGCTGGAGGCCACAGTGAGCTATGATCACACCACTGCACTCTAACTAGGGCAACAGAGCAAGATCCCCCATCTCTTAAAAAGAAAAAAAAGTTGGCTAACACCCGGTCTAGATGAATTAAGCTTTTTTAATATATATTTTGAATATAAAGTACCTTAAAAAGAACTTTAGGAAGTTGACTGCTACATCTTTTGTGGTTTTAAATCATCCATTTTCACACATAGGTTTTATGACATGTAGTTATCTGAACATTACAAAGCATTTAAAACAACAAAAAACTAAAGAATCTTTAATCGCCATAGCCAAAAAGGTAAAATGTTAAATCTTTTAGCACTAGGAGATTTCTGATCTTATTTAAAGAAAGTTTGTACTTCTAAAGAAACTGAAGAACAAAATTATATTTCCTTTAAAGCTTTTCTTCTTGAATATTCAATATGGCTGGCAAGCATTATACACCTCCAGAGTTGCTCATGGTCCTTATAAGAGTAGGATGTATAGTATTCCTGATCCTACGCTGCTTCAGTTAAGGGAGGTTTATGAGATCCTTCTGGACAAGGATGATAGACATGTGAAATCATTCTCCGTATCTAGTGTGGTAAATGCTGTCACTGAGATTGGTGCTAAGTAGAGTGGGAACAAGAAATAACTGACTCTGTAAAGATGGTGACATCTGGACTGGGCTTTGAAGGAGGGATAGGAGTTTTTCAGGCAGAGAGGGAGGACTGAGCAAAGGCAGAGGGTGGGCAAGTGCAGGGTGTGTTCAGGGATGGGAAAGGGCTCTTCGTCCTGCAGCAGGCATTTTGGGTATGAGTGGGAAGTGGTTGCAGATGAAACTAAAAGCCGGGCTGTGGGGTGGGGCCAGGCGGATAAGGCTTTGGCCATCAAGGCAGGGCATTTGGATGGGAGCCTGCCAGTCTTGGGGGCTTCTCTTCTCTCCTCAGGTCGGAGTCCCTCTGAAGAACCAAGAGGTGGAGGATATAGTAATCTATCTCAGCTCTCTTGGGAAGCACAACGCCATCACCCTGGATACCCTGGCCAACACCTACAAGCAGTGGTCTGTGGCCCAGCAGAGGAGCACCCTTCCCACTGCGCGGGAGTGTGCGTACCCCTCCCCGTCCTGTGCCTCCCTGTCCCCATCCTGGGAGCGACCACGGCGTGGGCAGCCCTGGCCTCTCCTGCAGCACTCACTTTCTGAGTGTGTTGTCCAACTTTGGCCTACTGTCGTGTGACCAAGCCTCTGGAATGTCTAGGCCCGGAGGTCCACCAAGGAGCAGATATTCTCTTGAGTGCCCAGCTACCACTGCGTCCCTTTGACGATGAATGAGCTCCAGCCCATACCCTCAGAGGAGGATACTCAAGGGGTAGACCCAGCCCACTGGAGCCCACCTAATTAGCTAAGAACTGACCCAAACAGCAAGCCTTTCCACAGATGTTTATTTGTGTATGGGTCCAAGGCCTCCTTCCTATTAATCCATGCCTTATTGATAAAGTGTTAACTAAAATTTCTTGTTCAGAAATCAGAATTAGCAAATGTTTAGAGTTTACTGGAAAGTCTACTTTGATATTCTACTATCAGGGGATTATAGCACAGCTACTGTGAACAGTTGTAGAGGTTGTGCACAGCTCAAATTCCATTTGCCAAACTGTGTGTTTGTGGGGCCACATCTGTCCAAACAAGGCATAGAGGCAAATTAGAAATGGACTCGCTAAAGCTCTACGAATTTATAACACAAGGATGCATCATGTTTCTTTATATTTTAGTGCCATTGTTGTTGTAAAAAAAGAACAATTACAACTACTCGCCCATTCCAGCACCTTCCCCAAATATAACCACAGCTTTATTTTTCTAAATGAAGCAAATCTTGCTCTGCCCGTATCCACCAGGTTGGCGGGAATTTAATCTCAGACACGTTTGGCAGAGGGGGTGCTCCTTGTCCTCCCTGAGGTCATGTAAGAGCCCCAGAGGAGGTAGTGAGGGGGTTTCCTTACATAGTTGAAGATCTGGAGCAGGGTCTCTGGAGGTCCGGGTCACAGTGAACGGGGTGCGCAGCATCCTCACTGGCATAGTTCATCTGGAGGCAGCAGGTAGCTCCGAGCATCCGTTCCTCGGTCCCCTGGAGATTTCCCACATCCAGTCTCAACCAGCTGCCCTGCAGAGGCACCATCCCCTCCCAGGCAGGGTCTCTGCCCCTTCAGAGCCCAGGGAACCCGAGCGCCCCGACGGTCTCCTCCTGCCTGTATCACCACCCCCACGGTAGTCATTGCCTGGCATCTGTGCAGGATGCTTTGTGTCCAGAGCATCCTCAGGGTTGCCTCAAGTTGGGTACGCTTTCCCTCTGATGCTTTTTGTGCCTTTTCTTTATAAATTACCAAAGCTCACCTTTATCGGTGTAGCTGGCTGCGAGTCATTTGAGTGACCAAAATGTGCTGTGATGCATATTTGCAGCAAAGGTATTTGGGGCCTGTTAATTCCCAGGAAATAAACTTGAAGCAGCAAGTGTTCGCTTTAACAGTGCTATTTCAGCATCTTCACTGAGTCCTCTTCCCCTGGAGAGTGGCAGTGGGAAAGATAGGTGGACTTGGGTGTCTCTCACTTTGTCTAAAGGGGCAAGAATTTGGGTGCCTTGGCAGGGAAGTCCTCTGTGGGTCAGTAGCTCTTCTTGCAGAATTATCTCAGTTTATCCTTCATGTCCCCTGGAAGGCAGGGTTACTATTCGTGCTTTACAGGGAAGCAGCTGAAGCTCAGAGAGGCTGAGCCACTTATCCACAGTCTAAATAGAAGGTGGAGGGGCCGGGAGTTTATTCCATCTTCAGACAATGAAGGCCTGAACCAGGGAAGAGGCAATGGGAATCTTTCAGTCATTCAGATCTTTGTTGAGCAACTACTACGTGCCAGGCACACTTGTAGGAACTGGGAACATGGCAGTGAACAAGCCAAAGCCCCTGCCTTCAATGAGCTTACACATAAAGGGTTAAACAAGATGATGTCCAATAGTGATTCGTGCATTGAAGACAACAGGACAGAGTAAAGAGGTGGCGGCAGGGAAGGCATCCCTGAGCAGCCAACATTGGAGCTGACACCTGTGGTTGATAGGGGCAGTTTCAGGGCAGTCTGGAATGGCATCCTAGGCAGAGGGAACTGCCAAGGCAAAGCCCCTGAGGCAGGAAAGCTTTCAAAGGACAGAAAGAAGTCAGGGTGGCTGGGTGGAGTGGGCAAGGGGTGAACAGTAGATGGGCCAGGTGGGAAGGCAGCCGGGGAACAGCCTTGTTGCCTGGGGAAAGGACTCTGGATTTTAGTCTAAGCACTATGGAAACCCAGAGGAATGAGGTGATCTGGTTTATATACTTTATATATACGCATATGTATTTGAACGTTTTTGGAGACCAGGTCTCGCTATGTTGCCCAGGCTGGAGTGCAGTAACGACTCACAAGCACGATCATAGCTCACCATAGCCTCAGACCCCTGGGCTCAAGTGCTCCTCCTGCCTCTGCCCCCCGAGTAGCTGGGACTACAGAACTCACAACCATGCCTGGCTCTATAGTTTTTAAGGGTCCTATTTTGCCACTTGGTGGAAACAGGGTGCTAGAGGATGAGCATGGCGGCCGGAGGGCTGGGGTGGTGTGCAGGTGAGGGAGGCCATCGTGGACGTGGAGAGGAGGGACACATTCAGGGTACATCCCAGGTGGGCGCGGCCCGGACGTGTGGGAAGGGAGCAGAGGGAAGTCCTGGCGCCTGCTCGGTGATGTTGGATGACTGCTTGGCAGATGCCATGGTTGGGCACCGTCACAGTCCCTCCTTCCTTTGTCTTTTCCCTCTGACTCTAGACTCAGCCAAGCACAGAGCTTCCCCAAAGAGCCTGCCCAAGAAGCAGGCTGCGGATCCAGACCCACAGCCTGGCCAGATGGACCTGCTGACGGTGCCTGTGGTTGACACGCAGATGGAGGCGCGGCCCATGACCCTGGAGGAGATGGAGGACGTGGGCAAACGGTACTGCCAGTGGAAGCGGCAGCACAAGGTACCCCACCAGCGCAGGGAGGGGACAGGGCTTGGGGTTCAAATCCAGTGCAGTGGCACCACCTGCTGGCTGAGGGAAACTATCGTGAGGGGTTCTCACTTCTCCAAGCACGCACTTTCCCTCATCTGTGCAAGAATAATACCTGCCTCATGAGGTTTTTGTAAAGATGAAATAAAATCACATTTCTGCTGGGCATGATGGCTGGAGCCTGTAATCCCAGTGGCTTGCCAGGCTGAGGCAGGAGATCATTTGAGGCCAGGAGTTCGAGACCAGCCTGGTCAACATAGCAAGACCCTGTCTCTAAAAAATAAGAAAAATTAGCCAGGTGTCATGGTGTGCACCTGTAGTCCCAGCTACTTGGGAGGCTGAGGCAGGAGGATCACTTGAGCCCAGGAATTCAAGGTTGCTATAAGCTACGATGATGCCACTGCACTCCAGTCTGGGTGGTAGGGTGAGACCCAATCTCTTAAAAAAAAAGAGAGAGAGAGAGATCCCATTTCTGAAAGTATTGAGTTCCCCTCTTCCCATTCTTTTTTTTTTGAGACAGAGTCTCACTCTGTTGCCCAGGCTAGAGTGCCGTGGCTTCAGCCTAGCTCACAGCAACCTCAAACTCCTGGGCTCAAGCGATCCTGCTGCCTCAGCCTCCCGAGTAGCTGGGACTACAGGCATGTGCCACCATGCCCGGCTAGTTTTTTTTGTCTATATATATTTTTTTAGTTGTCCAGATAATTTCTTTCTATTTTTAGTAGAGACGAGGTCTCGCTCTTGCTCAGGCAGGTCTCGAACTCCTGACCTTGAGCGATCCACCCGCCTCGGCCTCCCAGAGTGCTAGGATTACAGGCGTGAGCCACCGTGCCCGGCCTCTTCCTTTTCTTTAATTACTTTTCTTCCCGAGACCAGGGCTGCATCTTCATCACAGCTGGTATCCAAGCACCTGGCACAGGGCCTGGCCCTGCATAGCCCCGTCTGAAATACATGGCAAGCAAAGGAAGGAAGGATTGATTGAATGACTTACTTCGTCCAATAAATATTTATGGAGAGCCTACGATGTGCCAGGCCCTCTTCTGGATGCTGTAGTGAACAATACAGTCCCTGCCCCAGGAAGCTGACAGCCTAGTCAGGGAGGCAGACAACATTAATATAATACTACATATAAATATGTAATATATAAATACAAATTTGCATATATAAAATATGTATAATAAAATGACAGATATTGGCAAGTGCTATGTCAACTAAGATGTGATTCAATTGCATAATAAGAAAACCCAAATGATAGAGTAGGGACTGGTGAAGTTCCTCTGTGAAGGAGCAGATAGTAAAGATTCTAGGTTTTGTGGGCCACATGGTCTTGCAACTACTCAGCCCTGCTGTTGCAGCGCGAAAGCAGCCACAGACAACACCTAAACAAAGGGGTGTGGCTGTGTGCCAACAAAACTTGGTCGTGGGCCACGTTTGGCCTATGGGTTGTACTTTGCTGATTCTGTTGTTAGAAGCTTTAAAAAGTAGTTTTTTTTCCCTTGGTTAAAAAAAAAAACAGCAGCAGCAGAAGGCGGTAGCTAATAAAAGTGGTTACATGTTCCCCAGGCCCTTCTACCTTAGCAAATGGCTTCCACTTCAAGGTCACCGATGGCTGCTCCTAAATTAAATCCCCATGCAGCCAAACATTTGGATGTCATTTTTCAATAGGACGCCTCCAGAGCATGTGTACTGTGCCTTGCTGCATATATTATACAATCGTGTATGCACATCCGTGTACAGGGCTGTGCACATAGAACCACACACGCTGACCATTCAAGTTCTCATCAGGGATGACCTTGACATGCGTGATTTTCCTCCTGAGTCATTGACCTGAACTGCAGCCCCACCAGGCATTGTTTTGCCATTGCCATTCAGCAGGGCCGCTGGGGGAGAGGTCGGCGAGGAAAACGCAGGGCAAGGGCAGGGCGAGCCTCCCTTCCATGCCTTGCAGATCTCCACGCCCTCCATCCAGTACACGGAGCGGTGCCGCCTGGTGCGCTGCGGGAACAAGCACTTTGACGAGCACTGCCTGCCGTCCACCGTCCCAGGGGAGATGAACAAGCTCGTTGGCTTGTCCCGCAGGGACACCTTTCTGGTCTACCTGCAATGCTGGAAGCTCTGTGAGTCCTATGGCCTCCCTCTGACGGAGGACATCCTCATGAAAGGTAAGGGCCTCGGTGGTTGGCCCTCGGGAAGATGCCAAGGGGCCCCAGGCTAGGGAGAGGGTAACATCCGCCTGAGGCACCCAATCAAGCTGCTGTGGCCTGTGGTGGGAACACTGGGAATAAGGATGGGGAGGAGAGGAGGAACAGCCCGACCTGTTTCTGGATGGGATTTCTAGAACACAGGCCTGAAGATCTGGGCTCCCCAGCTGAGATTTGGGGGTTTGGATTCCGGAGCCCTGAACCTGGTGAGTTGGAAGCTCTTCTAGAGCAGGAAGCTCCAAGGACGGGAGTTCCGGTGAGGGATCCCTGCGGTTGAGCATAAAGGAACAATCCCAATACTGAAGAGGGATATTTGACAGAAATGATAACTGCTATCAAAACCACTTCTCTAGACCAGGCCTGTTTCCTGGTTCTTGTGCAAGGAGCAATGAGGTAGGAATGGACCTGGAGACAGCGTCTGCAGAGGCCCCGTGCTCTCTGCTCAGACAATGGGACTCAGCTCCGAGATTTCCATGTCGCTTCTGCCCTCTCCTGGGGGAAAGAGTAATGTTTTCATATTATTTATCCAAGCTGATCTGAGCTGTCCGCATCTCTGGGTAGTGAGTGCTTCTGAGAGGCGGGAATGGGGGAGGGCCCAGCCCCTGATGGCAACTTAGCAGTGCCAGC
>NW_012150408.1:239594-247898 GCF_000956105.1 Propithecus coquereli
ACAGTGAGACTCTGTCTCAAAAAAAAAAAAAACAAACCAACAACGACAAAAAATAAAGGCCTTATCTCCAAATACAGTCGCATTCTAAGGTCCTAGGCGTTAGGACTTCAACATATGAATCGTGGGGGTACACAATTCAGTCTATAACAGGAGAATGTGGCCAAAGGCCTTCAGGAACACAGGCAAAGCAACTTCAGTGGTCAGTTTCCCACACACGCTGCGGCCCCCTGCTTGGGCAGCCAGTTGCTGCCTGTCTAGGCTGGGAGGGCAGAGACGGAAGGAGATCCTGCCCTCTGGACACACACTTTTCACCAAAACATCCCTTCCTCCCTCCTTCCTCAGGGAGCCTCACCTTCCCTGCTTGTCTATATCCCTGGTTTATCCAGCGGTGGAGCTGCAGCTGGTGTCTTCGAAAATGCAAGCAGACATCCCACGCACCCTGGACAGCACCCCCTGGGTTAGGACTTCCCCAAATGTACGTCCTCTGTCTGCCCTCACCAGAACATCAAGCCACTGTTGATTCTCTCCGCTGCTGTCTTTTGCGAGCTCCTGGGTTCCCACACGGGTGAGCTTCAGCCGTCGCAGGATCTCACATTCACAGGCACACAGGAGCATCCCATGAATGGGCCTCTTTTTGCTCCTGAATTCACTACTGTCTTGGCCACTATCTTTGGGTGTCTTTCTGACAGAGGCCTGATCCACTGTGGGCAGAGGCTCAAATATCAGGACTTCCAGCTCTGTGTTCTAGACTAGAGCTTGGTGGACTCAGACTCCAGGCCTCAAGCTCAGGGGCCAGAATTCTAGAACATTGAGGTATCCCCCTCTCCCCAGCAAATATAGCTTTATTGGTTTTCTGCCTTGATTTTATAGATAATACTTGCTTATTTGAATTTTTTGGAAAACATAAAAATAAAAATTCCTCCAGCCTGAGTTGGCCACTATTAAAATTTCTGTGACCATCCATTCACAAATCTTTTTCTTTTCCATTTGCATAAAAGTATTTCTATAAATCATTTAAAAATCACACTTTAAAAAGTCGTGGATACCTTTTGAAAATGTGGAAGTTGCATAACTCCCCTTCCGTCTCCTAACTTCTTACCCGCACTGACTCTCCCCTAGCCCCGAATGACCAACATGAACAACCTGGAGTGTAGCTTCATCACTTTTTCCAGAACATGAGATTTTTGTGTGTTACCATTGTAGGATGAGCACTGTCCACAGTTGCAGGAAGGTGGAGACCTTGGCTCAGTATTTTTTATGTTCTGCACTTCTTAGAAAACTCTCCCAAGGATATCTGTGAAACTAATTCAAGATAAGGAGAAAACTACCATCAAACAGGTCTAAATTAACCTAGTGAAGTCTTGGTGGAATCCTCCCGCCTGCTCCTGTGACTCCTAACCAGCCCAGTCCTTGTTGTACTCGGGCCTTGGGGCCCTTGTTGACCTGGTTATAAATGGCCCCCCTCATGTGTAGTCCCATCAGCAGCACCATCCCAAGGCCCAAGGCCACTTTCCTGATACGGCACTACAGCTATAGGCTGTATCACCGCAGGGGGATGCTGGGGGGATGGTTCAAAGGACCCCTCTGCTCGATTTTTGCAACTTCCAGTGAATCTATGGTTATTTGAAAACAACAAGTTAAGGCCGGGCGCGGTGGCTCACGCCTGTAATCCTAGCACTCTGGGAGGACTAGGCGGGAGGATCGCTTGAGCTCAGGAGTTCAAGGCCAGCCTGAGCAAGAGTGAGACCCCCGTCTCTACAAAAAATAGAAAAATTAGCTGGGTGTGGCAGAGGATCGCTTGATCCCAGGAGTTTGAGGTTGCAGTGAGCTATGATGATGCCACTACACTCTAGCCGGCGTGACAGAGCGAGACTCTGTCTTAAAAAGAAAAAAAAAAGGAAAGAAAAAGAAGAGAACAAGTTAGAAAATGTATGTGAGAAAAAAGCCTTTTTAAACAAAAATGCAATTTAAAAGAAAGCAGCCCCCACCTGACCCCAGAGGCTCGGGGAGGAGCGGGACTGTCTGAGCTAATGGGCCACGCGTGTTCCTTCCCGCTGCTCACAGCGCTGCTCTACCCAGGAGACAAGATCGTTTTCCAGGAGGACCAGGTGCGCCCGATCCGGCAGCCCGGAGGCTACTACTCTGACTGGAAGGTCTTCCCTCCAAACCTGGCTCTTCTCAGGTCCCAGGGCCTCAGACAGTCTGCGGCCAAGAAGACTGACAAGCTGAGTTTCAGACCCCCTTCTCTCTGCCCTTTGTCGCGTCCCATTGCTGTCCCTTGAGTGCGGGGGCTGGGATGCTGAAATACTTGGCGTGTCATGTTGTACCAGCGTCTGTGTCCCGACTGGTCACCATGTATTGGCCAAGTCCCAAGTGTCACGCCACCACGTGCCTTAGGATCCTGGCCCCCTCGCCTCAGCTCCCACACAGCTGCCCTCCCGACCACAGCCCTACACAGTCGCAAGGTCTCTGGGAATATTATGAGGAGGGCCTTGTTAGAGATTTGGGGGGGGGGTCACAAGTCACCACCCAGGTGTCAGGGGCCCTACAGAGGACAGAGGGGCAGCCCCTTTACTGCCCTACTGCCCTGCAGCCAACACACCCCTTCTCTGGCAAGAGGCAGGTTTGCAGCTCCTAGGAGGAGAAAGGAACACTGCCCTGGGGCCTATCCCTGACCCTCAGACCAGCCTGAATCCCCTCTGAGCAAATGACCTCCTTCGGTGATCCAAAGCCTAGGACCACCAGATTTGGGTCAAGCAGCAGGTGGCAAGCCCTGGGCAGCACCAGCGGGTGACTGCAGAGGGAGGGGCCCAGCACGGGAGGAGGATGGGCCAGCAGGCTGGAAACCAGGAGGTGGGAGGGACCCGGGACCTGCCCCAGCACCCTAGACCTCTGCCAGCTGCTCTCGGGGGTGTGTGGCCAGAACGCCTGGGTGGGGCGCAGCAGAGCCGAGTAGAGATCACACAGGCCTCGGGTTAAATGGACAAGGCACTCCTCTCTCTGAGCCTCAGCATCTTCCTGTGTAAAAGGGGCCTAGCACAGTGAGGGTCAGGTGAGAAGTGCACGTAAACTTCTCAGCACAGACGGCGCTCACTCGCTGATTGCTGGTGTTTCACCTGCTCTGGTCAGGGCATTCTCACGTGCAGCAGCAGCCCCAGGCCTGCAGGTGCGTCCTCAGTGGGAGCCAGGCTGGTGGAGCCCTGAGGGCCCTTCTGTTCCCTCTGTGACTGCCTCCCAGCCCCTAGGCCGCTGGCACCAATTCCTGAGCCACGAACCCGGGAAGTGGGTGGGAACCTGGGAAAGGGATTTTTGTCCATGTTTAGGTAGGCCACAGCTATAAAGGAGAAAGAGAGGCCCCCTAGGTCAAGGAGAGACATTGGCTCTATCTGCTACTCAGACAGGATTGGGAAGAAATGCTGTGATTGATTAGTGATGCCTGGTAGGCTCAAGGTTTGGGGGGTTAGTTCTCACCGCCCTTGTCCTCAAGGCTGGGTTAGGCTCTGGCAGGGGAAGTGGGAGTCAGGGGCCCCAAAAGGATTCAGATTCAGCAGCTACTACTTATTGAACATCTTTCATAACTACCCTGGGAGGTCTCTGTTCTGGGCAATGAGAAAACCAAGGCCCAGAAAGGAGAACCCAGCCAGCTAGGTGATGAGGCCAGGTCTGGCTGACCCAAGCCCACTGTGTGTTCCCCTGGAGCATGGAGACGCAGAGTCAGGACCCCACCCCAGGTAGAAGAAATTCTCTCTTCAGACCTCTGGTTTGAGACTCAGAAATGGGTCCACTCCTATGGCCCCCTGACCCACTCCCCAAGGCCCCATTAGCCTGGATTCCCCTCTCCTAACAAAATGGCTTTCTTTTCTCCACTAGGAAAATGCCGAAGAAAATCAAGAAAATGCACTTTAAGGAGTTTGAGGAATTCACCAGGTCTGTGGCAATCATCTAACTCCAGAAGGAAGGAAGGAAGGAACGTGGGAGGGGGGCTAGCCTCACCTTGGAGGGGTCCCTGGGATTCTGCATGTCGCATCATGTGCCTAGCACAGCAGCTGGGCTCGGTGCCCTGACCTGAGGGCCAGTGAAATGACAGAGTGCCAGGAAGCATTGCTCTGAGGCCTTCCATGTGTTAACTCACTTAAATCCTCTCAACAACCCTATGATGTTAGTCTTAGCATACCCATATTACAGAAGAGGAAACTGAGGCCCAGACAGGTCAAAGTCACACATGTATTAAGTGGTAGAGTGGGGATTTGAACCCAGCTAGGCCAGCTCCAGGGGCTGCACTCCAGACACCACATTAAAATGCCTCCAGCTAACAGATGGTGCACGGTTAAGACTTTGGGTTTTAGAGGCAGCAGACTGGGAGTCAAACCTGCACCCAGCCACTTGCTCACTGTGTTACAGCCTCTCTGGGCCTCTGGGTCCTCATTGGTGAGGTCGACAGGATAACAGAATCTACCACATGGAACTGCAGGGAGGACTGAGGTACTGAGGTGCTGAATACAGTGGTAAATCTCCACTTTGGTCACAGTTGGTGTGCTCTAGGGAGAAGGAGCCTGAGCCCTGGCCTGTCAGCTGACAATTTTCCTTCTGTCTTCTGATTTTCTAGGAAGCTGAAGGTGAAGAGGCCCAGTGGTTTGCAGCGAACCCACCCCAATTCCTTCTGGCCGGGGCACCTTCTGGATAAGCTGTATCTCTACCTGCCCACCGTGGCCACTGACCGGAGCCTGGCACTCTTCAGTTGTATCCACCCCCAGCCCCGTGTCTACCCAGCCACCTACCACCCTGACCACTGGTGGCCCTTTAGGGAGACAAGCTACATGACCTGTGCCCACTATGATGCTGCCAAGGTCTACTACGTCAACTAGAGTGGCCCAGGTGTTACTGGACCCAGCCATCCTGGGCCAGGGACCAGTGTGGCAAGCAGCCCAAGCCATAGACACAGGAGTGTCAAAGAACTAGACAAAAATCCTTTCAATGGAATGGCCTAGGGCCAGCTCCTTCTGCACCCAAAGTGTCCAGTTTCTCAGAGGATAGATGTGTCTAGGGAAAAATGTGCCGTTTTTGGATGGTTTTCTTTCCCTGAAGTTTGCCCTTTTGAAATAAAGCATGTTGGAGTTTTTCTCATATCAGCTGTGACTCGGTTGATATGATTTCTTTCTCAGGAACTTTGGCCAGAAGGGAGTTTGGAAAGCTTGAGCCTGGAGGGTGGGGGGGCAGCTATACAGCAGGCACATTCCCTGAGATATTGACAGGGATGCCTCCATGGCACCTCCAGCCTCTTGTCCTGGGACCTTAGTGCCCACGGGGAGGCAGCAGGCATTGTGGGTACCCCTGTGCCCTCCTCTGTGAAATGAGGTGGCAGCATGTCTTTCACCCCCCAAAGACTGAGCCATTGGGTACTGCTTCCAAATCTCTTAGGTCTTTGGAAACTGAAGGCATGCTCTCTGGTTCATGAGTTCTTCTTATTAATCCACTGAGCCTGTCAAGACCTTTTCCTTCATGGGTTGCATCATGCAAGCTGCCATTAGCTACATGCTTCCACGCTCTGCATCCCATCTGACTACACACAGCGTGTAGGACCAGCATGAGTCATGAGGTGTGGTATAGCCACAGACACAGCAGGGTTCTAGTCCCAATCCTTCCACTTTCCAGCTGTGTGATCTCAGACAAGACATTTCGCTTCTCTGGGTCTCCTCCAACACCCCTTCACAGCCCAAATCTCACTATGGAGTTGTCAACACACCCTTCTCACCTTTCATTAAGTCATCAACACAATCCAGTTTACCTTCTGTCCCCATCTCACCCCCGGAACTACTGTCGAGATCACCAGTGACATCTGTATTGTGTTCGAGTCGTGGGATCAGGGTTTTTTTATTTATCCTGAAATTTGATTTTCACAATAATTTTAAAAACAAAAGCTAAGCAAAACAAATCAAGATCAACAATTTTAAGAACTAGTCTGTTTAGCTTCACCGTTAGAAGTGTGGAGTGTGAGGCTGGTGGGGTGGCTCATATTTGTAATCCTGGCACTCTGGGAGGGCAAGGCGGGAGGATGGCTTAAGGTCAGGAGTTTGAGACCAGCCTGAGCAAGAGCGAGACCCCCGTCTCTACAAAAAATAGAAAAAATTAACTGGGCATGGTGGGACGTGCCTGTACTCCCAACCACCTGGGAGGCTGAGGCAGGAGGATGGCTTGAGCCCAGGAGTTTGAGGTTGCTGTGAGCTAGGCTGACGCCACTGCGCTCTAGCCCAGGCAACAGAGGGAGACTCTGTCTCAAAAAAAAAAAAGAGGTGTGGAGTCAAATCTCCACAATTCACTTTCCATGTATGTACAATAGAGAGAATAATAGAACTTCCTTATAGAATTGTGGTAAGCATAGTAACTCCTATTGAATGTTAGCTGTTATAGTCTCGTTAGTATTTACTATATAAATTCACGCGAGGGAATTATTAGGAAGTCTATGTTTTGTTTTCTCCCGGCCACTAAGAGGCGCACTTGCGGGTAGAAGAAAGACGGGCGGAAATAGTCCAAAAGCTGGATTTGGCTTCAACTTCTGGCGGAAGTACTCCTCCTCCCCAGGTCTTAACTTAGAAAGAATTCCAAATTTCTACGTAGTCCCAAAGGCAGGTAAGATAAATTTTCAGATTTATTCCTATATATTAATTTCTAATAAAACACAGGTATACTCAGCATTTTTTGCAGCATTATTTCTTTTGATTGTCTATTTTCTTTGAAGGACCTGGAACCGGAAGTCCTCGTCTTTTCCCTGCCAGGATCCTAGAGGTTAATTCCCATCAGCCCTTGCGCACCACGTTCCGCTCTCTCTTCTTGGCGCTGCCGGCGGAGGTGGCAGCCATCTCCTATTCGGTGAGTCTTAATCGTGGGCCATCCACAATTCTGCGGTCTTCATCGAGTCCCTTTACACCCTTCGTGAGGGGGCCTCTCCTTCCGCGAGGTCGCCTCTGTGGGCACTGTCGTTGCCGGCTTGCCGGAACATGTACAGGAACGCCGAAGCGGCCCGGGCGGTGATGGGGCTTTGCCTCCCAGGGCCGCTTGCCCTCCTACAGAGGCTGCCTGGGGTCAGGTCAGTCAGAGCTGCACAAGGCTCGTTTGATTCCTGGCGGCGCGGGGTGCTAACTGGGGCCAGACTACGGGGCTCCCCGGGGCTGTGGAACGTCCAGAGCTGTCTCGGCTTGACAGCCCGTGAGCTCGGATCGTGGGTCGCCCTGTCACGATTGTCTGCCCACGTGTATTTCACTGCTGCATCCGACGCTCCTTCTCCTCCAGTCTCTGGCCCTCGGACTCCGCTGCGGAACCGCAAAAAAAAAAAAAAAAATGTGTAGTCTGCTCCTTCAATTGTTAACAGAAATTCTGGTAGTGAGTTAGGATCTCTGGGAATATGAAGATGAAAATGACCCCTTGCCTTCGAGGACGTCATGGTTCCAGTGGGTACAGTCGTTATTGAATATGTGGTCCGTTGAGTACCTACTGTGTGCCAAACCAAAAAAGCAGATTGATGGCTGTGAAGAGAACAAAGAGGGTGCTGCAGTAGGAAAAAAAATAAGTGGCTGGGAGAACTACACTGAGGCAGGTGTATGTTGATTCTCGAACATCTCCAGGTAGAGCAGTAAGTTTAAAGGTTTGCGGCATTTTAGAATCACATCATGGTTTTGTGTATATTTTGAGGGTACTGCAGAGCCACAGCAACCTAGGGGAATTATAAGTTATCTTTATTGAACGTTTACTTTGTGACAGGCACTGTGCAAGCATTCAGCATGCAGTGTCATGCTCCATTTTACAGGTGTGAAAACTGTGACGCAGGTTCAAGTAGATTGGCCAAGGCCTGTACAGCTAAATGCACTGTGTAGGTGTTGGGGCACTTCGTGGGGTGGGATTTGCTGCCCCTTGGCAAACTGAGAAGGTCTTGGGGTCAGTTTTGTTTTAGGTCAGCTGTTGGATTCTTTCTTGGGCTCTCAGTGGGTGAGGTGACCCCTGACCTCCTGGGATCGCGTCTGGAGAGTGGCTAGTATTCTGCCAGCTTCGGAAACAGGAGGGAAAGCAAGCCTAGCAGAGGTACCCATTCCATTCCCAGCTTGCTCGGTAGCTGGTGATTGGAAGACACTCTGCAACAAGTGTGCAAGCCCTGGGCAGGAAAGCCTCCTTCCAGGATTCTTCTTTAACTGGGTCTGGTTCTTTCTTAAAGGCATCATGGCCGCCCTCAGACCCCTTGTGAAGCCCAAAATCGTCAAAAAGAGGACCAAGAAGTTTATCCGGCACCAGTCAGACCGCTATGTCAAAATCAAG
>NW_012150408.1:249333-251779 GCF_000956105.1 Propithecus coquereli
CAAGTTCCTGGTCCACAACGTCAAGGAGCTGGAAGTGCTGCTGATGTGCAACAAGTGAGTTGGGTCCCACCTCTGGGTTCAGGGGTCAGAAGTTTGTGAACGTTTCTGACCGGAATTCCAGATCCTCTGGGATGCTTTTGGACTTGTACAGTTTCTGAGGAAATCTGAAGTTTCTTGCAGAAGTTGAGAGAATGCTCATTGGGGAATTCAAAATGTTTGCTTTGCTGGGGAGTGGAGAGGCTTTTGTCCTCAAGAGTAGAGACCCAAGACAAAAAGGACTTTGCTTGACACTGAAGTGTCTTTTTGGCAGTCATTTCCAGGACGTTGCTTTATTTATGAGGGGGTAGGGGGAAGATCAAACATAGCTTCAGACCTTAAAGGATACTTTATTCTCCATGTTACTAAGGGGTATGTCCAGAATGCCATGGGAACAGAGGAGTTGGTACCTGACTGGGGCAGGAGGCCTTGAGAGCCAAGTGTGAACTAGGTGGAGAAAGGGAAGACTTTGCAGGCAGAATGCTTACACAGAGGGGTAGAGATGGAAGAGCGTGTGGAGGGTTCACAGAGCATTAGTTCTAGGTGTTTCGAGCCGTTAGACACTTGGTGACTGTTGTGTGTAAGAGACTTGGTGATCTGCTTTGGCTAAAACTAGGGCAGCGGAATGAAAAGACTTAAAAGATTTCTCATGGGAAGTGAGTTAGACACTTTGTATGAGTCTGGATTGGAGGGAATGATATTTTTTGGTTAAGTAGAGGGCAGCTTATTGTCTTCCCTTCCTGGTAAATGGAAGCCAGAAAGCTGGATTTTCCTAAGAACATGGAGAGAGCGTGACTAGTAACGTTTGTGTAGGTGCATGTCGATGAAGATCTTTTATTTACAGTGGTTGTAGACACAATAATAAAAATGAACAAAACCAGTATTCTGACTTTGTTGCCTTCCAAGATTGGAAATTTAACCAGGCATTGAAACTCTGGAAACTTTGAGAAGGGATGAATGTAGGAATTAATGGTGGATGCCCAAACCACAGTAAGTTTTGGCAGTTTATGGGCAACTGGATTGTGAAAGACAGATACAACTCAGTACCTGTTATGTAGCCACCATGATTAGTCATCGTTTGCGGTGCACATGTTGCCAGTTGCCATATATTTTTAAGAGCAGCTTAGTGTTTTTAAGATCCATAGAAGTACTCTGTATCTATGACCTTTGATCTACAAGTTCCATTTTAGGGCATTTATCCTTAAAGCATTGAAAAAGCAAGGAAACTAAATTTGGTTATTGCAACAATAACCAATTGGAAACAACTGAAAATGTCATTAGTAAACGGTAGAGTACTTGATGGAACGTTGTGTGTCCACTTAAAGTGATTGGTGTGTAGCAGTATGGAAAATGGGCAAGTGAGTGGGTGCATTTAAAGTGGTAGGTACACTCGGTCCTTACCAAATAAGCAGATAGTAAGGATAAGGGGTTTTTGAAAAAGGAAAACAGATTGAAAAGTGTAATACAACCTAAGTTTCATAGAAACATTTGAAAATATAGCTACTTTGAATTTGAGTGGACTTCTATATAAAACAAAAATTCTTTGTCTGGATTTGCTCCCGTCTTGTTAAGGTTATTTTCCTGCCGGTTCAAGAACTGTATGCCCATTGTCTCATTTAATCACTCCTTACAGTCCTCTCTGTGCTGAAGTTGCTTTAGGGGTGGAAGGTCTGTTCTTAACCCACTGTTGGATGGCTTCATAAATCACCTCATTAAGCCAGTCAGCTACCAAACTGGGGCATGGTTTAACTGCCTCTTAAAAGGTGTAAGGAATGAATTAGAACACAGCCTGGCGCACCAGTACTCAGGAAATAGGTGTTGCTTCTCTTCAATTGTATCCTCAGCAGTCAAGCTGGGAGCCCTTGGCTCAATTCAGACAGTTGGACTCTGCTCTTGGTCTCTGCAGAGTTGCAAAACTTTTCATGGGCAAGCCAAGCACCCCAAGACTGAGGGAGAACCTTTGAACCTGGAGTGTGGGCATGGCTTCATCCTGGCCCCCTGGCCCTTGCCCATTTCTTGCTGTGACTTGGAAATTCATGTCCTTTATGGGCCTTGGTTTCCTCATCTGTAAAATGGAGGTAATACCTGGATTATAAGGCTGCTGTGAGGATTAAATGAGAAGGGACAAGGAGAGTGCTTTGTAAATTAAAGCCTTCTTGTCACTACCAGGGAGCACCGTTACCATGGCATCGGGAGTTGGGGTTGGGGGGCGTTGCACTGCAGCAGCCATTTATCAAGCAGCCCTCTTTGCTTGGTGGTAAAGTGACCCCAAACCATTGCCTTCCTGGTGGAATTTTCTAAGTGTGTTTTCAGGACTGTCTTGCTCCTTACCCACTCACTTGATTCTCTTCCAGATCTTACTGTGCGGAGATTGCTCATAATGTTTCCTCCAAGAACCGCAAAGCCATTG
>NW_012150408.1:251829-300644 GCF_000956105.1 Propithecus coquereli
TGGCCGCCCTCAGACCCCTTGTGAAGCCCAAAATCGTCAAAAAGAGGACCAAGAAGTTTATCCGGCACCAGTCAGACCGCTATGTCAAAATCAAGGTACATGGTCCTGGGATGGAGATGGGTGTTGGGGTGAAGAAAGGCGTTCCTAACAGGCTGTAGTGTTTCTTACATCGCCTGGATGGAGGATTATCTTTGACAGGTGAACTGCTTTGTGGTAGGTGGAAGAGCTCTCCGTAGAAAGCCTGGTCTCCCTGAATGTGCCTTACTAGTACTCAGTCTCTTGATGTATAAATTGAAATTTAAATGAAAAGGGATGCTTGGCTGTTTCGATGTGTTTGGAGGGCTTTGTATTTGAATCATGTAGTTCAGGTGGCCTTATGACGTCAGGAGAAGTAGATTATCCTTTTTTATAGATAAGAAAAGTCAGGTCTTGAGAACAATGTCTAAACCCATGCTCTTCATCTTACTGTATACATAATCCCTTCACATCCATCAGTATCCCACTTCACTGTTGCTTAGGAGTGTGAACAGGGGTCTAGGGTCCTAGGGGTTAAAGCCAGGAGTTATTGTTTGTGCCCCCAACCACCACCACCAAAAAGCATATAAATAGTGAAGGCCAGGCCTGGTGGCTCACACCTTTAATCCTAGCACTCTGGGAGGCTGAGGCCAGAGGATCGCTTGAGGTCAGGAGTTCAAGAGCAGCCTGAGCAAGAGCGAGACCCCTTCTCTACTGAAAATAGAAAAAAATTAGCTGGGCATGGTGGCGCATGCCTGTAGTCCCAGCTACTCGGGAGGCTGAGGCAGAAGGATCGCTTGAGCCCAGGAGTTTGAGTTGCTGTGAGCTAGGCTGACGCCACGGCACTCACTCTAGCCCGGACAAAAGAGTGAGACTCTGTCTCAAAAAAAAAGAAAAATAATGAAGTGTGATGGCTCACTCCTGTAATTCTAGCACTTTGGGAGGCCCAGGTAGGAGGATCGCTTGAGATCAGGAGTTGAAAACCAGCCTGAACAAGAGCGAGACCCCATCTCTACAAAAAAAAAATAGAAAAATTAGCTGGGTGTCATCGCACATACCTATAATCTCAGCTACTCGGAGGCTGAGGCAGGATCATTTGAGCTCAGGAGTTTGAGGTTGCTGTGAGCTATGATGAAGTAACTGCACTCTAGCTGGGGCAACAGAGACAGACCCTGTAAAAAAAAAAAAAGGAAAGGAAAAAAACCCAAAATAATGAAGTCCCATTGCCCAAAGACAACTTCTGTTTGGTAGATTTGCTTTTCATGTGTTGTTTTTTTTCCCTCCCCAAAAGGAAGAATTGGCAGTCTGCACAGACACTGACCCACCTGTGTGTTATTTCTTTCAGCGTAACTGGCGGAAACCCAGAGGTATTGACAACCGGGTTCGGAGAAGATTCAAGGGCCAGATCTTGATGCCCAACATTGGTTATGGGAGCAACAAGAAAACGAAACATATGCTGCCCAGCGGTTTCCGCAAGTTCCTGGTCCACAACGTCAAGGAGCTGGAAGTGCTGCTGATGTGCAACAAGTGAGTTGGGTCCCACCTCTGGGTTCAGGGGTCAGAAGTTTGTGAACGTTTCTGACCGGAATTCCAGATCCTCTGGGATGCTTTTGGACTTGTACAGTTTCTGAGGAAATCTGAAGTTTCTTGCAGAAGTTGAGAGAATGCTCATTGGGGAATTCAAAATGTTTGCTTTGCTGGGGAGTGGAGAGGCTTTTGTCCTCAAGAGTAGAGACCCAAGACAAAAAGGACTTTGCTTGACACTGAAGTGTCTTTTTGGCAGTCATTTCCAGGACGTTGCTTTATTTATGAGGGGGTAGGGGGAAGATCAAACATAGCTTCAGACCTTAAAGGATACTTTATTCTCCATGTTACTAAGGGGTATGTCCAGAATGCCATGGGAACAGAGGAGTTGGTACCTGACTGGGGCAGGAGGCCTTGAGAGCCAAGTGTGAACTAGGTGGAGAAAGGGAAGACTTTGCAGGCAGAATGCTTACACAGAGGGGTAGAGATGGAAGAGCGTGTGGAGGGTTCACAGAGCATTAGTTCTAGGTGTTTCGAGCCGTTAGACACTTGGTGACTGTTGTGTGTAAGAGACTTGGTGATCTGCTTTGGCTAAAACTAGGGCAGCGGAATGAAAAGACTTAAAAGATTTCTCATGGGAAGTGAGTTAGACACTTTGTATGAGTCTGGATTGGAGGGAATGATATTTTTTGGTTAAGTAGAGGGCAGCTTATTGTCTTCCCTTCCTGGTAAATGGAAGCCAGAAAGCTGGATTTTCCTAAGAACATGGAGAGAGCGTGACTAGTAACGTTTGTGTAGGTGCATGTCGATGAAGATCTTTTATTTACAGTGGTTGTAGACACAATAATAAAAATGAACAAAACCAGTATTCTGACTTTGTTGCCTTCCAAGATTGGAAATTTAACCAGGCATTGAAACTCTGGAAACTTTGAGAAGGGATGAATGTAGGAATTAATGGTGGATGCCCAAACCACAGTAAGTTTTGGCAGTTTATGGGCAATTGGATTGTGAAAGACAGATACAACTCAGTACCTGTTATGTAGCCACCATGATTAGTCATCGTTTGCGGTGCACATGTTGCCAGTTGCCATATATTTTTAAGAGCAGCTTAGTGTTTTTAAGATCCATAGAAGTACTCTGTATCTATGACCTTTGATCTACAAGTTCCATTTTAGGGCATTTATCCTTAAAGCATTGAAAAAGCAAGGAAACTAAATTTGGTTATTGCAACAATAACCAATTGGAAACAACTGAAAATGTCATTAGTAAACGGTAGAGTACTTGATGGAACGTTGTGTGTCCACTTAAAGTGATTGGTGTGTAGCAGTATGGAAAATGGGCAAGTGAGTGGGTGCATTTAAAGTGGTAGGTACACTCGGTCCTTACCAAATAAGCAGATAGTAAGGATAAGGGGTTTTTGAAAAAGGAAAACAGATTGAAAAGTGTAATACAACCTAAGTTTCATAGAAACATTTGAAAATATAGCTACTTTGAATTTGAGTGGACTTCTATATAAAACAAAAATTCTTTGTCTGGATTTGCTCCCGTCTTGTTAAGGTTATTTTCCTGCCGGTTCAAGAACTGTATGCCCATTGTCTCATTTAATCACTCCTTACAGTCCTCTCTGTGCTGAAGTTGCTTTAGGGGTGGAAGGTCTGTTCTTAACCCACTGTTGGATGGCTTCATAAATCACCTCATTAAGCCAGTCAGCTACCAAACTGGGGCATGGTTTAACTGCCTCTTAAAAGGTGTAAGGAATGAATTAGAACACAGCCTGGCGCACCAGTACTCAGGAAATAGGTGTTGCTTCTCTTCAATTGTATCCTCAGCAGTCAAGCTGGGAGCCCTTGGCTCAATTCAGACAGTTGGACTCTGCTCTTGGTCTCTGCAGAGTTGCAAAACTTTTCATGGGCAAGCCAAGCACCCCAAGACTGAGGGAGAACCTTTGAACCTGGAGTGTGGGCATGGCTTCATCCTGGCCCCCTGGCCCCTGCCCATTTCTTGCTGTGACTTGGAAATTCATGTCCTTTATGGGCCTTGGTTTCCTCATCTGTAAAATGGAGGTAATACCTGGATTATAAGGCTGCTGTGAGGATTAAATGAGAAGGGACAAGGAGAGTGCTTTGTAAATTAAAGCCTTCTTGTCACTACCAGGGAGCACCGTTACCATGGCATCGGGAGTTGGGGTTGGGGGGCGTTGCACTGCAGCAGCCATTTATCAAGCAGCCCTCTTTGCTTGGTGGTAAAGTGACCCCAAACCATTGCCTTCCTGGTGGAATTTTCTAAGTGTGTTTTCAGGACTGTCTTGCTCCTTACCCACTCACTTGATTCTCTTCCAGATCTTACTGTGCGGAGATTGCTCATAATGTTTCCTCCAAGAACCGCAAAGCCATTGTGGAAAGAGCAGCCCAGTTGGCCATCAGAGTCACCAATCCCAATGCCAGGCTGCGCAGTGAAGAAAATGAATAGACAGCACATGTGCACATTTTATTTGTGTTTAAATAAAACCATAAAAACTGCCATCTGGCATCTCCTTCCTTTTAGTCTTCAGATTCTTTACCAACTTTGACAGCTTGTCACAGAGATTGTTCTTTTGCCTGTTAAAACCCTTTGGAATCTTCCATTTGGGAGGGGTTTGTAAAGAACATTAGATCCTTGAACAGGGAACATGGCCTCAGGCACCCAAAACTACTAGTCCTGGTCAGCTCCAGTTGGGGCTGGGGACAAGGGGGAACGACTTGGCCCTCACACCAAGGTGGGCTCTGATACACTTGATTAAAGAAGCTTGTGGCTCCCAAGCAATAGGTGGTCTTCTTACCCTCACTTTGTAAAGTTGGGTGACAGTTATCCCATGTGGTTCTTGTGAGAATTGAGAAAATGTGCGTGAAAACATCCAGATGAATTTATTATGCCCTTAAATTCTTATGGGATTCCTAAATAGCATCATATAACTGTCTGTCCCAAAATATACAACAGGATGATGCACAAATTGTTCTTTTATATGATCTGCCTTGGTTATTGGAAGATTGCTCTTTCTCTTATGTAATAATCTCTTTCCCAGTTGCTCTTCAGGCATAATTTTCCCAAGATGTGGGGTCTTTCTAATTGGTGATAATTAGGCCTCTTGATGGGTACTCATTTGATTTTTTTAGAGATGGGTTTTGCTATGTTGCCCAGGCTGGCCTTGAACTCCTGGGCTCAAGTGATCCTCCTGCCTCAACCTCCTGAGTAGCTGGGACAATAGGCACATGCCACTATGCCCAGCTAAGTTTTTTTAAGAGAGAGGGTCTCACCATGTTGCCCAGGCTGGAGTATTCCAAATTAACATGACTGAGTTCCCTTTTTAACTATAGCCCTAAACCTTCCTTAGACAATAACAGCTAGAATTTAGCATCATTGTTTTAATTATAAGGTTGTGATTCTACTTTTCCATTAATGGTATTAAGTGATAGTCTAGGTCACAAGGGATGTGGTGTATGGTATTTGTTAGTGTAACAAGACTGAAGTGCTTACAGGATGTTTCTCTAACAGTCCTGGTCAACCCAGCAGAAATACTGCACTGGCCACAGTAGTAAAACTGGGCGTGCTCGTCACTACTGGACTTAAGTCCGGTCATTCCACCAGATAAACATCTTACAGGCTGTCTGTCTTGTTCAAAACCTAGTCTTAATTGTGGAATGAATTGGTCATTTTCAGGATTTCTTTAAATTGACTTGGAGGTATATTGAAGATAGTGGTCTAGTTATTGGGGATAGGAATTATGTAGAGAAAATGTAAATTTAGGATCTATTCTTTATTAACCTGGAATATCACAGAAAATACTTTGGCCTGTCACTTGTATTTCTGTGTCTTCAATACTAAAAACTAGAAATGACATTTGAAACCTTTCTCAGGACAAACTGGTTAAGCCTGAGTGGTGACAAAAGGTTTCATTTCCTAATTCACTAGTGTTTTTTCTGTTTTTAAATTTTAAAAATGCTTTATTTAACTCCAAATATCCAAATTATCATTTTAAGATCTCAATATAAAAATTGAGATATTTTACATTTTTTTCTAGTGTTTAAAATCCAGTGCAATTTTTATACATAATAGTATATCTCAAGTGCTCAATTGCCATACATGGGCAGAGCAATTTTAGATTTGTTTTCCCTTTCACATTCCAATTTACTATCAATAGTATTTTGAAATTAGAAATTAAACATTAGGTCCAAGCCTGTCCAGTTCCCTACCCCATCTGTTCTCCCTGCAAAAAACCCCTTAACATCTTCCGAATTTCTGATTCATCACTGCCAATTAGAAATGAAGCATTTGATTTTTAAAATGTGAATAACTCAAGTATCTGAGGCTTTTTGAGATGCCCAGCCAGGGCCCTAACTCCTGGCATTGCAGAGTCCAGATCAATTCATTGAAGAAATGGGATTGGGGGGCGGTTCTGCTGCCTCCTAACCTCTCACAGCTGTCACAACCTATTTCTAAGTACTAGTTTGTGAAGCAGGGACTCCCCTGTTTGAAGGAACCAGACTATGGAGGGGTACAGTGTGAAGTGTCACTGGAAAATTCTCCGTTTCTTTGGATGACTGTCCTGAGTTAAAGGGCCCAACTGTTGGCAGCCTCGAAGCTTGGGCTGGGGGCCTGTGAGTTTGGGTCCCTGGGGAAGGCACTGTAAGCCCTGACGAGGAGCAGGAGGGCCCCCAGTGAGATGATGGAAGGATAAGTAGAACCCTAAGGCCTATGATGGTGGGAGGGTGAGGCCTCGGGCTTGGCTGGGCTCCTTTTAAGTAAGGGCCCACCTGGGCACTGGGGGAGCACTAGCTGAGCTCCATCGAGTCCATGCTGGGGGCTAAAGCAGAATCCTTCTGGATGCTTTCAAAGAGGGTGGCAAGTTCAGGGTTGGATCGGATTTGGGAGGAGAAGTCGGCCATGATGGGGCTTTTCCCCACCTCCGGGATGGTCAGCAGGGCGGCCACTGCCCTCATCGCAGAGCGCTTCAGTTCATCTTGCTTCTCAAACTCCTGCTTCACAGAACCAGCTTTGACCTAAAGTGGGAAACAATGAAAGAAGCAGCTGTCCTTTGTTGAGCCTGGCCTGCACCACCACGTCCTCACTGGTCTTTGGCTTCTTCTCTGCCCTCTGTGGTCCTCCCCACCTGAAATCCCAGCCCGCACCTCCCCTGCTCCAAGGTCTCCAGAGCTATTTCTTTAGCTCCGCCTCTGGGCTTTCACACTGGCTGGTGGTTTCTTTGCCATTCAAATAAGCTTCAGTGTTGCCTGCAGGGCTTCTGCCCAGACAATCTAAATAGCTCACCTTTATTTTTGTTAAAGGCCAGTGGTGGCTCACACCTGTAATCCCAGCACTTTGGGAGGCCAAGTTGGAGGACTGCTTGAGGCCAGGAGTTCAAGACCAGCCTGGGCAACACAGTGAGCCCGCATCTCAACAAAAAATAGAACAATTAGCCAGGCATGGTGGCATGCACTTGAAGATTGCTTGAGCCCAGGAGTTCAAGGCTGCAGTGAGATATGATTACTACCACTATGCTCCAGTCCAGGTGACAGAGTAAAAAATATAAAAAAAAAATAATGATAATAAATAATTTGATAGAGACTAGTACTGTATTCGCTTAGTTATCTCCTCCCACGGACAGCAGGGAATCCAGCCTATACTTACTGTGCGTAAAAGTGGCTCTCGGTACCATGGACTAGACTGAATGGAGAGTGACAGTCTTAGCGGCCTCTTCCCACACTCTCGTCCCTGCCCTGCAATCCCTTCTACAGATGGAGCTGCAGAGTAAACATCCAAAACTGCCCCCTGTGGCTCTGCCCCCAAGAGCTGTGCTTCAGGTAATCACTTCCATGCATCTCCTTTCCCTATTTGTAAATAAGAGCCTCCTTTTCCATAGGGTTGCTATGAGAATTAAATGACTGAACACAGGTCCATACTCTCTTCTCTGAAACCCTCGGGGCCAGATGTGCTTTGGAATCCAGGATTCCAAAAGCATTATGTTATTAGAAAGGGAACACTGTGCAGATAACATTAATACCCTGTATTCAATACATTAATATTTCTCCTGCTAACTGTATGCAAAATATATAAATATTTTGAGTAGTACAGCTGTCCCTTGGTATCTGAGGGGGATGGGTGCCAGGACTCCCGAGGATACCAGAATCTGTGGATGCTCAAATCCCTGATGTAAAATGGCACAGTATTGGCCATGACCGAGGCACATCCTCCTGTATATTTTAAATCATCTCTAGATTACTTATAATCCCTAATATAAGGTAAATGCTATGGAAATAGTTGGTTATACTGTATTGTTTTGTTTCAGTTTTTAAATTGTATTGTTATTTTTTATTGCTTTTTTTTTTCAGATATCTTCAATCTACAGTTGATTCTGCAGATGTGGAACCCACAGATATGGAGGGCCAACTATATAATAAAAGGAAATTAAAGATCATTGCCTCATGCCAGTTCAAGTTTTGTTGTCAAACAAGTTACTAAAAAGATTTTGGTTTTCAGAGCTTGGTAGGTTTCAGAATCATGGATAAGTGCCCAGTGCCCAACAAGCAGCATCCTCTGTGTGGCCAGATGGAGTGGCTTTTGTGGGACCTCAGAATAAAGCTTCTCAAATGATGGTGATCTAGCACCTCTTGTATTACCCTGGATAGAGCTGGAGCTTATTCTACTAAGTGAAGTATCCCAAGAATGGAAAAACAAGCACCACATGGACTCACCATCAAACTGGTTTTAACTGACCAACACTTGTGTGCACATATAGTAATAACATTCATTGAGTGTCGGGCAGATGGGACGGAGGAGGAGGGGATGGGCATATACACACCTAATGGGTGCGATACACACCGTCTGGGGGATGGACATGCTTGAAGCCCTGACTTGGGTGGGGCAAGGGCAATATAGGTAACCTAAACATTTGTACCCCCATAATATGTGGAAATAAAGAAAAAGAAAAATCCCAGCTCAACAAAAAAGAATAAAGCTTCTCTTGCCATCTTGGCCGACTGCAAGAACATTCTGATGCTGCAACACCATTTATAGCTTCCCTCGTGTGAACTGGGACTTTTCTTGATGCCATACAGCTAAAAGAAAACTAGAAATGATTTGGCCACTGAGACTGTCAAGACTTCAGTGGCCCTGCAGAATCATCGGGGTTTTTGATTGACTTGATACTAAGCATATGTTAAAAATTTAGACTTACAAGGCAAGTTTCTATTAATAAATTACCAATTTTAATGTTTTGTACACATAAGATTGCATTCCTTTTGCAGAAAAGGTTTTGCTACTGGGAAATCACCACTCTCTGGGTATCTCTTCTCTTTAAGCTCCAATCCAAAATGCTCTGCCCTTTTTGGTTAATCCCTTGCAAAACCCAAATTCGTTCTTTCACTCACTAGGTGTTTACTGGGTACCCCCTGGTGTGCCAGGCTCTGTTCCCAACACTGCAGCTTTCCCTGAGACATTCAGTCCTGGATCCCTTGCCCAGACCTGTAAGGCACTCCACTCCAGCAGGACTTTGCCTTAGAGCCACCAACCACAAGTCTGACCCAGCTTTCCGACCAGGATGTGAGCAGATTGAGAGTAGGGAAGCTATTGTGTTCAAAAATCCCAAGTACCTTGGACAAGGCCTGGCACCCAGGAAGTGTTTAATAAATGAAAGAAAGAAAAAGAGCTGGGTTTGAATCCAGCTCTGCAATTTACTAGCTGTGTGGCCTTGGCCAATAAGAACCTCCTGGAACCTCTGTTCCTCCGCGTATACCACGGTTAAGAAGAAGTACTTTATGGAGAAAAGAGAATGATTAAATGAAGCTCTTCACACAGCAGCGGCACTACAGGCACTTCTCAGAGAGCGGTAACTGAATGACCTGCAGAGGATCCAGCAGGTGCTCCGGGGCCTGGGCAGGGGGCTTACCTTGGTGGTGCAGGTGGCCCTGAGTGGCTCAATAAGCCGGTCCACCCTCTGCAGGACGGGCGCAGGACACAGGGTAGCCAGCCGGGCAAGCATGATGAAAGTCAGCATCTGCCCAGAAGGAAGGAGACAGAGTTCTCGGTGAGATGGCGCAGGAGGGAAAGGAGCAGGCTGGCCCGCGGGAGGAGCAGAGGCTCCGCCCACCACGCCCGGAGCCCAAGTTCAGACACGGCAGAGTCCCACCAGGGCCTGTTTCCTCATGTATAAAATGTGAATGGTAATACTTTCTCTGCCAACTACGCTTGGCTAATCTGAGGAGGATCGGATAAGAAGAGGCACGGAGAGGGGGTGGGGGGTGGTTCTCAAGCTCAGAGGCCCACGGGGTCTGTAGAGGACACCTTTGTCTGGGAAAGTTTCCTTGTTGTTCTTCTCAAGAACATGTCTGTGACCTTGCACGCAAGTCCAGAGCGTCCTCTCTCTGCAAACAGGAGGGGCTAGGGAATTGAGATGCAAACATCTGTTTGCCGGAGACGAAACAACAAGGAACTGGGACGTGTTGAGTCGGGACGGTGTGGGAACAGAGAACTTGCAGTGGGACAGTTGCCAAACAGCCTGTATTATAAATAAACAGCTATGGCGAAAGCTTTTCGCTACAGCCTCATATTGTCTTGTGGTGTCTGTGTCTTTTTGTACGGGCTGCAGTCATGTGTCTGCGTCTTTATGTCTCTGTGTTCATTCCTCGGTCTGAAGCCGGGCCACGTCAGGGTCGAGTGGAGAGGGCCAGCTGGGGACTGCTGGGCTCAGTGGGTTGTGGCTACGTGGGAACGTAGGGATGTGGCCCCGGGCCACTGGATTGTTTTCGAAAGAAACCATGATTTTCATGTAAAATCTCTCCATTTTTAAACATTGGCACCTGATTTCAAAACAAAATAAAAACTGTGAGCCAACTAAATGCAGCTTGAAAATGGGTCAAATCCCCACAAAGGATCCTCACACAGCATAAAGGGTAGGTGCCTGAAATCTGCACGTCCTCCCCATCCCCACCGGCCCTGCCCTGACCCCTACACCCCACGGCAGAGGAGGCTGGGCCCACAGCAGCAAGGAGCCTGGCACTGGCTTCGCCAGCGATGGCTCTCGGCTCCTCCCCTTCCCAGCTGTGCCCTCGAAAATGCCCAAGCAACTTAAGCGTGGAATGGTGACCTCGATGGAAATGGGAATTCCTGCAGCCGCGAAAGGTGACAGTGAGCACTGATACATACTGACGAGGACAGAACGACATACAGTAAAGGCAAGGTCAAAGATCAGGGGACAAAACAGCACAGGTAGTGTGATCTCTCTGTAACACATCTCACACACTCACCGCCAAGGCTCTGAGAGCAAGAACCCTGCCTGCCACGCTGACCTCGGGTGTTGGCACTCATGAGTGTTGCCCGACTAACGGGTGAGTGTCTGTGTGCACAGCCCAGGAAACACTGGGATTACAACAGGTCTCTCTAGGTGGAGGCAAGTTTTGGGGTGATTATTATTTACATCTTTATTTGCTTTCATTTTGTGTGATCTTTTAAAACAAGCAGGTATTAGTTTTGATTACTTTGTATTGGTTTTTCATCATAAAAGTGATTTGCTCTTTCACGTCCTCACTTCCAAGATGACAAAGGAAAGAAGGAACAATGGTCGTACCAAAAGGGGCCATGACCACGTGCAGCCTATTCGCTGCACGGACCGTGCCCAATGCGTGTGTAGGGACAACGCTATTAAGAACTGCATCATTCGGGCCAGGCGCAGTGGCTCACGCCTGTAATCCTAGCACTCTGGGAGGCCGAGGTGGGTAGATCATTTGAGCTCAGGAGTTCAAGACCAGCCTGAGCAAGAGCGAGACCCTGTCTCTATTAAAAATAGGAAGAAATTAGCTGGACAATTAAAATGTATATAGAGAAAAAAAAATTAGCCGGGCATGGTGGCGCATGCCTGTAGTCCCAGCTACTCGGGAAGCTGAGGCAGAAGGATCGCTTGAGCCCAGGAGTTTGAGGTTGCTGTGAGCTAGGCTGACGCCCAGCACTCTAGCCCAGGCAACAGAGCAAGACTCTGTCTCCAAAAAAAAAAAAAAAAAGAAGTGCATCATTCGGAACATACTGGAGGTTGCAGCCGATAGGGACTTTTCTGAAGCGAGTATCTGGGGTGCCTACGTGCTTCCCAAACTGTATGTGAAGCTACACTGCTGCATGCGGTATGCCACTCACAGCAAGGCAGTCAGGAATCGTCCTCAGGAAGCTGGTGAGGACAGAACTCCCCCACCCGACTTAGACCTGCAGGTGCTGCCCCACGACCCCCACCAAAGCCCATGTGAGGAGCTGAGTCCTTGAGCACTGAAGAAATACTATCCTTTGGAAAAAAATAAAATGGAAATTATACTTTAAAAAAAAGTGATTCATGCTTACAGTATATATTTTAAAAAGATGCAGTATGGCGCTTCCTCAAAAAAATTAAACACAGGATTATGATACGATCCAGCAAGTCCACTTCTGGGTATATACTTAAAAGATTTGAAAGCAGGAACTCAAAAGGATATTTGCACACCTGTGTTCACAGAGGCATTACTAACGACAGCCAGAAGGTGAGAGCACCCAAATGTCCTTGGACAGGCGAATGGATAAACAAAATGTGGTCTGTCCATACAATGGATGTTATTCAGCCTTAAAAAGGAAGGCGATTCTGACATCTGCTGCGACATGGATGAACCTTGAAGACTTAAATGCTAAGTGAAATAAGTCAGTCACAAAACGACAAATAAATACTGTATGATTCCACTTACAAGAGGTTCCTAGAGTAGTCAAATTCATAGAGCACAGCGCTTAACAGGGACAGAGTTTCAGTCTGGCGGATGCAAAGAGTTCTGGAGAAGGACGTCGGAGATTGTTGCACAACAGTGTGAACGTACTTAATGCCACCGAACACACTTAAAAATGGTGACAGTGGTAAATTTTGTGTTATGTATATTTACCATAACAAAAAAGGATTACTATTATACATGTGAATAAACTTTAAAATTTTTAAAAATGATACAGAAGGATGTAAGATGAAGAAACCTAAGTCTCCTCACTGCCCCACCAGCCCCAGCCTCGCTCCCTCAGTTAACAAAATGGCCCGAACTTCAAGAACTAGCTCTTGTCACTCAACAGTGGGGCTTGGCGCTGTTTCGTGTCAGTACCTGAAGAGACCCAGCTACTTTTTAACGCTGCTAGTACCCCGCAGCTGCAGGCACCCCGTCCACCTAGCCAGTTCTCCACAGCTGGGTATGTAGGTAGCTGCCAGCTTTTCCTGATTCCCAGAAGGCTTGTACATAAAACTCAGAACATGTGTCAGCCAGCCCAGAGGCTTTCTTTGCACGTGGGTCAAATGAGATGAGATGGAATTGCTCGGTCAAAGGGTCAAAGGTCAAAATGTCAGGGGATTTAAAATTTTTCTAGTTACTGCCAAGCCGTCCTCCGGTGTACACTGCCACCGAAGGGCTTTCAGACATGGGTCCTTTTTCTTATCAGAAAACAACATGCAGCTATTTTCACAGGGGTCCTGGAGTAGGGAGCAGGGACAAACAAGCATGGGCCCAGTGGTGCCTGGCTGTCCCTTGGTATAGGTGGGCATGGGTCTGGCAGGGGACTCGGTCCTACCCGGATGTCATAGTGGTCCTTCAGCCCATCCTCCACGTGGTTAAGGAACTCACAGATGTCCAGCTGGCCCAGGCAGCTCTCGAGCAGCGAGTACATACACTCGAAAGCCGCCTTCCGCACGTCCAGCCCGTCGTCCACCGTGTGCTTAAAGGGCCCCATCTCCACCTATGGGGGAGAAGAATGATGAAAGCGTGGGGGGTGTGGCCGCCGGGTGTAAGAACACCTCTCCTAGTTCCTGCTACGAACCCCACACCTCTGTTCAACACTGTGTTGAACCCCAAATCGTCCCTTACACTCTCAAGTCTCCATGTCTTTGCTCAGCCTTCATGGCCCTTTCCGCCAGGTGACAACAGCAGTAGTAACAATTACCGTCTGAGTGCCGGGCACCGCGCTTGACGTCTTACTCAAGCATCACAACCGCCTTCGGAGGCAGAAGTTATTATCAACTAAGGCTCGGACAGGTTAATTAACTTGCCCAAGGACACACTGCTACTAAGTGGCTGAACCAGGATTAAAGACCCAGGTCTGTCTGAAGCTTTTAACCACGAGGCTTTGTTCTGAATGGTAAACTCCTTTCCACTACTCAAAGCCCAGCTCAAATGCCCCCTCTTTCGGGAAACTTTTCCAAGCTGTCTAAATAGAGTTGCTACTCCTCAGTGTTGCCAGATGGTTCAGGCCTTTTTATTACATTGTGTGGTAACTTAGCTGTTAAATCACCTTTAGTCTCTCCCCTTAAATAAATCCTTACTTCAGCAAGTGGGCTCTAAATATGTTAAATCCAGATGCTCCTCGACTTACAACAGAGTTACATCCCAATAAACCCATAAGGTGAAAACACGGTAAGTTGAAAGTGCGTATTCAACTTACAATATTTTCAATTTGTGATGGGTTTATCTGGACACAACCCCATCGTAAGCCGAGGAGCATACTGAATGCCCATCGCTTTCGCACCATCATGAAGCTGGAAAATAGTAAGTCAAGCCACTGTAAGTTGGGCACTGTCTGCCATCAGTAGAGTGGGCATCTGTCTCCTTTGGGAGGCCATGATGAGCTCTTGGGAAGCAGAAACCACGTCTGGTCCAACTCTGAGTGTGGGCACGCAGGCCCAGCACAGGCCCTCGGGGAACACCCGCTGCACGCTGGCACCTCCCAAGAGCCGGCCGTGCGCCGGGAGCACCCTGGGCACCGACGGGACGTACCTCGTTGGATCTCTGCGGCACCCTCATAGTGCAGACATGATTATTGTCCTCATGTTGCTCAGAGAGGATTAGGCTGCCCTGGAACGGGTCATGCAGCTGGGATGTGGAGGGCAGGACCTGACCCAGGCGACGTGGCCCCAGAACCTGCTTTGATGAGCTTTACCCTGGTCCTCGCCACAGCCTACCATTGAGGCACAAGAGGCGGTGTCCCCAAGTTCCCAAAGCGGGCAACCAGCAAGGAGCTGGACCATACCCAGAGCTCCCAGCCCTGCTCCTCACCTCTCGGATGAGGTCCCGGCGGATCTTTGTCTCCTGGTAGAGGAGGGGCAGGATGTCGTTCAGCAGGTCCCGGACCAGCGAGGGCTTGTTGTGCACGGCCGAGTTGAAGAAAGCCAGAGTGGCACGGCGCACGTTCAGGTCTGGGTCCTGCAGGCTCTCCATGAATTCTCCTGACAGGAGGACGTGACGGGCGTGAGGGGCCCACAGCCAAAACACAAAACCACCTCGCCTCCCCCTCAACTATCTGGTGACTGTGAGCTGTGCGGACCTGGCTGAACGAGGGCGAACGTGTTCTGAGAGTCTACTTTGTGCCAGGCATAGCAACCCTTCAAAGTCCAGATGAGGATGTGGGCTCAAGGCCGGCCTGGCCTCCAATCCAGGCTCTACCTCTTAATTATGGGACCCTGGACAGCCTTAATGTCCTCATCCGTAAAATGGGGGTCATACCAGTACCTACACTGTAGGACTGTTTTTAGCTTTAAAAATGTGGTAATGCTTTAAAAGCACACAGCAGAATGCCTGATACAGAGCAAGGACTCTACAAATGTTAACTTGATATCACAGATGAGGCTCCTGAAGATCAGAGAGGTAAAGAAACTTAAACAGAGTCACATAGCACTTCACAAAGTATACCTTTGTGTATATTGCTATGATGTGAATGTCCCTGCTAAAACCCATGTCTAAATTTAATTGCCACTGTGATGGTATTAAGAGCTTGGGCCTTTCAGAGGTGATCAGGTCATGGGGGTGGAGCCCTCATGAATGGATTAATGCCCCTATCACAGGAGTGGGTTATCCTGGGAGTGGGATCCTGTTAAAAGGATAAGTTCGGCCCCCATCTTGTCTCTCTGTCGCCTCTGCTCACGTCTGCCTTCTGCCCTTCTGCCATGGATGACCTGCGCCAGGTGCTGGCGCCATGCTGTTGGACTTCTCAGCCTCCAGAACTATGAGAAATAAATTTCCTTTCTTTATAAATTACCCAGTTTGTGATATATTCTGTTATAGCAGCAGAAAATGAACTATGACAATATAGTTCAGGCTTTGCGGAAGTGTGTTAATGTTTTATATACTTAACAAATAAGTAAAATCAAGGATGGGGGATCCCTAGGTGGAAAAAACTTAACTGTATTTAAGATGATCAACATAATCACCCAGGTTACAAAGGTAACAACTAACACAAGCCACTTCCACATGGGGTATTTTGACTAGATGTCCTCTGGCTAAAGATAAAATAACTCTGCATGCATACTAACTTCGCACAGAGATAAGGGTCTGTAATTCTCAGACTACTTTCTGTGAATTTCAGGATTAAGAAAAGGAGTATTTTGTAGATAATGAGAGCTGGGTTTCTCCCACAGAAGGGAGTTAGGGATATGGAAGGGGAAGGCTAGAATGAGCCCTGAGGTGCAGACTGCAATAGGGGCGGCTGTGAGCTCAGGCCTGGATGAGGAGGCTGAGCCTCTGGTGTGGCCCAGTTAAAGGCTGAGGCTCCAAGCTCTGAAGGGGCAAGGGGTCTGCCTTGTCTAGGAGAAACCTGGTCCTGCAGAGCCCCAGGGGATAGGCTCAGCCTCCTCCCAGCGAAGGCTGCTTGGGCTCCTCAGGCCAGAAGGCACCACAGACAGGGGACCATCTGGGGAGCCGCTCTTCCTCGCCTCACTTTGGTGCCTGCAAAAGCTAGGGCGTGTGAGAGGCCGTGGAGCATCTTTTCCCTCAGCAGCCCATGGGGCTCCAAGACAACCCTGGGGGTTGCGTAAGAGCAGCGCACACCCTTTGACGGACCAGGAGAGTGAGGTTCAGAGGCGAGAAGGGCATGCCGGCTTGCCTAATGATTCCGTGGCAGCGGGCAGGCAGGGACCCATTGTGCCGGCCCGGTATCCTCCCGGGTCTCCAACTCCCCTCGGCTTTTGTAAAAGAAACATCAGCCCGAGCTCAAGGCCTGGGTGGGGGGACGGAACAGCGCTGGGGGTAGCAAGGAGGCGCTCACCAATGAAGCTCTTCAGGAGGGGGTCGATGGGATGGGGCTGGTCTGAGATGAGGAACTTGACCGCCGTGATGACAGTGCTCCGGGTGTGTGGCCGACCTGCAGGGTAAGAGGAGACTTAGCAGGGGCAGGGGCCATCCTGAAGGTGGGAAGGCGTCAAGGCTCTCCCCTGCCTCTGTGGAAGACGGAACTACACCCCTTCCCCTCTCTGGGGCAGTTGATGCTACCAGTTTCCTCGGCAGCCTTGAATCACCCCTAGACTCTTCCTGCTACAGCTGAGGGAGACGGCCAGTTCTCGGGTAACCACGCTGCACGACGCACGTGGAGAAACAACAGCCCAAGACAGTGGCCACTCAAAAAAAGACTGCCTTTAGGCCTCGGGACTACATTAAATTTTTCAGACACATTATCCCAATTAATCCTCAGGATGATCCTATTAATTAACAAATAATGATAAAATAACATTAGTTTAAATAATAAAAATGATTATTAATCTCTATTTTACATGAGGAAAGGGAGACTCAGAGAAGTTAAGTTCGCGTCTAAGGCCACACAGTAGCAGCGCCAGACTTCCCAGGCTGGGCCTTCCTGCTGGGCCCCCACTCTCCAGGCAGGGGCCGGCTGTGCCCCAGGCAGGCTTCAGGCCAAGGGGGCTCCAACGGAAGGCAGATCAGCCCCAAGCTTGGTGATGGGGAACTCGCTCAATGTGCTTTGCTGCTTGCTTTCTGAGAAGCTGAGGGAAGAGAGGGAAATACACTCCCCTTAATGGTGAAGGAAGTAACTCGGCAGATGCCCCTCATGCCTCGGAATCTCCCCTGAACTGCTTGCTCCTCTCCGCCGCCCGCCCCCAGCACACTGTAGCGAATGGGTTATAGCCTCGAGGCGAGAAAGTTCATAATTTGGAGCTAGGTATGAATGCAGAAGAGTTACTGAATTCACACTTCTAGTTTTTTCCTCTCTCTCTTTCCACCCTGACGGCTCCCAGGAAGACCTGGGGGCTGATGAAGACGGGCACAGCAGGACAGGATTAAGTGAACTGAAAAGAAGGAAAGGAGGCCAAGGACAACTAAGGGCAGGGAGGTGAGATGCAGACCTGGACGGGGGCTGCACAGAAAGCGCCAACCAGGAAGTCCCAGGAACTTGCTAGAAGCAGGCCACTAATTTGGCTCTAAGCTTCCCAGCAGCTGGTGGTAAAAAGGCAATGTGACCAGGTAGCTGGTTCAACTGGGCGTGGGACAGAAACAAATTGATGCTTAGACAAAGCAGGGCTCCCCCTCATCTTCAGATGCTTGGAGCCTCGTGCCATGTAACAGATGATGTCCTCCACGGTGTCCTTCCTGCACACTCGGTGCTGAGGGCCAGACAACCAGCAACCAAGAGGGCCCTGACTGTGATCACAACACACCTAGCAGCACTAGCGGCCTGTGATATACTCAGCTTTCATTCCTGCAGTACCACAGTGCACCGAGCACTTTGCCTGCACTCTGCAAACCAATACATCTACTGATCCTGCAAGGGGCCCGCGAGCCAGCTTGAAGCCCGGAGGCCTTTCATCCTGGGGACGTTCACTTGCCCAAATGCCCAAGGACCCCATCTGCCTGCTTTCTGCCTCCTAGAACTGTGACACACCCTGATGCGCCCTCATAAGACAAACCCAAACCCCTGCCCTTGCTTCTTGCCTGGCCTTCTCCAAACCCCAGTGACATGTCATCCAATCCCAGTCTACACCGACATCTGCTCTTGGCTCAAGCTAGCCCAAGAGAGCTGCCCCTCTGCAGGCTGCAGTCTCTGGCCCCTCAGAGAGATGCTTTCATTAACTTTTGCCTGAAGCATGAGGCCTGTCCACACCAACGACTATGAAAATGGCACCACAAACTTTTAAGTGCATTTGCTGTAGGGACATATCAAGAACCCCATCCCTTCTATCCCAGAGGGTCCCACAGGAGGAAGCTTTCAAGTCTCAGGAACACCGTGTGTTCCTCTGCGGCTCTTCTGCCTCTATCCCATAGATACCGTGCCCGCTGCCCAGTGACTGCAATAGCTTACTCTGGGAGCTGCTTGGAGGCAAATTGCCCACCTCCGAGCTGGGCTGTCTTTACCAATGCCTGTGCCCCTACCTGCAGCAAGCTGCTTCCGGAAGCGGGGCAGAAGGAACGGAGGGTTCACAAGGACCAGCTTGCCGATGCACTCAGCCACCACCCCCCGGGTGCCCTCCTCGGCACCCTCGCAGTGCTGGAACAGCAGGGCCCAGATGTCCTCAGCATAGGGCTTCAGGCTGTCAGGCTGGGCAGCCCCCAGGGCCTCCCTGAGCGAGTGCAGCAGCAGGTACTGCCGCCGGGGCTCAGCCTCAATCTGCCCCAGCAGGAAGGGCAGGAAGTCGGGCAGGTTACCAGCGCCAACGCGGCCCAGCGCATATGAGGCTGCAGCCCTCACATCCTCACTGGGTGACCCCAAGGCTTCCAGAAGCACTGCCTTCAGCTCCCGCTGGGGGCCTGGTCCAGCCACTTGACCCACCTCGGCCAGTGACAAGAATGCCAGGACCTTGACCCCCGTGCTGGAGTGGGGTGACCTGGCATCACAGACCAGGCGGTTGGCTGTGCCTGCTGCCTCCTGGGGACAGGCGGCTGAGAGGGCTGCCACACACCGGGCCAGCGAGTGGAACACCTGCTTGTGCAGGCCTGGCCCACCGTCCACAGCCTGGTCATAAACGGGAGCAGTGAGCAGGCTGATGAGTTCAGCATAGTCCACACACGGGGGGCGGGTCCCCACCAGAGCCTGCAGGAAGCCTTCAGTGGCTGCCAGCACCCCAGCTGGCAGCAGGGGCGAATGCAGCAGCCGCAGCAGCTCTGAGAGCACAGGGCCGCTGACCTCCGCCAAAGAGGCCGGCTGGGCCTGGGTGACTGTGGCAAGGAAGTCCACAGCCAGCTGGGCCACATGCATGTCACTCTCATTGACCAGAGCAGGCAGCTCAGCCAGCACGGCCCGTACGGCGGACGGTGGGAGGCTGAGTCCCTGGCTCTGGGCCAGGGCGTCCAGGGCAGCCAGCGTGGCCAGCCGCAGTGCCCGCTGGTTCTTGCGCAGGAATGAGGCCAGGATGGGCAGTGCCTCAGCCAGGATGAGCTGCAGATCGAGCCGTAGTGGGGACACAGCCACCAGAGTCAGCGCCTTGACGGCAGGCAGCCGGGTGATCTCATTCCGCAGGCGATCCAGGAGGAGCAGTAATGTGGGCTCCAGGTCATCCCCTAGTCGGTCACCCAGGTGACCTACGAGGTGGCCCATGCAGGAGATGGCCCGCTCCTTTACCTCCTGGTCTAGGTCAGTGGCACGGAGTCTCGCCAGGGTGGCCGTCGACATCTCTCCAACATATGGCTCGGGGTCCAGCACCCGAGGCCTGTCCAGCGGCCACAGGGCCCTCACCAGCTCCTGTAGCACCAGCAGGGCCTCAGCTGCAATCTTGTAGAAAGGGTCGGCCACACAGGCCATCACAGGTGGCAGGAGGGCAGGCAGGTGTGGGTGGAAGGCCTCGGCCGGCTCCGTGCCCAGTAGCCCCTGCAGGAAGGCCAGGGCATCCATCCGGATGGTGGAGGAGCTGGAGCGGTCGGCCAGCGAGGACACGATGCCTGCAGGGTGGGTGCAAAGGTTACGTGGACATGGACCCTGACCCAACACAGCCCTCCCCAGAAGCAACTGGAGCACCCAGCAGGTGCTGGGCTGAAGCACCTAAGCTCTTATGCAGAAGTTTCTATGAACTCCGTACTTGACCAGTGGCCAGGGCTAGGGGAAACAAGGCTGGGGAAACCCATGTGAAATCAGGAAGTAGGGCCTGGAACCCAGTCTGTTCTCACTGCAGGCAGTGGGGAGTTCCAATAGGCTGCTGGCCTGAGGTTTGGCCTGGGACTGGGGCCCAGGCTCTCTTGGGGATTAGGGGCTCAACTCAGGGCTGGGGTCTGGGTTCTGGAAGAGGCCCTGAACAGCAGATGCCGGGCTGGAGTCCAGCCTACCTGATACCAGCACGGGCATGTGCTCTGCCAGGCTGCCAGGGAGGACGCCCGCCAGCTCGGTGAGAAGGCTGAAGCAGCCCTGGCGGGCCCTGATGCTCCGATCTTTAAGCTGCCGCTGCAGGGCCTTGATCACAAGCGGCACCTGTGTGCAGGTGGGGGCAGTCAGGGACCACCTGGGAACCTCCCCACCCACCCACTGCCAGGGACCTTGCCCAGGCACATCCCCGGGGAGGACGCCCGGTGTGGGGAGGACATCTCCCAAGCACTCATCCCTCACTCTATGCCAGATGACCACATGCAGACCCTCAGGTAGGTACTCCTCCTGTGTCCCTTTTACAGGTACAGATAGATGAAGTAACTAGCTCGAGGTCACCCAAGCAGTCTGGCTGTCACAGAGACCCAGCTGATCCCACCCCACGGGCCCCTTCCCTTCCTCGGCTAGGTCCTCTCCCCAGATGAGCTTCCAGCGACACTAACTGAGCAGGTGAGGGGCGAAGGCATGCCCACCTGTCCACGCAGCATGTGGAGGTTGCTGCCAGTCTGGGTGGGCTCTTCCACGGCCTCCAGCCACCCCTTCGGGGGCCGCGTTTGCCGCAGCAGCACGATGTAAGCCCCAAAGACATCGGCCTTGACATTCTCCTCACGTTCCTTGAAGCGGCTGATGAGCGCGGGTGCCAGGGTGCAGTGGAACTCGGGCAGCAGGTCGGGCCGAGAATCAATCAAGGCTGCCAGGCACTTGGCCGCTGCCCGGCGCACCTTCCAGCTCATGTCGTCGTCGTCACTGTACTCATCCTCACTCTCTGGAGCGGGAACAAGACGCCCATGGAGCCCCTGTCTGCCAGGACAGGTGTGTGGCGCAGGGGAGGGGAGGGAGCGCCCACTGTGCTTCAACTCCGGACGAGCAGCATCTATACCCTATGAGGAACGGCCCTGCCTTTCCAAGAACACCTACTGTGTGCTAGGTATGGCGCTAGAAACATCAAATCCACAATGTCATTTTAGCCCCACGACCACCCTGTGGGACAGGGATTATTTCCCCACTGCAGAGATGAGCGAACTGGCGCTGAGAGAGAGGAGGTGGCTTGCCCCGAGTGAGGGAAATATGCAGTTGAACCGGGGTGCCCCCTCTGCCTCCGGACTCTTGTTTTGACTACACTAGGGAAAAAACTGACGTCCAGTTCTTTAGTGAGGACTCAGAGAATCCATTTTGGGCACAAAACCCATCCTTTGCTTTCAGGACTGGCTTGTGATGTTTCATTTACCGGGATTCCCGAGGGGAGAGGTGACAGGGCCTCCCTTTGGCCTCTTCCCTGCCCCAGCCCCGGCTCTCAAAGGCTCCCATTCCAAAGGCTTCCGAGCAGGATTAACACTACGGAAATGCCGGCTTCGTGCGGCTTTCTGTTCCACAAGCTCCCCGGAGAAGCAGGAGCTCACCAAGTCTTTAGCACCACGTGAGACATGAACGTGCAGCTAAGCCCTATTTTACAGATGACAAGACTAAGGCTCAGAGAGGGTGAGACTCTCCCAAACGCACACAACTAGGAAACAGCAGAGCTGAGATTCAGGCCCATGACGCCCACCCATATCGCCTGGGGGAGACACACGAGGCTCCGAGGGATGATCCTAACCAGGAGCACCCTGAAGGACAGGCTCAGAGGCCAACATGTGCCTGGCCACGCCACTCCGTTGACAATTTAGACTCTCAGAGCGCTTGCATCTGGACAGGCCACAGTGGGCCACATCCAATGGGCAGCTTGGCAGACATCCCCTCTGATGCACTGCTGTTTGTTACCATCCTAAGCCACCCACAAAGAAATATCTACAGCTCCCTATTACCAACAAGAAAATGTCCAGACTCCTTGATTTGGCATTAGAGGCCCCAACATGCCTGTCCGAGCTCGTCTCCTACCATCGCATCTTGTTCCAAGTACCCCATCGGGCCCTAAGTGTGTCATCTTCATCAACACCCCTGCCTTCAGGTCTCAGGGCATCTCTGCCCTGGAAATTCATCAGAGTGACGTACAGGACCACAGGCACAAGAGGAAGGAAACCACTGAGGCCAGCCCCATCCAAATATCTTTCTCCCTGTCAGTGCCTACCAGCCCGCTACTAGAGCCTCCTTCTGCTTAGTTAAAAGCATTATCTCTTAAGAGCCATTAATATTTAATAAAAGGGTACAGAGACAGCAGCAGAGAGGTGGGGGAGTCTGACAGACCTGGCCTCAAGTCCCAGCTATGCGACTTCCTAGTTGTGTTATCTCAGTTAAATCTCTTCTCAGCCTCAGTTTCCTTGTCTGAAATATGTGGATAATAATACCTGTTTTCAAGAGCTATTGTAAGGAACATAAACACCAGTAGATGTTCAATAAATGACATTGATTACTACTGTCATTACTGTGATCTGTGCAGTCCGAGTGGGTGGGGATGGAGCCTGGCAGCAGGACAAGGACACCAAATGTGGCCTCTGCCCTGCCTTTGGCTGGGGGATCCGGGGAAGGCTATGCCCACCTCCACCCTCCAACCCCAACGACATGTTGTCCACGCACCTTGCTCACTGAATTCGCTATCTTCTGTCTCCATCTGCTCTTCATCCTCGTCACTGTCATAGTTATAGTTGGGGTCGTGCTTCAGGTATTGGAGGCAGAGGCTGGTCACGTTGGGCATGTGAGGGCCCATCTCCTTGGGACACCTGTGGGGCAGGATGGGGGAGGCTCTGCTGGATCCAGGCAGAACATGGGAGCCAGGGGCCAGGGCCCAAAGGTGAGTCCTGAGATTTTACTGTTTTGAGGATCCCATCACCACCAATTTCCCAAGAAATCCCCAGGCAACCCCGCTACACCTACTTCCTCAAGAAGGCCTCGAAGGCCTGGAGGCAGGACTCGCGGAGCTCATCATCATCCAGGTTGCAGAAATCCTCTACCAGGGGCACCAGGCGGTCCAGGTGGGCCCCTGCAGGGCCAGGTGGGTCACTGAAGCCAGGCCAGATCTCTCCTGGGGTTCCCCTAGCCCACAGCAATCATTCTGTCCCTGCATCTGCCACCCTGACCATTGCAAATTCAACTCAGGGTCTTCACAGTCTACCAGATGTGGGTTCTATCCCTGACTCTGCCACCTATACACTATGGTACCCTGGGCAAGTCACATCACTTCTCTGACCTCAGTCTACTGATCTCCACATTAAGGACAACAATGCCTCCTGGGCACAGTAATATTAAATATGATACAGATAAAGAATTTAGCCCTGGTCCTGGCATAGAGTAGACACTCAATAAGTAGCATCTGTTGTTAAAACCATTATTCATGTCCTTGCCTTATTTCTTACACTAGGTTGTAAGCCCCTGGATGGGAGATGGGGGGAGGCAGGTACTGCCCTAATAGACCAGGCAAGAGGAGTCCCTGCCTGGTCCCAAAGCTTTAAAGGATCCCACCCTTGCTTTGCTCCAGCCATCCCCTTCCCCACAGTGCAAGAAGGGGCATGCTGACCTGGAGACCCCTAACACGTCCCTTCTAGATTGTGCTCTGCCTAGGTACTTGGGACCCCAGAGTTCCTGCCCAACTGATTCTGAGTGCTTGTCCAAGCCTATGCAGGCCTCTTTCCCAGGCCCATGCTCCCAAGGGTAGGCAAGTATTGGTTGCTGTTTGGGGTGGATGGGACAGGGAACAGACATGCTGGCTGGAGTGTCCCCTTGCAGTGAGAAAGCCAAGGGTTGGAAGGGGCTGACTGTGGGCCAACACCATCCACATTGTCTTGTTCTGGCCCAGAACTCCAGGTGTCTGAGGATAAATTCAAACCTCATTGCAGCTTTGCATTTCCAAAAAACTAATCTATAGGGACAGAAAGCAGATCAGCAGTTACCTGGGGTGAGGCAGGAGGGACAGACTGCGAGAGGCACAAGGAAACTTCTGGGGGTGATGGAAATGTTCTGTATCTTGGTTGTGGTAGTTTCACAGGTATACGCAAAGGTCAAAACACACTGAACTGTATGCTTTAAATAGTGTGGTTTATTGTATGTACATTAGCCCCCAGTAGTTTTTTAAAAATCCAAACCTGGCTCATGGATTGTTATTGAACTGTAATTGTCAACATCATAGTTTATTTCATAGTTTAGTGGCATGATTTATAATTATAATAACCCGAGAGCCTCCAGGTCTCAGGAGGGTCTGATCCAAGCCCCTTCCATGGAGGGCCTGCACTGCTGCAGGGGCTCAGGCCACTGAGCACAGGGTACGCCCCGCCTCTGGCCCAGCAGGGAGCTTCAGCCGCAAACCCTTGCCTAGGAGGTGGCCGACCCCCGGGCCCCGCCCCTCGCCCAGGGCCCCGCCCCTTACCGAGCCGGTGGCCGGCCTGGCGGCCAACGCTGCCCAAGCACTGGATCAGGGTGCGGATGGCGGCAGGGCTGGCGGGTGCGCGGGGGCCGGGCAGCCGGTCCAGCAGGTGGTCAGCGAGCTCCACGAGGAGGTCGGTGCTGCAGGCGGCCGCCAGGTAGCCGAGCGCCCCGACCGCCCGCTTGCGCACAGCCAGGCGCGGGCTGCTGAGCTGGGGCAGCAGGCAGTGAAGGAGGCTGGCGTGGAAGGCACCCAGCGGGGCGCCCAGCCTGGGGGAGCCGGAGGGGCGTCAGGCCAGGCCCACCCGCGGGCAGCCCCAGCCAGGCACCCCCCTCCCCATCCTCTCTTGGCCTCCTCTCCAGAACTGTGACAACCCAATGACCCCTGGAAAACAGATGCCCTGCAACCGTCAGGAGGAATTACTTAAATTATTTATTACTGTTACACAAGAGAAAGCGGAAAGACAGAGGAAGTGACTTCTCAAGGCTACGGAGCCAAGAAATGCAAGGCCAGGACTTGAACCCAGCTGTCCAGGCTCCCAGCCTGGGGAAAAGGCCCAGTGGTGACAGGAGGTGGCTGTGGGGGCTCCAGTGGGGCTGTCCCAATTTCCTGGGAGTCCAGGGCTAGCCCCAATACCACCCTCCCACCGCCAAGTTCATCCTCCTCACTGAGACCAAAGTGGTCTAAAATCTACTTCTGACACAGTCACTCCTCTGCTTAACTCCTTCCATGGCTCCCTAGTGCCCTTCAGATAAGCTGAGTTCTGGGCTCAAGACAAGAGGCAACACCAGGGAATGGCTTCCGCACACACAGGACACAGCCCCCTGCCTGCCTCAGCAGCTTCTATGCCCACCTTCAAACAGGTCTGTACCTCTTCTGTCCCATAAACGTCCCGAGGCCTTTTCTCCTCTCACTCCACACGAACTCACTGCCCTTACTCTCCCACATCTCTATGTCTGCCCACACTCCTCTCCTGGTGAGGGTTTCATTTTCGTATCTGTTCGCCTACTAGGGGACAGGGGCTGTGCCAGAAGCTGGGGTGAGCAAGGCAGACTGGCCCCGGCCCTGCCCTCAAGGAACGCATGGCTGAGTGGGTACCTCCAGGCTCCTCAGATTCAACATGCCCCAAACTGAATCCATCACCTCCCCACACACCTGCTCCTGCTCCAGCGTGCACCCCACCCACCACAGCCCCCGTCTGTCCCCCAGCTACTAAAGGCAGACCCTGGGGATCATCCTCAAGTCTCTGCCCCTCTCACCCACTCCAAGTCCTGTGGCATCTACCTCCGGAATACAACCTGAGTTCCCCTGCCTACAGAAGCCTCTTAACCGGTCCCCTCCTGTTCAGTCCCTCCCAACTGCTCCCCACAGCGCAGAAAAACACTGTGAAACACAACACGGCTCCTGCCCGGCCCTCCAGCCTCGCCTCTCCAGCACAAGCTGCGGTGCCCCATGTCCTCTTCTGCCCCTCCCCTCTGGGCCGGGCAGTCTCCCCTCCAGGGTTCCCCTTACGCTACCCAAACCTGGCTAGGTCCTGCTCCCCACTCACCCCGTGAAGGCTCAGCTCTAGCGGGACCCTCTCTAGCAAGGTTCTCTGCCCCCAGCTGGGTTGGGGGGCTCCTGTAAGCTCCTATCAGCTGTGCTCTTATCCTTATTGTTGCCCTGACTACATTCACAGTTTTATTTTATTTAAGAGACAGATCTTACTCTGTTGCCCAGGCTGGAGAGCAGCTGGGAATGGTGGCCACCACTCCCAGCTAGTTTTTTTTTTTTTTTTTGTAGAGATGAGGTCTCGCTATATTGCCCAGGCTGGTCTTGAACTCCTGACCTCAAGTGATCCTCCTGCCTTGGACTTCCAAAGTGCTGGGATTACACATGTGAGCCACCGTGCCCAGTGAACAGTTTTATGTGTCTGTAAACCCGGTTCCCTAGGAGCAACCGAGACTGCTCCAACTCCGTATTCCCAACACTAGTCCAACACCTGACATTTTTCTGGCTGCAGAGTAGGTGCTCAAGTTGTGGGAAGTTTTACAGAGAGTGTGACCTCAGGCAGCCCACGTCATGTCTCAGAGCCTATAAAATGGTGAGAATCAAGTTTTCCTTTGCAGGGCTGCTGGGATGATTAAGGGGCCCTGAGCACAGGCCTGGTGTGCAGCAGGTGCTGGCTCTGTGGATTAGAGTCCCTCCCGGTCCCCCTGCAGCCCCTCCTCCTCATTGCCCAGGGTGGCCTCCTGCACCTGCTCAGCATATCAGAAAGGATGTCCAGGGCTTCCAGCTGCACAGCCACATCTTCCTGCTGGGCGATGGCACTGGTGAGCTGGCCTGTGATCTTCCGGCACACGTTGGTGGCAAGCCCGGAGCCTGCGCAGAGCACAAGGCAGGCACAGTGAGGCCCTGGCCTGGGGGAATGGCAGCCTCCACCTCTGGCCTGCCTCTGCTCTGGCTGTGTTCCTGAGCCCACACCCTGGGATCCCGCTGACCCAGGGAAGCCAGGGCTCCAGTGGGCCAAGGTTTGACCTTGAGTCCAACCGAACTACAGGAGACAGGTAGGACAGCTGAGGACCCAATGGCCGAACTGCGGGGCTGGCCCCTTCTTCCTTGCCCACTTCCACTAGGGAGGTGAGAAAAGTTAAACATTTCCTTTCCTGCCTCCCTTGCTCTATAAGTAGAGGTCTTCTGGGGGCTTCTGGAAAAACATGTGCTTTTCTTGTAAGGGGGAGGAGTCATGAACAAGAGACCTCGACCTTGTCAATACTGAGCCGCTAAAAGAATTGCTGCAGAAATGGAGCGGCTGTTTCCTCCAGAATTACCATGTAAGAAAACCCCGATTCCTTTAAATTGTCACTGCCTAGATTTCATTGCTTGAGCTAAAAGCATTCCTAAATGACACAGAACCACGAACTTAAATTGATCTAGGTCTGAATCCTCTGCCACCTACTAGCTGAGTGACCTTAGGGAAGTCCCTCCACCTCTCTGAGCCGCAGTTTTTTTAACCATAAACTAGGACAAATGATAATAGTGCCTAGTCCGGGGGCCTGGGTACCTGTGGCTGCAGGGGGGAGCTCCGAGAGGACGGTCTTGAGGCCAATGCCCGCGATGTCTCGGAGCTGCTCCTTGTCTGACCGCATGTTGGCACAGAGGGCATCCACGATGGTCTCCACCTGGTACTCCTTCACTTTGCCCACCAGAGGACCCAGGCTGAGCAGGGAGGGAGGGAGGTGAGTCCAAAAGCCCCAGGCTCAGCGTGAGTCAGGCTGCCCCTGTATGTCCCCTCATGCTCCTAGAGCCGCATGTGATGAGGAAATGGCCTCAATCAACAGGGGACCCTCTGTTTTGCCAAAAAGAGAGGTACCCTCTGGCTATGTCGACATCATTCCTGGCACCTGGCAAACCTACATTCCTCCCTATGTTTTGCATCTCAGTAGACAGCCAAACAATGGTTCTCAAACTTGAGCCTATATCAGACTCCCCAGGACTTCCGAAAACACAGGTTGCTGGGCCCTAGTCCCAGAGTTTCAGATCTTGGAAGCCAATGGGGCCTGCGGTTGTGCATTTCTAGCAAGTTTCTAGTTGATGCTCATGCTGGTGGTCCAGGGACCACACTTGGAGACCCTCTGCCTTAGAACCTTGCTTCTCAAAGTCTGGTCATGGATCAGCATCAGCGTCACCTGGGAACTTGTTTGGGGTGCAGAGTCTCAGGTCCTTCCCTAGAAATACTGAACCAGGATCTGCAGTTCCGCAAGATCCCCGGTGATTTGAATGCACATTAAAGTTTAAAAACGGCTGCATTAGACTCCCTGGTTCTCAGCCTCGGCTGCACACCGCCGTCACCTGGGGCCTTTGAAAAATGTTTACCTGGGCACTGCCCTCAGAGTCTGAGTTAATTGGTTTCAGGGGTGGCCTGGATGGTGCAACTTTTTTAAATTCTCCAGGTTACTCCAACATGCAGTCAAGTCTGAGAACCTCTGCCCTAAATGAGTGGTTCTCAGACGTTGGTGTGCATCAGAATGCAGATTCCAAGGTGCTGTATTCTCATCCTTCCGCCCCAGCTCCCGCCCCCTTCCCCTCTCAATCCCTCCCCCACCCCCAATCTGAATCCCTGGCAGGGAATACAGTTTCCACAAGGGCCCCAGGTGACTGCGATTCAAACTTGTTTTCAAACCTTGGCTCTCTGACTTCTTCCTCCATCTAAGGAATCACGGAGCCCTCCCTCCCTCCGACCTCCTACAGCACTGTTTCCCAATCAGGGTGATAGTGCCATGGCAATTCGTGGGGGGCCTTGGTCATGTAACTATTGAGTTGGCACTTCTGGCTTTGATGGTGGGGAACAGGAACAATAAAAAGACAATATTGCAAAACAAAGCATTGTCCATGTCCTGCGAGAGTTTCTAATATCCCACTGGGCATTTATATGGGCAAAAGCCTTTCTATAATTATCTGAGTCTAAAATTTTACACATAAACGCAAAGTACTTTTTTGCTTTTTTTTTTTTTTTCTGAGACAGGGTCTCGCTCTGTTGCTCAAGCTAGAGTGCAGTGGCATCATCATAGCTCACTGCAACCTCCAATTCCTGGGCTCAAGTGATCCTCCTGCCTCAGCCTCCCGAGTAGCTGAGACCACAGGTGCACACCACCATGCCTGGCTAATTTTTTAATTTTTTGTAGAAATGAGGTCTTGCTATATTAGCTCATGCTGGTCTTGGATTCCTGGCTTCAAGTCATCCTCTTGCCTTGGCCTCCCAAAGTGCTGGGATCACAGGAATGAACCACCACGCCTGGCCTGCATTGCTTTAATATACTGTACTCAAGATTTTCCAAGAATGCAATAATCAGGAAAATTAAAGGAAGATTGTACTTTGTTTTCTTCAAAACTTTACCGGTTACCACTTTAAAAAATCTCACCACTAAGAACAATGCTGCTTGTGATACCTGAGTCTCCAACAACCCCTACCTGTATCCACTTCTGCTTACGAGTTCACACTCGGGCGCAGGCTTCTCATAATTTTATCATCATTTCTATTGTCACAGTGCCTGGGCATTCACGTACTGAAACACACACTACTTTACTATAAACTATGTTCCCTCTATTTTTCCTTTAGCTTACAGTAGGGCATTACATATACTGTTTTGTAATTATGTGTAGAGGTAGGTTTTATTATGTATAAATTTCATTTCACAATAGGAAAAAGGTATGACAAACTACTTGTTATAAAAAGGGGTATTGGTTCTGCTGGTGGGAAACCACAACTCCACCCTGCGTCCACTCCACGGCCAGAGAGGCACTCCCAGACCGCAAACCTGAGCATGTCACATTCTGCACAAAACCCTTTACTGAACTCCCTCTGCTCTTGGGATCCAGTTGCAATTCATTAACATGCCCCAGAATGCCTGGGCCCAGTTCCTGGGGTGGTTTAAGAGGCAGTGCCCCAATTCTCTCACCCTGTTGACCTTTGACCCCTGCCATTCTCGAGTCCCCTGCCCACCCCACCACACATGCATGCACGTGCCCTGCACATACCCCATCTTAGTTTTTCTACTCTGGAGGTAACTGGCCAAGATCTCAGGATCACAACCTCACAATGCCCAGGGCTGAGGCTTTTGGGACCCCCCCCTCAATCCCACATCCCCTAGCCCCTTACCTCTCCGGTGCATGTCAGCCTGACCCTCCGGCGAGGCTGCCAGCACCTGCATCTCTGTGTGAGGGCGTTCTCTGGCTGGAAGTGCCAGGAAGTGAATAACCCTCCATCCTGCCCCAGGAGCAGCCCTCAAGCGATGACTAACAGAGAGCAGGTGGATTCATACCCCAGCTCCCTCACTCTTTGGGTGGGAAAACTCCAAGAAGCATGTCCTATACTGTTTCCCAGAGGTCCCCAGTGGTCACTCGGTAACACACCCTTTACTGGCTTTCTTCCCTCCCCTCCCTACTCCCCTCCCATGTTTCCTGGTGACACCTGCAAACACACTCAGACTTGAAGCCTTATCCCAGCATCTACTTCTCGAAACCCAGACTAAGGCACCGTCCAGCAACAGCTGCTCAGCAATACTCCCCTCAGAGGCTGTACCCCAAAGGGGCAGGGACCCCTGGGGTGCTCCCACCCCCGGCAGGGCCCCTTCCCGTCCCCAAGCTCGACACTCACCACTTGACAGCCAGGTTCTGCACCTCCCCGTTCTTGTCCTCCAGGAGCCGAAGCAGCATCTTCACCACCTTGCGCTCGCTGTCCTCGTCCAGCTGGATGGAGTCCTTCTGCAGCTCAGACATCAGGTCACTGGTGGCCATGAACCTGGCCAGGGAAGGCAGAGGAGGACTGCCAAGCAGCTCTGGGCCCCGGTGGATCTGGGCAATATCTCAGAGCTCCCCAGAAATAGACCTCGATACGAGGATTCAGGGGCAAGGACAGTCATGCACCGCATAACTGTTTCCGTCACCGATGGCCCGCACATCCAGCAGTGGGCCCGTGTGGTTACAACAGAACTGCCCTGTACAGGTGTGCCATTTTTATCTTGCATACCATATATTTACCGCACTTTTTCTATGTTTCAATGTGTCTAGATAAACAAATACTCACCACCGTTACACCTGCCTGCAGTATTCGGCATGGTAATGCACTGTACAGGTTCGTAGCCTAGGTGTGTAGCAAGCCATCTAGGTCTACATAAGTACACTCTACGATGTTGATACCACAGTGAAATTGCCTAATGACACATCTCTCAGAACGTATCCCTGTCGTTAAGGAGCTAATGACTGGGCTCCCACAAGGAGATGCGTGACACCAACTGCCATACAGTGGCAGACTGGCAGTGGCTCAGCATGCTGGCTGAGTGCTTAGGGCTCCAGAGTCGGTGGCTCCTGCCTCTGGCCTTTATGCAAATGTGAGATTGGGCAAGTCATGCCACCTCTCTGATCCTTACTTTACCTGTCTGAAAAATGGGGATGAGAAAAGGGCCTGCCTCATGAGGTTGTCTGTGATGTGGTGAGCACTCAGTAAATGGCACTGCCGTTATTATAATGGCACGTTACATCATCCCCACCTCGCAACAGCTGGGAGAGGGATGCCAGAGGTTGAACAGACACCTTGTGATCAAGTCAGGGGTCGGCAAGAAGCCTCTCTACCAGACAGGTGGAGGAGGCCAAGCCATGTCCACCCCATCTCAGAGAATCAGCTCAGTCCCTGCCCTTAGACCAGTGGATCTGAAACTGTAGCTGGCATCAGAATCACCTGCGGGCTTGTTAAACCCTGCTGGATTCCACTCCTAGAGTTTCTGAATCACTAGTCTGGGCTAGGCCCAAGAATTTGCATTTCTAACAAGTTGAGGGTGCTGAGGGTCAGGGACCACATTTTGAAAACCATTGCCCTGGGCCAGGCTGACGGGCCACAGGCATATTTTGGAGACCAGTGCCAATAGCTAGCTGGCTCCCTGACCCAGGGTGGGCACCAGAATCAAGGGCTACCCACCTCCAGGTGGGTGGATCCATGTGACCTGATGCCAAAAGCCTGACACCCTGTCCCAGGCATTGGAAATTGCAAAGTCTGAGCTGGCAGGCCATGGAGAGTTGGGGAAGCGGGGACTGTTGGGCACCATTCCTGCCAAAATTAAGAGGGCAGAGCTGAGGTCTGAAACTGGTGGCCCTCAGCTGTGTCCAGCTTGCAAATGTTTTTGAAAATTTAGATTACTCATCAACACTTGAACACTGGGAGAGCTGACATAAAAATACCGACTTCCAGATTCTCTTGAGAACAGAATATCTGAATACGCTGGGCCTACAATCCCTGGTGACAGTAACTGGCTGGAGTCAGCTCCTGGCTGCCCTCTCTGCAGTTCATCAGGTCCCCACAAGGCCCACTTCATCCATTTCCTGGCTCTGGAGAGTGGAGATTTGCAGAGAAAACAGGACAGAGCCACATGCAGAGACACAAGGAGTCTGGGGCCAGAGAGTAGGGCACTGGCAGAGAAAGCCTCCAGCCCTGCTTTGGGCATGGTTGAGTTACTCAGCCATGAGTAACTGGCTACCCCCACCTCCTGTGGCAAAATCTGTCACAGTTGGGATTCCAGCCCTCAGGCTCAGGCTGCTGCTTGATGTCACCAAGGCTGGCATGTTCCCTGGGGAACTTGTGGGTGTCACAGCTATTTATTTTTAACAGCTGGATTAGCCTCAAGCTGCTGAGAGAATGAAGGAGGCTGGGCTGACAGTGACAGTGAGGAGGGGGATGGCAGGGCTGACTGTACCTATCTCTGGGCCAAGGTAAGGTCAAAGAAGAGGTCTGGATTTGAGGCAGGCCAAGGCGTGAGGTCACTCTGTGACAGCAGGCAAGATCTCCAAGCCGTGTTTCTGCTGCAATCCATGGGAGCCCAGCTCAGCCCAGCAACCCAGGGCATGTGCTCCTTTGCCCAAGGTGGGCCTCCTGCCCCCCTCTTTCTTCTCTATCTGTTGAACTCCTAGCCATCCGTCAAGAGCCTAGCTCAAATGTCCCAGCTCAGAGATGACTCCAACCACCGTGCCCCACAACCCGCCCACACTCCGTAAGTACAATGGTCCTCCCAGGCAGAATCCTTTCCGAGCATTCTGCACCCTTCCGTTACAGCGCTTCGTCCTCTGCAATGCAAGTTTGGTCACCAGAGCATCACCCACATTAGACTGCAAACTCGCGGAAGGCAGGGCCCACTGGGTTTATCTCTGGGACTCCAGGCTCAGCAAAGAGCAGGTCTGCAGAGGGTCTGGGGGCCAGGGTGAGGGCAGTAGGGGAGGGAGGGAGAGAACTAGCCCTTAAGAGAGCTTAGAGCCAAACAGCTGTGTAGAAACTTGAACTCAGAAACCAGTTCTTCTGAAATATGCCTCAGCATTTCGAACACCCCCAGGTTCCCACACACTCAGCTCTCAGAGGAAGAAAGCTGTATTGTAATGTGTGTGGGGGGTGGGAGGGGGGAAGTACATGATTTGGTGGATTAGCACTTGAGCATCAAAGTTCGGCTTTAAGTAAGTATACTGGTCTTGCCATTTATTACATCAACTGGGTGACATGGAGCAACTGCCTCTTCTCTCTGGGCCTCAGTTTTTCCATGCATCAGATGAGAATTTTCTCTGTCCCTATTCATAGCATCCTTGGAAGGTTTTAATAGGACAACCAACTCTTAGAGTAAGGCAGATGCTCAGATAGGCTCAGAGAGGGTACAGGAACTGCCCAAGGTCACACAGCAGATTGGAAGAAGAACCAGCCCACCAGACAGGTCTCCTGGCTCCCCAACTAATACTATTTTGTTTTCAAGAAATGATGTGGGAATTTCTGCAGGACCCCTGAGTTTATTTATTTTGCCTGTTGGGAGCCTCCAGCTCTTAGAGCCAGGACCCAGGAAGAAGAGCAATCAAAAGCTTTCTCTACCCGGCCCGGGACCCCCATCTGCAGTCACTTGCTCCCCTCCAGGAACCAGAGGACAGTGTCAGTTTCATTCCAGAGAAACCCTAGAGGCGACTCAGCTGAACCACTCGGCCATATGGGCGCCTGGACAGCTGGTCTGCAGGGCCCAGCCCCCCTGGTATTTGGACTTTAAAAATAGACACCATTCTCATATGCGTGGGGTGGTTTTAACCGTTCTTAAGGCTGCTGGCAGAGACAGGCTGAAAGGGCTTCTCAGGCTCTAGCTGCCAGGGCCAACTCCTTCTCCCGGAGACTGGACCCGAGGCCCGAGAGACAGTAGTGCAAATCCCCTCGGCCACTGGCTACTATGTGACCTTGGGCAAGTCACTGCACCCCTGTGGAGAACAGGAAGAACAATTACAGACAGACGGACAGACTGACACGTGGAATGCACATCAGGGAGCCCGCGGCCCAGCGAACATTCACTAAGCTACTGTGTCCCTAGCACAGGCTCTGGGGCGGTCCAGGAACTCAGGGTCTCCCCGGGCTGAGAAGTGACACAGCAGAAACTTGGGGAGGTGGGAAGTGAGTGGGAGCTCAGGGGAGGTGCCCAGCCCTGCCTGGGGTCAAGAAGCATCCAAAGAGGTGACACCTGAGTTAAGAGCTAGCAGGCGAAGGGGGGAGGTCGAGAGGGTGCAAAGAACTTCCCAGTAAAGGCCTAGGAGGGGAGAGGGCATGGCAGATTGCTCACGTGCACAGAATCATATCATGTCCATTTATGAAGTGTGCACCTCGGGCCAGCCACTCACCTAAGCATTTCACATGTGCGACCTCACTCCATCCTCACGCCAACCCTTTGAGGTGGATTCTGTTACTATCCCCATTTTATAGAAACAGAAGCAGAGAGAGGCTGAGTGGTTAAGTAACTTGTCCATAGGCACACAGCCAGTAAGTGATGGGAACCAGGATCTGAAGCGAGGACTGTGGCTCTGAGGCTCTACTATGTAGGGGCTCTTGTGGGGTGTTGAGGAATCGCAGGTGAGGGCAGAGGTCAGACCAGGAGAGCAGGTCTCACTCTCTTCATCTGTCAGGGGGCTGGATCTTGGCCTCTATATTAGACTGGCCCAGATTTGGACCCCAAGTCCTCCACTTCCTAGCTTTGTGACTGCACCTGGGTCCTTCATGCCTCTGAGCCTCGGTTGCCCTATCTGTAAAATGAAGGTAGAGTAATAATAGATTGTTCAGTAAGTGAGTGTGGCTAAGCTGGTCTCTAAGATCTCATTTTTGCTCCCATGGGCCAGAACTGGCCACGTGACCACAGACCCATCCCTTCTCCTCCTTGGGCCTCAGGTTCCCCAGAGGATAAAGGGTTGGACCGGATGTTTCTGCCATTCTTTTCAGCTCTATTCCTGGGCTTCCCTTATTTGGGAGAGGAGGAAGGAGCAAAAAGGCAGTGGGCAAGGGGAGTGGCACACCAGCACAGAAGGCCCCAGCTAAGCCATCATCCACCTGTGCACGCAAAGCCAGACTCAGCCCAGCCCCCTCCTGCAGGCTGTCGGAGGATCCCGGGGGGGACGGGGCTGGGTGATTTAAACAAGAGGGCAGAACTGAGGGTATCCGTGAAACAGTCGGCCTAGGCTAGCGGTCCCAGAAGGGGTCGGGCTTCAACGGGGAAAGAGGCAGGCGCCAGGGTCCCCAAGTTCATTCGGGCCGAGGGCTTCACGGTGGGCTCGCTGAAGCGGAAGGCCTGGGGGACCAAATGCGGGGGCAGACGACGGCTGGGCATACATGAAGGCAGAAGAGGCCGAAGAGGGGTGCAGAGGGGCGGAGCTGGGCCTCCGAGGGAGACGAGAGGCAGGGCTGACGCTGGCACGGCGGGGACTGGAGTCACCGAGCGCAGGCGGGTGGCAAGGGGAGAGGCAGGGCCGCCCTCCAGCGGGGCGACGCGGCAGGGGAGGGGTCTGCGGCCGGGGGTGCAGCTCCAGGCAGGGAGAGAGGCAGGGGTTGCGCGGCCATGGGGGACGGGCCGCGCTTCGGTAGGGCAGAGGGCCCAGGGCTTCGGTGGGGGGCGAAGAGGCGGGGGCCGGGCGGCGAGGCGCACCTGAAGTCCTTGTCGCTGGACGTCATCTTCTCCAGGAGGCTGGAGATGTGGAAGGCGGCGGCGCTCATGGTGGCTGCGCGCCGCGGGGCCGGCGGGCGGGAGCGAAGATGGCGGCGCCGGCGCCCCCTCCCCCGCCCGGCCGCGCGGGCCGCGCTCAGCGGACAGAAATAGCAGCCCCCGCCCCGCCCCGCGCTCGCGCCGGGCCGAGGCCGCCGCGGGAGGCCGGACGGGCGGGGGCGGTGTCCGTGTCCCGGCTCTCGGCCGGGGCCCCACCCCTACTCCGCGAACGGCCCAGCACCGCTTGCACACCCGCAGAGACGGGGAACTCACCACTTAACACCGGACAACTCCTTCTCCCTGCGATTCCTGTGCGTGCTGGCTCTGGACCCAAATGTTCATCCACAAGCATATGGGTAAACAAATGATGGTGTGTTCATAAAACGAAATTTTACATAGCAATGAAAGTTAAGGAATTACTGTCGTGTGCAACAACATGAATGAGTCTCAAAGATACTGTATTGAGCAAAAGAAGCTACAGGCAGGAATGCATACTACGTGCGCGATTTCCTTTGTGTGATGTTCAAAAACAGACGAAACTAGTCTTAAGGTGCTAGAAGTCAAAATACTTTGGCCCTAAACTAAATATGCAGTTTAACAAGGTTTTTCCCCCTATTTAGCGATATTTTTGAAATAATTTTACGAGTCAGTGCATATACTTTTACAAGTCAAAAATAAGTAAATAGCTGGGTACAGTGAGTGGCTCACACTTGTAATCCCAGCACTTTGGAAGGCCAAGGCAGTAGGATCACTTGAGATCAGGAGTTCGAGACCAGCCTGAGCAAGAATGAGACCATCCCCCCCCCACCCCCGTCTCTACTAAAAAGAGAAAAAAAAAATTAGCCAGGCATGGAGGGATGGGCCTGTGGTCCCAGCTACTCGGGAGGCTGAGGCAGGAGGATCGCTTGAGCCCAGGAGTTTGAGGTTGCTGTGAGCTAGGCTGATGCCACGGCACTCTAGCCAGTACAACAGAAGGAGACTCTGTCTCAAAAAAAAGAAAAAAAATTCTTTTTTTTTTTTCTCATTTTTTGCTTGGCTGTGAGCTTCATGTGCGAAGAAATTCTTAAGATGATTTGGATGCTGCAACAGCTGCCCTCTTGGGTTTAGGTGTTGTTCCTTCACGGAATCCATGCCTGAATCTGCAGTATACAATTTTTAGGTGCCTCATCCAACCTGTCCTGGTGGTATTTTGTCTTTTAGCCTTGGCACTTCAGTTATACCTTGTCTTGCACTTGGCAGGGTAGCCACATTTGCCACGAGTCGACTCTTGCAGGTGGAAGGCCTTCAAGCCACAGTGGTGGCACAAAGTATGCACCTCATTGCAATGATTTCCAAACAATGACATTTCCTTCATCATCTGGCTTCTGTGGCCCAGAACAAAGAAGAGCTTCCCTCTCTTCAGGTAGTCAGGCACCCACCCGCGCTCCCTCTATCTTGTTGTTCTGCCATGCCCTAGGGCACTCTCCCCAACTGCTTGGATCAGTGGTTTATCTGAGTCACACCCAGAGCCTTAAGTCCCAGTCGTAGTCACATGGCCATGCCTAACTGCAAGAGAGTCTGGGAAATTAGGTCTTGCTGGGCACCATGTTCCCAAGTACAAGTCTCTTACTAGGAAAGAAAGGAAGACCAGATTTTTGTGGATAACCAGCCTGGGCTCAGAAAAATTGTTTTTTGGGTGGACTCCTTATTAAGGGCCAACGAGGGGCTCAACTGACAGTCTCCTGTACCCCTCCCTCACTTCTGGGAGACCATCAGGACTTTTCTTTGGGTGTCCCCCACTTCCTCCATCCTTGTGTGGCAGTACGAGATCCTCTCTGTGAGAGCCATCTTCCTACTTTTACAGTCTCGAAGATTCCCATTGCCTACGGCGTAGAATTCCACATCCTTGGCCCGGCCTTCAGCCCTTCACCGCTGGGCCAAGCCTCTCCACAGGAGCCCCCCACTCTTCCCGGCCCAGTTTTTTCTAGTCCCCTGTCTGGTCACATGGGTTCCACTTCTACTCGTGTCATGCTGTGCTCACCACATGAAGCGCCCTCTGCCTCCTTTCCAGCTGTCCAAATCCCAGCCCTAGCTGTCCTTCAAGACTCAGCTCAAGTCCTACCTTCCTGTGAAGCTTTTCCAGAACCTTCTAAGTCCCTAAAACAAAAACAAGAAAGCACTCATCTTTATTGAGCACTCACTAGGTGTCGAGCATTTTGGTGGGTACTTTTGGGCACGATCTCACGTAACCCTCACGCCAGCTCTGTGAGGTAGCTCTTGTTATTCCGTTTTACAGATGGAGAAACTGCAGTCCCGCAAAATCCAGTGGCTTGCCAGGATGGCACAGCTAACCACAAAGAAGCCACAGTTGGGCTCCTGAGACGGCACTTCGAACCACTACACAATATTGCCCACGCACACCCCCTCCCACCCTTCCTTCCTTCTTTCAACAAGACCTTCTTCTAGTCCAAGCTTTACTCTGGGCGCTGGAGACCCAGAAATGAATGAGACCCTGTCCCACCCTCCCAGAGGGAGAGACAGACACAACTAAGGGAGGAATTGAGCCGATGAGCCCCTCCCTGCCCCGTGCAGCACCCACCAGCCCATAGCACACTTCTATGGGAGTTTTGACAAGATGCCCCTTCCCCTAGAAGGGCAGACTAGTCTAGGTGCAGACTTGTCAAGTGGAGGGCAGGCTGGGTTCTGGCCCCTTAATTTTATTTCCTTACAGTCAATTCCTAGGAATGGAATTGTTTGGTCAAAGGGAATGAATGTTCTTGAGACTTTTGATTCATGTTGCCACACAGCTTTCTAGAAAGCTGGGACAGATTTGCACTCCTACTTGCTGACTACATACATACCCATCCCCTCCAGGTGCACATATGTCAGGTATCATGCATTTATTTCTTTGCCAACTCGATAGGTGCAAAAATTGCATTTTATTGCTTCCCTTAGAATTTCTTCAATTCTCAACAAGAACTTTCTCCCCATGTACTGGCTGTGTTTCTTTTAAAAGAAATCATCCAAAGGGTTTCATGCATATTTACTGTATATCCATCATTTTACTATTTTAGGAATGCTAGGAGTTGGAGATGCCAAGAAGGAAACATGTGGGGAGGGCCTATGTCCTTGTGGAATTGCAATCAAGCAGTGGAGACAGATAAGGAATTTGAATAGATACCAGTAATTTACAATGGAGATAAAAGCTATGAAGAGCCAGGCAAGGTGGTACACACCTATAGTCCCTGCTACTCTGGAGACTGGGGCCAGAGGATGGATCACTTGAGCCCAGGAGTTTGAGACCATCCCGGGTGATACAGTAAAACCCTGTCTCAAAAAAAAAAAACCAAACAAGCAAAAAACCCCACCACCACCACCACCACAAAACTGTGAAGGGAAAGCATTGGGTGTCATGTTTCTTTTTAAAATTGCCTGGCGTGTGTGCTGTTTTGCGGGCTTTGATGCATATGGCCAAACCACTGTCCCCAAGGGGCAGGTGTGTGTGTGTGTGTGTGTGTGTGTGTGTGTGTGTGTGTGCGCGCGCACAGCAGCAGGGGAGTATAAGGGAGGCTTTGTTAAGCGTCAGCTCAGCAACTGCATTTTGTGTTTGTGACCCCAGTCCTTCCAGCTGACAGAGCAGTCCCAGCTCCTGGGCGGTTGGCTTGGGCTGATGAGCCTTCACCATGGGACGTGAGTGGAGATTTTAATGACACCATACAATGCTGTTTTCCTTCTCCTATAAAGCATCTCTTCCTCCTTCCCCTAGGGAACTAAGAAGGGGCTGCAAAGTCCCAAAGCTGGGGGAGCAGGGAGGGGAGCACCATGCTTTCCCCAGGCTCCCCTCTCTTCCTTCAGTCCCAAACACCCATCTCTAACAGCTGCCCCAGGGAGGACATAATTTCCGTATGTATTCCCCAGGCTTTAATGCGGGGAGGTGGGAGATCCTTCCAGGGGACTGTGAACATTCTGGACGAGAAACACAGCATTTAGTGTAGAGCCTGGAATCTTGGAGCAGCTACTCAATGAGAGTGGAGCCAAAACTGGATTGTTTGTGCGACACTAGGCTGATGGCAGCAAAGATACTCCACTCCCTGTGACAAACCCGGGGATGCTACTGTTTAGATGTGTAGAATCCCAATTCTTCTATATTTGTTGAGACTTGCCTTATGACTCAGTAATTAGTCAATTTTTGTAAATACCGTATGTGTTGGAAAAAAACATGCATTTTTTTAAGTGTTGGGTGCTGGGTTTTATGTATGTCTATTGTATCAAACTTCTTTTTCTTTTTTAGAGATGGAACCTTGCTTTGTTGCCCAGGCTGGAGCACAGTGGCGCAATCATAGCTCACTGCAGCCTCGAACTCCTGGGTTCCAATGATCCTGCTGCCTCAGCCTCCTGAGTCACTGGGATTACAGGCGTGAGCCACCACGCCTGGTTTATATCAAACTTCTTCATTGCTATCAATATTCCTAATAATTTTGTCTGTTTGATCTATTGCTTACTGAGAAAATTGCATTAAAAATTCCCAATTCGACAGTCAATTTCTTCTGGTAAATCTGTTATTTTTTGCTTGATATTAGGCATGCACACTTTTAGAATTATCCCCCTTATCATTACGTAGTGACTGTCTTTTTCCATAATAATGCTGTTTGCCTTAAAGCCTGTTTTGTCTCTTATAAATATAGCTACATCTGCTTTCTCTTGGTTAGAATATACCTGGCTTTTTTTTCCCCATCCTTTTAGTTTATGTCTTTCTGGACATAATGTTTTTGGTGTATCTCCTGTAAATGGCATAGTTTGATTTTTTAAAAACTTTTTATTTTGAAATAATTTTAGACACTGAAAAGTTGCAAAATAGTATGGAGAGTATCCTTATACCTTTCGCTTAGCTTCTTCCCCTGTTGTTAGCATCTTACCTTGCCGTGTTACGATGATCAAAACCAGGAAGTTAGTACTGATACAACACTATTAACCAAATCATAGATCTTTTTCAGATTTCACCAATTTTTCCAGTAATGTCTTTTTTCTGTTCTGGGATCCAGTTCAGGGGGTCACACATTGTGTTTAGTTGCCAGGTCTCTTTACTCTCTTCCCAGATGTGACTCTTTATCTTCCCTCGTTTTTCATGATCTAGATACTTTTTTTTTGAGACAGGAGTCTCACTCTGTCGCCAGGGCTGGAGTACGGCGGCACGGTCATAGCTCACTGCAACTGCCAACTCCTGGCTCAAGCGATCCTCCTGCCTCAGCCTCTCAAGTAGCTGGGACTACAGGCACACAACACCACACCCAGTTAATTTTTTTCTGTCTTTTGTAAAGACGGGGTCTTGCTGTGTTACCCAGATTGGTCTCAAACTCCTGACCTCAAACTATCCTCTCACTTCCGCCTCCCAAAGGGCTGGGATTACAGGTGTGGACCGCCTTGTCCAGCTGAACTTGACACTTTTGAAGAGAACTGGTCCGTTATTTTACAGAATGTCCCTCGGTTTGAGCTTGTGTAAGGTTTTCTCATGAGTTGATTGAGGTTATGCATTTTTTGGCAAGAATACGACGGAAATAGTGTTATGTTTTTTTCAGTGCATCACACCAGGGGCTTCATGATGTCAACAAGTCTCATGGCTGGTGATGTTAATCTTTAACACTTAGCTACACTGTGTCTTAGTTAAGCTGTGTTTCTCTACTGTAAAGTCACTATGTTTCTCTTTGTAATTAATAATTTTATAAATTTCTATTTAAGTTTTTATAAATTTGATAAATTATACTTAATAAGTATCTTGGAGGAGATCCTTCGATGCATATCCTGTGCATATCCTGTTTCTTCTCAAATTTTCACCCACTAATTTTAACACACACTGGTAGTCTTTCTGCTATGATTATTACTGCCTAATGGTGATTTTCTATTTCCCTCTTTCCTTCTATATTTATTAATTGAAATTCTTTTGAAAGGAAGAGATGGCACTTCTCCCCCATTTATTTATTTTAAAAATTATTTATTTATATTTATGGTCTCACATATATTCTCTCTCTATTTTGGGTTACGATCCAATAGTATCACTATTTTGTTGCTCAAATGGTTCCAGGTTTGGCCATTGGGAGCTCCTTCAAGTTGGCTCCTGTGTTTCTTTGACAAGCCCTCATCCTTTTTTGAGCACTTTCTTTTTTCCTGGCACCAAAATATGTTCTAGGCTCATCTTATATTTTCCCTGTTCCAGCCCTTTAATCATCACCCGCTTTTCAAGGAGTACTGGTTCCTTTCATTGGAGAGTGGCACTTAGAAACAAAGCTCTGGGTGCTGGCTGTACTCATTGCTACTGGGATGTCATTTCTTCTGGGTCTCTCAGTGGACAGAGCTATAAAAATATATGTGTGTATATAACCCTCACGTACACACATCTGTATCTATAATAAAAACCGCAAGTTCAATATCTCTGATTTCAATCCAACACCAAAGGGTTCATTCTAGCCTTCTCCATTGCCTTATTTGTAACTTCTTTGACAGTGATAAATCTTGCTCTCATATCTATAATACACTTATTCATTTGTTCAGTTCTAGTATACATATACCGTACTTTCAGAATTGATTACCCATACCCCAGTGAGAAATACATTTACTAACTAGAGCACAGTATTTGTGTGTGGTTCTTCTTGTCTTTAGCCGTACGAAATTCGGTTCAAACACTGTACTCCGTAGTTAAGTGAGTTATGTTTTTATTCCCCATCCCCGTCAGTGTGGTCTGTTATTCTTTTGTAATACAGTCAGGTTTGTTTGTCAGTGTTTGTATTCCACTTTGGGACTCAGCATTCTGGTTGTTTTTATTGTTATTTATTTGGGGAGGTAAGTGAAACTTTACCATTATTCTAAGAGTCAAAGTTAACCAAAAAGACATACTCAAGAGTAGTGTGTCTTTCTTCTCCCCTGATTCCCATTCCTTCTTGTCACCCCTTTCCTATCCCCCTCTGTAGGCAATCAATCTCTTTAATTTCTTCTTTACTCTTTGTAGATTTTGTTTGCACAAATGAGCAGATATGTGTACATTTTCCTATCTCCTCTTCTTTCTTACATGAAGGTAGCACACCACGGATGCTTTTTTGCACTTTGCTTTTCTCCCCTTAACTGTCTTACCTGGAAGTTACTTCATAGCAGCTCATAAAGATCTCATTCGTTTGTACAGCTATATGGTACTCCATTGTGTGGAGATACCATGGTTTATTCAACCACTCTCCTATATTTGCACATTTAAGTTGTTTCTAATATTTTGCAAATACAAACCATGCTGCAATGAATAACCTTATAAATATGTATTTTCAAATTACTGAAGAACTATCCTCAGAGTGAATTCCTAGGAGTGGGGTTACTGAGTCAAAAGGTAAGTGTGTATATAATTTTCTTAGGTATTGCCAAATTCTCCTCCAGAAGGGTTGTCTAGTTTGCATTCCCACCAGCAATGTAGGAAAATATCTGTTTCCCCACAACCTCATTAACAGGATGTGTTGTCATGTGTTGTAATCTTTGCCAATCATATCAGTGAGAAATGGTATCTCAATGTGGTTTTAATTTGCATGTCTCTAATTATGAGTAATTTTGAACATTTTTTTCAAATGTATGGGGGCCACTTTTGTGTCTTTTTGTGAATTATCTGTTCATATCTTTCCCTCATTTTTCTATCCAGTTTTCAGTTCTTTGTCCCTCAAATTTTTTAAAAATAAACTTTTAATTTTAGAACAGTTTTAGATTTACAGAAAAACTGTGAACACAATACAGAGAGTTCTCATATCCCCATCCCCAGTTCCCCTGATGTTAACATTTTACATTGATGTGGTATATTTGTCAAAATGAATGAACCAGTATTTATACACTACTATTAACTAAAGACCATATTTCTTTCAGGTTTACTTAGTTTTTGCCCAATGTCTTTTTTGTTGTTGTTCCAGGATACCAATACATTTAGTTGTCCTGTCTCCATCTTGGTTGTGACAGTTTCTCAGACTTTCCTCGTTTTTGATGACCTTGACAGTTTCGAGGAGTACTGTTAAGGTGTTTTGTAGCATATCCTTCAACTGGAATTTGTCTGATGTTTCTGTTATGGTTAGACGAGGGTGATGAGCTCGTGGGAGGAAGACCACAGAGGTGTGGCGTCGTTCTCACCACACACCAGCCCGTGCTGCTGATGTGAATTATCGCCGTTGATGTTAATCTTGACCACCTGCCTTCAGGCAGTGTTTGTCAAGTTTCTTTGCTGTAAAGTTATTCTTTTCTTTCCTTCCCTTTCCATACTCTACTGTTTGGAAGAAGATCGCTATGTGCAGCCTGCATTTAAGAAGTGGGGAGTTATGCTCCATATCCTTAAGGTAGAGTATCTACATCAATTATTTGAAATTATTCTGCACTAGATATTTGTCTATTCTCCCCCATTTATTTATTTATTCAATCTTTTCTTTATATCAGTGTGGACTCGTGGATATTTATTTTCTACTTTGAGTTATAATCCGATACTACTTTAATGTTTTGCTCAAATCGTTCCAACTCTGGCCATTGGGAGCTCTTTCAGTTGGCTCTTGTGTTCCTTTGACATATCCCAGTCATTGTGTGTGTGTGTTTGAATACTTCCTTATTTACTGGCACTACAAGATGCTTCAGGCTCATATTGCAATTTCCTGACACAGTCCGAAAATCAGCCATTTCTCCAAGAAGAAATCCTTGGTTCCTTTTATTGGAGAGTGGTGTTAGAAACCAAGATCTGGGGACCTGGGCTATATGTGCTGTTGCTACTGGGGTGTCATGACTTGTAGGCCCTCTCAGCTGACAGAGCAAGGTGATATGTATATGTGTATTAACCCATGTATATCTGTGTATCTATAAATATATCTGTATGGAACCATTTGTATCTCTGTTAGGGTAAACACAAGTTCATACTGATGTCTCCAACTCGAATCTTTTATCCCATAGTCAGTTCTAGCCACCTCCCCTTGCCTCACTGTAACTCGTACTCCAGCAAAGAGAGACGTGGCTCCCATTGTAAGCCACCCGTTTACCTAATTGTTCAATTCCAGTTTGTATGTAGATTGGTATCAGAGTTGTTAACCTGTACCCCATAGGAAACAACTTGATCGACTAGAGCAGCGGCCCCCACCCTTCTTGGCATCAGGGACTGGTTTCATGGAAGACAGTTTTTCCACGGACTCGGGGTGTGAGGACGATTTTGGGATGATTCAAGCGCATTACATTTACTGTGCAGTCAACCCTCTCTGCTAATGATAATCTGTATCTGCGGCCGCTCCCCAGTGCTAGCATCACTGCCCAGCTCCACGCAGATCATCAGGCCTTAGATTCTCATAAGAGAGTGTAACCTAGATCCCTCACAGTTTATGGTGGAGTTCAAGCTCCTATGAGAATCTAATGCCACCGCTGATCTGACAGGAGGCGGAGCTTATGCGGTGATGCCAGCCATGGGGACTGGCTGTAAGTACAGATGAACCTTGCCTGCCACTCACCTTCTGCTGTGTGGCCGGGTCCTAACAGGCCACAGACCAGTACCAGTCCTCAGCCCAGGGGGTTGAGGACTGCAGGACTAGGGGTCATGTTTATGTATGTCTTCTTTTGTTTTCAGTCTTGCAGATTCCATTCATCTCCAAAGCTACTTTCTCCCCCATCCAATTCAATGAGGTTATTTCATATATCTGTAATACAGTTAGATTGTTTTGTCACACTCTATATTCCATCCTGGAATCCCGTGACCTCTGCATACATTAGGATTCCCTTTGTTCTGTAAAGTTCTGTGGGTTCTGACAGATGCGTAGTGTGGTGCGTTCACTATCACGGTACCATATGTGGTTACTGTATATAGCTTCACTATTCTAAACAAGCCCCTGTGCTTCACCTGTTTACCTCTCCTCCTTCCCCTGGAGCCTCTGGCAACCACTGATCTTTTTACTGTCACTATTGTTTTGCCTTTGCCAGGATGTTATACAGCTGCGGACATACAGTTTATAGACTTTCCAGACTGGCTTCTTTCACTTAGTAATGTGCATTTAAGATTCATCCATGTCTTTTCATGAGAACCACAGAACTCTTGGCATATAACAACTCCAGCCAAACCCCTGCACTGAGACTGGACCAAACTCTAGCATGGCTTCTAGAAGCAAAAGAATGTGCCCCTAGGTTGACCCCAGTCCCCTATTAAAATACCTTGAGAAAGCTCAGGCTGCTGGAGAACTTACTGTCTGTTCTAGCCCAACACTGTTTGATAAACCTCTGACCTCCCTTTCTTGGAGTATCTGCTAAAAATGGCTTACAACTGTGACCGTGTGTCTCTCACAACTCAAAAGTGTTTCCCTCCAGGACCTGAGAGCCATTCCTTTGAAAGATAATCATCAGAAGGATAGGGCCTCTGTCTCCCAGCCTCTGAGGGAGGATAGGATCTAACTTCTGTAACTGCCAATTAGCAAACACAGCTGGCCCAGTTGCATTCACACTGACCAAACCTTTGTGATTTTTCACTTCTCTGACTCTACTACTGAGGCCCTGCTGTCTTCCTCCCTCATTCTCCCTTTAAAACATCCAAATCCCCTCTGCACAAATAGAAATGGAGCTCTCCTTTTCCCCCTACTGTCAGTAGTTGTTGAATAAAACCAACTTTCTCTGCTTTAACTAATGTCTGTCTGTGTGTTTTTTGTTGTTTTGTTGTCTTTAGAGATAGAGTCTTGCTCTATTGCCCAGGCTGGAATGCAGTGGCACAATCATAGCTCACTGCAGCCTTGAACTCCTGGGCTTAGGTGATCCTCCTGCCTTAGCCTCCAGAGTAGCTAGGACTACAGGCATGTGCCACCACACCTGGCTAATTTTTATTTTTTGTAGAGATGGGGTCTCACTCTGTTGCCCAGGCTGGTCTTGAGCTCCTGCCCTCGAGTGATACTCCTGCTTTGGCCTCCCAAAGTGCTGAGATTACAGATGGGAGCCACCATACCTCACCTGTGTTTATCTTTGACAATAGCCCATTTCTTTTTATTGCTGAATAATATTCCATTCCATGGATGTACCATAGTTTGTTTATCCATTTGTCAATGGAAGGACATTTTGGTTTCTTCCAGTTTTTAGCAATTATGAATAAAGCTGCAATAAACATTCATATAAGCATTTTTGTGTGGACATAAGTTTCAGATTAGTTACATAAATACCTAGGAGTGTGATTGCTGGCTGGATGGTATGGTAAGCTATGTATAGCTTTGTAAGAAACTGCCGAACTGTCTTCCAAAGTGGTTGCACCATTTTGCGTTCCACCTGGCAATGAATGAGAGTTCCTGTTGCTCTGCATCTTTACCAGCACTTGGTGTTGTCAGTTCTTTGAATTTTAGCCTTTCTGATAGGTGTGTAGTGGTATCTCATTGTTTTAATTTGCATTTCTCTAATGACAAATGATGTTAGGCATTTTTATATGCTTATTTGCCATCTGTATATCTTCTTTGGTGAGGTATCTGTTCAGATCTTTTGCTCATTTTAAAATTGGGTTGTTTTCTTATTGTTGAGTTTCAAGAGTTTTTTGTATATTTTTGGAAACAGGTTCTTTACCAGAAATGTGATTTGCAATTATTTTCTCATAGTCTATGGCTTGTCTTTTCATTCTCTATTTTTTAAAAACTTTCTTTCTTTTTCTTTTGAGACAGAGTCTCATACTATGTTGCCCAGGCTGGTCTCAAACTCCCAAACTCCTGGCCTTAACTGATCCTCCACCCTCAGCTTCCCAAGTAGCTGGGATTACAGGAGCAAGCCACTGTGCCGGGCTTTTCATTCTCTTAATAGCGTCTTTTGACTGGGAGTTGTGGCTCACACTTGTAATTCCAGGCTACTTGGGAGGCTGAGAAGGGAGAATTGCTTGAGGCCAGGAGTGTGAAGTGAGCCTGGGCAGCATGGTTAGACCCCGTCTCTTAAAAATAAAAGTCTTTTGCAAAGCAGTAGGTTTTACTTTTAATAAAGTTCAACTTATCATTTTTTTTGTTCATGAATCATGCTTTTGGTGTTGTATGTAAAAACTCATTACATTGAATCTATTGCATTTCCCAAGATCACCTTATTGTCAAATATTGCCACTCTGACTCCTGCCTTCACATTCACATTCCAGAAAAGAAACAAGGGGCCAAGGTATTATGGCAGATGTGTTTTAAGAAACATTCTCAGAAGCTACCACTAGATACTTTTATAATATTTACAACCCTTTGGCCTCATGTAGCTATTAGAGCACTGCAAAATGTAGTCTATATTCTAGTACTCATGTGCCCAGATATAATATTATCATGGAAAAGGGAGAAACAAATATTCAGTTTCTGCCACAAGGAGTTAATACCTCCTAGTTCTTTTTGGGACATCTGTAGGTCTCTCTTCGCTTCCCCAGCCCTATGCACATACTTCAGAGTGTGTATATA
>NW_012150408.1:300979-304703 GCF_000956105.1 Propithecus coquereli
CAACACCGCCTGCACTTTCCTTCCTTTGCTGTAGTTCAGGATTCAACAACTGCGACCCACAGCCCAAACTCCTCCTGCCACCTGTTTTTGGAATACAGCTGCGCTCATTCATTTAGAATTCAATATGACTATCGTTGAAGTCGAAATAAAAATGCAGAGATGAATTTCTGAAATTAAAATGTTTTATTTGGGAAGAAAGAATCGCAATTTGGGGCATACAGGGAGACCGGGTGGTCTCTAATATGTCCTAAGAACAAAGAGGAGGTTGGAGCTTTTATAAAAAGGAAAAACGTTACGTATTGCTCTTTGAGAAAGTTTATTAGTAAGGTTCTGGGGAGCTGGCAAGCTCTGGCCGGTGTGCAGTGGCAGTGGCCAAAATGCGTCCTGGAGTTGCGGCAACTGTCGCAGCAGTTACAGATAAAATTTGTCTCGACTTACAACAGGCAGTTTCAGCAGCCAAACTTGCAGAGAATCCCGTGTTTGGAGCAATGTTATGTGTCCTGCATGCTTTTTTCCCCTTGGCCTCTCAACTCTTTTTTACTGGGATACAAGAATGACCCAATTTGTGTGATCATCTTTCACGCTGTTTTCACACTGCCATGGCAGAGTTGAATAGCCTGCGAAGCTTAAAATATGTTCTCCCTGGAGGTTTACGGAAAGTTTGTCATCCCCTGCGTCTAGCTGCTCACGGCCCTCTGACCCATCTTCACACAGACTGACCCTTAGGGGTATGCTTTCCCCGCCCCCGCCCCCCGAGTTATGTATATTTCAAATGATTGGGGAAAAGCCTAGATGTCCAACGCTAGGGAATGGTCAAGTAAACTAGGATGCAGCCATACAAAGCAGCCATTTAAAAAGTCATTATAGAAGAACATTGGCTAAAATGTCAAAATTTTCACACTATTATATCTGGTGATTTAGGTTTAGGGATTTAATAAACCCTTTTCCTTCCACAATTTGAAACCAATTGAGAAACAGAGACGGAAGGCAGACAAATAAAGATGCCCGCCACACGAACCTTACTAATTCTACATTCCTCTATAAGCCGACATCTCTGGTCCACCAGATGTCTGGGCTAAGGCCGGTGTCCCCGCGCAAGCCAGCCAGTCTGGGCATGCACAGTTCCTTCTCTGCCCCCATGGGACACGACCTCCTCCTCCTCCTCCTCCTCCTCCTCCTCCTCCTCCTCCTCCTCCTCCTCCTCCTCCTCCTCCTCCTCCTCCTCCTCGCTCAGCTAGAGGCTGGGAGAAGGATCGGCCTCTGCCGCTGGGGGGAAAACTGCCTCCCAACCTGGGGAAGCAGCCTCCACAGCCTGCTCTCATGTATGTGAGAAATGAAGTATTCATAGATTGAAGGCTGTGCACCCCTGTCTCAACAGCCGTCATTTCCGGGTGGTGGGAATTCCAAGAAATTTTTTTCCTTTTTTTGCTTATCTGTATTTTACTGAAGTTGCTGTAAGGAATCAGTGCTACTTCTGTCAGGGGGTGGGAGAAGTTATTTAAAAGACAACAAAGTAACCAAACAAACCCCAACAAACCTACAAAACCAGCTGTCATCTCCTTGAAGCCTTCCTGGATTTCCCCTCCCACGCCTGCTTTCGCACCCCTCCTCTCTGCCACCCCCAACTCCCTTCCCGCTGTTTCTCCATATCCCCCGGCAGACTGAGAAATCCCCTTTTTGACTGGGAAAGAGCTAGCAATAGAAAGAAGTTGGGCCTTTAGAGTCGGAGTTCCCGTGTTCAAACTCGCCTAACTGTTCCGCCCTCCTCACTGAAAGCGATGCACCTGGCGGTGCCTGGCGGTGCCTGGGGGTGGGCGCTTGAATAACGGGCTGCACTGAGAGCTACAGTGAGGCGCAAGGAAGGAAAGCAAGGTCCGATCGTGTAAGTGTTTTGTAGACTTTGGAACCAGAGGTTCATTTATACCATCTCCCAGAATGAGGGGCAGGGCTGGTTCCTTCCCGGGCCCTCCCCCTAGTAGGTTCCCCTAGGTGTCTGAAGGTGGGTTTTATCATCCCCCTTATTCGTAATGGTCCATGGTCAAGGCTTGAGGTGCTGCCTGAGGAGAAGGCCTGGGCAACAGGACCACCCTCTTCCCCCCAGACACAGCCTCCTGCCCCCGGACTCATTCCACTTGGCCCTGTGGGGAGGCCGGAGGCTCCCTCTGGGCCCCAGTTCTGCCGGGATCGCACAGAGGCTTCTGTCCATGTCCTGGTGCTCCATGTATAAGATCCAGCCCACCTCACAGGGGCACTGGAGGAATTCCTTAACCCCTTCCTGGAGAGCTGAAAAAACAGCATTTGCTGAGCACTCTCCGATGCCTGCCCCTGTGGGAGAGGCGGTTTCGCATTTGACCTATGAAGTAGAAGCGAAAGCTGGTGGAGGTTAAGTGATCTGGTGCAGGTTGTGCAGCTAGAGCCAGAACTCAAATCTGGGTCTCCCAGCTCCCAGCTCAGCGCCGTTCATGAGCCACTTCTCTCTGGGGTGGAGTAAGATATTTGCAGCTTGAAGAGGGCAAGAGCAAGGTTGAACTCTTGTTCCATCCCCCATTTTGGGAGTAAGTGAGGCAGGCAGGTTGCTGGGAGATGGTGGCAGACTCCCAGATTGTGGGGGAAGTAAGGTCACAGTGGTGAGTATTCCTTCAAGTATTTGCCAAGGAGCCAGGCCATTTACTAGGCCTCAGGGATATAAAAGCCAGCTGATTAGAGATGTAGTTAAGAACAACCGCTCTGTGAAAAGAGCTGAATTTGAGTGCCCTCCAGCTGTGTGATCTTGGGCAAGTGACTCAATCTCTCTGAGCGTCAGTTTCCACCTCCATAAAATGGAAATAATGGCACCTACCTCATGAGGTAAAGCCCTTGGGAGAAGAGCTGGCACATGGCGAAGCTGCGGTGAATGGCAGCTGATAGTTGTTTTTTTTTTTTTTTTTGAGACAGACTGTCACTCTGTTGCCTGGTGTTAGAGTGCCGTGGCGTCAGCCTAGCTCAAGCAACCTCAAACTCCTGGGCTCAAGCGATCCTCCTCCCTCAGCCTCCCAAATAGCTGGAACTACAGGCATGTGCCACCATGCCCGGCTAATTTTTTCTATGTATTTTTAGTTGTCCAAATAATTTCTTTCTATTTTTAGTAGAAACGGGGTCTTGCTCTTGCTCAGGCTGGTCTCGAACCCCTGAGCTCAAATGATCCGCGAGCCTCAGCCTCCCAGACTGCTAGGATTACAGGCCTGAGCCACCGCGCCCGGCCTAATAGTTGTTTTTCTTGTTGTCACACCTAGTTGGGCAGACACACACTGACCGGCGATTACCATGAATGCAGTATGTACCATGGTTGAGGGAAGAATCATGGGGACTGTGATGGTGAATTTTGTGTCAGCTTGACCGGGCTAAAGGATACCAGATGGCTGGTAAGACATTGTTTCTGGGCGTGTGTTTCTGGAAGAGATTAGCGTTTGAATCAGTGGACAGAGTAAAGAAGATCGCCCTCCCCAATGCTGGTGGGCAGCATCCAATCCGTTGAGGGCCCGATAGAACAAAAAAGCGGAGGAAGGGCAAGTTCACTCACTGCCTGAGCTGGGACACCCACCTTCTCCTGCCCTTGAATGTTGTGGCTCCTGGTTCTCAGGCCTTCAGAGCTGGACTGGAACCACACCACCAGCTTCCCTGGGCCTCCAGCCTGCACATGGCAGATTGTGGGACTTCTCAGCCTCTGTGATCGCATGAGCCAATC
>NW_012150408.1:306918-309974 GCF_000956105.1 Propithecus coquereli
TTTTAGTTGTCCGATTAATTTCTTTCTATTTTTAGTAGAGACGGGGTCTCGCTCTTGCTCAGGCTGGTTTCGAACTGCTGAGCTCAAACAATCCTCCCGCCTCGGCCTCCCAGAGAGCTAGGATTACAGGCATGAGCCACCGCGCCCGGCCGAAAATGGAACTTCTTTCTGACTATCTGTGTCAGTGTTATTGGCACCTGGTCCTCTACCAGCTGTGATTATCTCCTGAACCACCAGAGTGGGGCTGACTCAGGGTCACCTGCTCCTATGGGGTAAACTCTAAATTCTTTTCACAGCCAACTCCTCCAGCCTCGTTTTATTGCCCCTCCACTCTCACCTCCTGCTCCGGAAAGGCAGAGATGCTTTAACTTGTTTAACTACAGGTGGCTCCTGGTGATCTCGAGCCGAAGGGCAGCAGTGGCCCTTGGCGTTCCGTTTGCTCTGAATCCACAGCCAGGACGCCTCCACAGGTTTGCTCCCTGGACCAGCTGTAAGGGGAGACGAGAGCTGCCTTGTATCCCTTCTTAAACACCCCAGCTGTGGCGGGACACAAACTAGCCCACAGGAGGCCCTCAGATGAGACCAGGCCTTTGACCCCCCCCAACCTCTTTGCTGAGTCCAGCAGTGCTGGGCGGGGGTCAGCTCTACCTGTCCCATTTTCCTGTCCCTTGGAGACCACCTTCCGGTGCCCCTGCTCAGAGCAGCGGAGTTCAGAGGAGTCTTGCCTGTGCTTCTCTCGCCCTGTGAGTGGAAGGCGTTTCTGCTCAGCCAGGCCTGTAGGGATCCAGGGCCCGGATAAACCCCCATCTGATTAGGGATGTTTCTTCATTTCTGCCTTCACCCCAATTCTCTGACTGCAGGTAAAGCAAACCCTAAGGACCTCAGCACCCATATGTGGCCACGGGGAAGTGGACCAAAGCCCGCACCCTGCTTCTTCCCTTCTCTTCTAGTGCTGCCCTGGTCCCCAGGAAAGAGGACACCCCCATGATTGCCCCCATCTGCTCTTTTCCAAGGACAGGCTTTTCACCTCTTTTTTGGAGACCAAATATTTATTCCTCTGGGACCCACTGAATATATCTGATTTCTCTACCTTGCTGCAGGGAGTTTGGTAACTGAATCCCCAAATTACCACTTAATCACTGTGTGACCTCCAGCAAATTATTTAACCGCCCTGGGCTTCCGGGTCTTCCACAGAGCTCACTGTAGCTGCTGCAGGCCAAACTATTCCCTTAGCTGGAGAAAGATATCTATTTTCTGGACACAGTTTCCTTTTTCTGGAGATTGGCCCTTCCCCAGGAGCAAACCTTCCTCTCCCTTGTCTGACTTCAGTGAGCTCAGCCGTGGCTGACTGTGTGGTGAGATCCGTCTGAGATGGTAGGGGAGGCACAGGGAGGCTCTTGCCTCCCCCGAACCATCATTACTGAGGGTCAGGAGATCTGGGTTCTGGTCCCACTTTTGTCCCCAAACTCGTAGTGCATCTATCAGCAAGTCCCTTTAACCTCTGGACCTGGGCTCCTCATCTGTGAAATGCTCTCAAGAATGCCTGTTCAACTGGCCTCTCAGGGTCCCGTGAATTAGACAAGAGATTGACTTGTTCAGCGCTTTTAAAGGGTGGCCCATGGACTGGGAGAAAATATTTGCAAAGCACATAGCTGACAGATTTCTTTATAGATTGTCTGGCATGTATAAAGAACTCTTGACACTCAACAGCAAGTATATAAACAATTCAATAAGAAAATGGGCAAAAGACGTGAGCAGACATTTTGCTAAAGAGGATACATACAGATGGCAGATAAGCACATGAAAAGGTGTCCAACATCATTAGCCATTATGGAATGCACAATGAGAACAGGAAGAATGATTAAAACAAAAAACAGTGACGATACCAAATGCTAGTAAGCATGTAGAGAAACTAGATCACTCACACATTGCTGGTGGAAGGTAAAGTCGTACAGCCACTCTGGAAAAACAGAGTGTGGCAGTTCCTTAAAATGCTAAACATGCAGCTACCATGACTCAGTAATTGCACTCGTGGGTATTTATCCCAGAGAAATATAATCTTATTTTCATGCAAAAACCTGTATATGAATGTTTATAGCAGCTTTACTCATAATAGCCCCAAAGTGGAAACAAGCAGATGTCCTTCAACGAGTGACTAGCTAACCTGCTGCGGCACAGCCACGCCACAGGATGCTACTCTGCAATAAAAAGCAACATGCTATCGATACATGCAACATCCTGGGTGAATCTACAAGAATTATGCTGAGTGAAAGAAGTCAATCCCCAAATTGTATGATTACTGTACGAATCACATACATTAGCATTCTTGAAATGACAAAATTACTGAAATGGCGAACAGATTCGTGGTTGCCAGGGGTTAGAGATGGGGGAGGTGAGAAAGGAAGTGGATGTATCTATAAAAGGGTAACATGAAGGACCCTTGGGCCGGTGGACATGTTCTGTATTTTGACAGCTTTCAATGTTAGTATCCTGATTGTGAAATTGTATTACAGCTTTTCAAGATGTTACCATTGGGGGAAGCTAGGTAAAAGGCACATGAGATCTCTCTATTATTTCTTAAAACGTCATGTTATCGTCTCAAAAAATTATCTCAAAATAAAAAGTTTAATTTTTTAAAAAGTGGTCAAACAGAGAGATATTTTCCTCTAGAAGCCAAAGGGACAATTTTCTGGACCTATTGATCTCCCCAATGGATTTCCAGGCATGGTTTGTATTACTGCCCTCCAGCAGTTGTCAAACTGGGTTCCCTGGAGCCCTTGGGTTCTTGGTCGGCACTGCAGGGGCTATGTACAAGGCCAGGGCAATGCTGAGCAGGTGTTCCCATCAACAGTCCCATGGGCCCTACTTCAACCAGGAAAATAATTCACTTTGATCTGATAGGACGTCTTAAATTTTATCTGTCAAAAGGATTTTCCTGCTTAAAAAATTGGAAGTTTGATAAATGGGACCTGATCAAATTAAAAAGCTTCTGCATAGCCAAAGAAACTGTCACAAGAGCAAACAGGCAACCCACAGAATGGGAGAAAAATTTTCGC
>NW_012150408.1:310024-353972 GCF_000956105.1 Propithecus coquereli
CTGGACTGGAACCACACCACCAGCTTCCCTGGGCCTCCAGCCTGCACATGGCAGATTGTGGGACTTCTCAGCCTCTGTGATCGCATGAGCCAATCCCTCCCAATAAATCTCTTCCTATATATCTATATATAATCTGTTGGTTCTGTTTCTCTGGGAACCTTGAATAACACAGGGACACAGAGGAGGGAGGGGGGACCTGTGAGCCAGGCCTTGAGGAGCAGGCACCTTCTCCAGGCAGAGAAGACAGCTGGCATTCTGGGCACACGTGCTTGCACCATCACATCCTCATGCTTCCATCACTGAGTGCCCTGCAGCTGCCCCTCACACCCACGGGACAGGTGTGTCCTGTAACATCTGCCTGGGCTTGAGCTTGGCTCAGACACCACTCACAGAGCAGTCACTTCCCAGAGTTCTTGGGACAATGCCCAGGCCGAAGGCACTGTCTCCTCCCAACGGAGAGGAGCCCATTCCAGACATTTGGGTCTTCGGTCTCTGGATGCTCTCAAGAGCCTTCTCTCGATCTTCCTTACTTCCTCTTCTTCCCATTTCCTTCCCTCCCTCCTTCCTTCCTCTTTTATTCCCTCCCTCCCTCTGTCCCTCTCTTCCTTCCTTTGTATTTGTGTATTTGTCATAAAACAACCCACGCTGTTTATTCATAGAGCTTGTTGAACGCCTCCTAAAGAGCAGAACTCCACGAGCAGACCCCACAACTCTAGGGAGGGATCACCAAGCCTGATACAACCCCCGGGCGTGGTTCCCTAACACCTCCAGCAGGGGGCTCCTGGTGTCCAATCGCTGAATGCTCCCATTCCGAGCTCAAAGAGAGAGATGGAATCCACAAACCAGACATTTCTGAAGAGCAATAGTGCCCCTCTGATGCCGTGGAACGTGGATCCCGTGACATGCCACATCCTTCAAAACTCGTATTATGGAAACTTCCAGACATGCACAAAGTTAGAAAGAATAATACCCTGAATCACCTGGTTTCCGCGGTTGGCCAATCTTGCATCCTCTCTCCCTGCCCTGCATTTTTCCTGCGCTGGAGTCCTTGAAAACAAATCCCAGACGCAGTGTCACGCCACTAGTAATCACTTTAGCCCGCATCACCAACGGATGACATAGTTTCTGCATAACTGCCACGCCATCATCATACCTAAAAAAACCCAATAATTCCTTAACTAATTTAATACTTTATATTCAAATTTCCCAGATTGTGTCAAAGATGTCTATTTCCAATTAGTTTGTAAGATGAGTGTTCACAAAATTCTCTTGAATTTCCCCCTGCGTGCTGTCCCTGGCCTGGCTCAGCCCCAGGCTCCATCCCTCCTCCCTTGTCCCTGGACCCAGAGCAGCCTGGCGCCACGCCCAGCAGGCCACCTGCAGCGCAGCTCTTGTGCGCATGTTCCTGCTCAGACCTCTCCACGGACTCTCCTCTTCGGCAGGAGCCTTTGCCACACCTGTAACCACCTGTATAATTGTTTATTACATAGTTTTAATTTTTAACATTACATATTTTAATATTTCAGATTTTAATATCACGTTATAGCTTTTCTTTTTAACTCATATCTTGATTTAAAATAATATATTTTCAAGGAACCCTCAGGTTACCACCCAAGATAATAACCCAGTACTATCTGCCATAAATTGAAAAATAACCGTTAAAAAAAAAAGATAAAATACAAGGAGGGCAAAGTTATTACATTCCAATGAGATACTGTTGCCTGCTGAAGATTTTGAGCTCAGGGCCCACGCTCACTTTATTAAAAGAGAGGGATGAACAAATGGGTAAGATGTGTTAAAGACACATTAGTGCCACACTGAGACTTTCTCTTAGCTATAAGAATAGCTAAGACTGTTATCACAGCCTCCTGCCCCCGGACTCATTCCACTTGGATTCACAGCAACCTAATGAGGTAGGTACTACTGTTATCCTCATTTTATGGATGAGGAAACCGAGGCTCAGAGAGGTTAAGCAACTTCCCTGAGGTCACACAGCTAGTAAATCAGAGTCAGGATTCAAACCTAGAGTCATAACCACTACGTTATATGAATCAGAAGGCCCAGACAGGTTGAAAATGGAACCTCTTTCTTTTTTTTTTTTTTTTTTTGAGACAGAGTCTCACTGTGTTGCCCTGGCTAGAGTGCTGTGGCGTCATCCCAGCTCACAGCAACCTCAAACTCCTGGGCTCAAGCAATCCTTCTGCCTCAGCCTCCTGAGTAGCTGGGACTACAGGCATGCGCCACCATGCCTGGCTAATTTTTTCTATATATTTTAGTTGTCCGATTAATTTCTTTCTATTTTTAGTAGAGACGGGGTCTCGCTCTTGCTCAGGCTGGTTTCGAACTGCTGAGCTCAAACAATCCTCCCGCCTCGGCCTCCCAGAGAGCTAGGATTACAGGCATGAGCCACCGCGCCCGGCCGAAAATGGAACTTCTTTCTGACTATCTGTGTCAGTGTTATTGGCACCTGGTCCTCTACCAGCTGTGATTATCTCCTGAACCACCAGAGTGGGGCTGACTCAGGGTCACCTGCTCCTATGGGGTAAACTCTAAATTCTTTTCACAGCCAACTCCTCCAGCCTCGTTTTATTGCCCCTCCACTCTCACCTCCTGCTCCGGAAAGGCAGAGATGCTTTAACTTGTTTAACTACAGGTGGCTCCTGGTGATCTCGAGCCGAAGGGCAGCAGTGGCCCTTGGCGTTCCGTTTGCTCTGAATCCACAGCCAGGACGCCTCCACAGGTTTGCTCCCTGGACCAGCTGTAAGGGGAGACGAGAGCTGCCTTGTATCCCTTCTTAAACACCCCAGCTGTGGCGGGACACAAACTAGCCCACAGGAGGCCCTCAGATGAGACCAGGCCTTTGACCCCCCCCAACCTCTTTGCTGAGTCCAGCAGTGCTGGGCGGGGGTCAGCTCTACCTGTCCCATTTTCCTGTCCCTTGGAGACCACCTTCCGGTGCCCCTGCTCAGAGCAGCGGAGTTCAGAGGAGTCTTGCCTGTGCTTCTCTCGCCCTGTGAGTGGAAGGCGTTTCTGCTCAGCCAGGCCTGTAGGGATCCAGGGCCCGGATAAACCCCCATCTGATTAGGGATGTTTCTTCATTTCTGCCTTCACCCCAATTCTCTGACTGCAGGTAAAGCAAACCCTAAGGACCTCAGCACCCATATGTGGCCACGGGGAAGTGGACCAAAGCCCGCACCCTGCTTCTTCCCTTCTCTTCTAGTGCTGCCCTGGTCCCCAGGAAAGAGGACACCCCCATGATTGCCCCCATCTGCTCTTTTCCAAGGACAGGCTTTTCACCTCTTTTTTGGAGACCAAATATTTATTCCTCTGGGACCCACTGAATATATCTGATTTCTCTACCTTGCTGCAGGGAGTTTGGTAACTGAATCCCCAAATTACCACTTAATCACTGTGTGACCTCCAGCAAATTATTTAACCGCCCTGGGCTTCCGGGTCTTCCACAGAGCTCGCTGTAGCTGCTGCAGGCCAAACTATTCCCTTAGCTGGAGAAAGATATCTATTTTCTGGACACAGTTTCCTTTTTCTGGAGATTGGCCCTTCCCCAGGAGCAAACCTTCCTCTCCCTTGTCTGACTTCAGTGAGCTCAGCCGTGGCTGACTGTGTGGTGAGATCCGTCTGAGATGGTAGGGGAGGCACAGGGAGGCTCTTGCCTCCCCCGAACCATCATTACTGAGGGTCAGGAGATCTGGGTTCTGGTCCCACTTTTGTCCCCAAACTCGTAGTGCATCTATCAGCAAGTCCCTTTAACCTCTGGACCTGGGCTCCTCATCTGTGAAATGCTCTCAAGAATGCCTGTTCAACTGGCCTCTCAGGGTCCCGTGAATTAGACAAGAGATTGACTTGTTCAGCGCTTTTAAAGGGTGGCCCATGGACTGGGAGAAAATATTTGCAAAGCACATAGCTGACAGATTTCTTTATAGATTGTCTGGCATGTATAAAGAACTCTTGACACTCAACAGCAAGTATATAAACAATTCAATAAGAAAATGGGCAAAAGACGTGAGCAGACATTTTGCTAAAGAGGATACATACAGATGGCAGATAAGCACATGAAAAGGTGTCCAACATCATTAGCCATTATGGAATGCACAATGAGAACAGGAAGAATGATTAAAACAAAAAACAGTGACGATACCAAATGCTAGTAAGCATGTAGAGAAACTAGATCACTCACACATTGCTGGTGGAAGGTAAAGTTGTACAGCCACTCTGGAAAAACAGAGTGTGGCAGTTCCTTAAAATGCTAAACATGCAGCTACCATGACTCAGTAATTGCACTCGTGGGTATTTATCCCAGAGAAATATAATCTTATTTTCATGCAAAAACCTGTATATGAATGTTTATAGCAGCTTTACTCATAATAGCCCCAAAGTGGAAACAAGCAGATGTCCTTCAACGAGTGACTAGCTAACCTGCTGCGGCACAGCCACGCCACAGGATGCTACTCTGCAATAAAAAGCAACATGCTATCGATACATGCAACATCCTGGGTGAATCTACAAGAATTATGCTGAGTGAAAGAAGTCAATCCCCAAATTGTATGATTACTGTACGAATCACATACATTAGCATTCTTGAAATGACAAAATTACTGAAATGGCGAACAGATTCGTGGTTGCCAGGGGTTAGAGATGGGGGAGGTGAGAAAGGAAGTGGATGTATCTATAAAAGGGTAACATGAAGGACCCTTGGGGTGGTGGACATGTTCTGTATTTTGACAGCTTTCAATGTTAGTATCCTGATTGTGAAATTGTATTACAGCTTTTCAAGATGTTACCATTGGGGGAAGCTAGGTAAAAGGCACATGAGATCTCTCTATTATTTCTTAAAACGTCATGTTATCGTCTCAAAAAATTATCTCAAAATAAAAAGTTTAATTTTTTAAAAAGTGGTCAAACAGAGAGATATTTTCCTCTAGAAGCCAAAGGGACAATTTTCTGGACCTATTGATCTCCCCAATGGATTTCCAGGCATGGTTTGTATTACTGCCCTCCAGCAGTTGTCAAACTGGGTTCCCTGGAGCCCTTGGGTTCTTGGTCGGCACTGCAGGGGCTATGTACAAGGCCAGGGCAATGCTGAGCAGGTGTTCCCATCAACAGTCCCATGGGCCCTACTTCAACCAGGAAAATAATTCACTTTGATCTGATAGGACGTCTTAAATTTTATCTATCAAAAGGATTTTCCTGCTTAAAAAATTGGAAGTTTGATAAATGGGACCTGATCAAATTAAAAAGCTTCTGCATAGCCAAAGAAACTGTCACAAGAGCAAACAGGCAACCCACAGAATGGGAGAAAAATTTTCGCATGCTACAAATCCGACAGAGGGCTGATAACCAGAATCTATTTAGAACTCAGAAAAATCAGCAAGAAAAAATCAAACAGCCCTATCAAAAAGTGGGCAAAGGATATGAACAGAAACTTTGCAAAAGAAGACAGAATAATGGCCAAAAAACATATGAAAAAAGGCTCAACATCTCTAATCATCAGGGAAATGCAAATCAAAACCACAATGAGATATCACCTATCTCCAGTGAGACTGGCCTTTATCAAAAAGACCCAAAACAATAAATGTTGGCGTGGATGCGGAGAGGTAGGAACACTCATACACTGCTGGTGGGACTGCAAACTGGTGCAACCTCTGTGGAAAGCAATATGGAGATACCTTAAAGAGATACAAGTAGAACTACCATTTGACCCAGCAATCCCATTACTGGGCATCTACCCAAAAGAGCAAAAGTCGCTCTACGAAAAAGACACCTGCACTCGAATGTTCATAGCAGCACAATTCACAATTGCAAAGATGTGGAAACAGCCCAAGTGTCCATCAATACATGAGTGGATTAATAAACTGTGGTATATGTATACCATGGAGTACTATTCAGCTTTAAGAAACAATGGTGATATAGCACCTCTTATATACTCCTGGAAAGCGCTGGAACACATTCTACTAAGCAAGGTATCCCAAGAATGGAAAAACAAGCACCACATGTACTCACCATCAAACTGGTATTAGCTGATCAACATTTAAGTGCACATATAAGAATAACATGTATTGGATGTTGGGCAGGGGGAGGGGGGAGAGGAAGGAGGGGACTGGCATATGCACAAACAATGAGTGCGATGCGCACCTCCGGGGGACTGGACACACTTGAAGCTTGGACTTTGGGGGGAGGGAGGGTAAGGGCATCATACATAACCTAATCATCTGTACCCCCATAACATGCTGAAATAAAAAAAAAAAATTGGAAGTTTGGTGAGTGTAAATCCTTCATTTTGCACTTGTCAGAATGAGCTAGGATTGACTTTTCCTCATTCCCTCTTCTTTTTTTTTGAGATAGAGTCTCACTCTGTCTCCCTAGGTACAGTACAGTGGCGAATGTAGCTCACTGCAGCCTCAAACTCCTAAGCTCAAGTGATCCTCCTGCCTCAGCCCACCAAGCAGCTGGGACTATTGGCAGGTGCCACCATGCCCAGCTTATTTTTCTATTTTTAGTAGAGATGGGTCTCACTCTTGCTCAGGCTGGTCTTGAACTCCTGAGATCAAGGGATCCTCCCACCTCGGCCTCCCAGAGTGCTAGGATTACAGGCATGAGCCACCGTGCCTGGCCCATACCCTCTTCGATTTTTAAAATTTGACTTTAGTCCTTGCCTTTTAAAGTAGGTGCAGGGATGCTGGCATCTGAGAGCTAGGAGGCCTTTCAGGATCACTATTCCAACGTCAGCCATGGCAGGCTTACATTATTATGCTCATTTTGCAGGGGAAACATTTGAGGTCCAGAGGCCCAGAGTGAGTCAGGCGTAATCTAGATTTAGGAATATTTTAAACTCCATCTCAAATAGCATCTGCTGTAACCATTGTTTCTCAAAGAACATAGAGTTGCAAAGATTCCAGCATACACCAGAAGATAACACTTCAAACATAGATTTAAATGGCACATGCAGGGCCTTCTAAACCTGTGGGTTAGCTTGGAGTTTCTCCATGGAGGAGTGGAAACAGTTCCAGTTTTCAAGTCACGGAGACCCAAGTGCAAATTCTGACTCAGCCACTTCCCAGCCATGTGACCTTGAGCAAATCATTTCACCTTTCTTAACCTCATTTTTCTCATCCATGCAATGGGCATAATACTCTCTGATTTAGACAGTGCATTTAATAGATACTTTATGAAGATTAAGATAAGCCCTCACAGACATCCTTCTGGTGACTAAATAAAAATTCATATAAAGGACCAGGCTCCTGGGTGCTCACGGCAGGTGAACATTCTTTCCCCCTATACCTACAAGGCATAATTCTCAGACCCAAGAGGTCACTGGGGAGTTTTGTTCAGCCCAGGGATCCCGTGGCCTCATCAGAAGAGCACCAAGGCACAGCAAGGACACACATGTGCCAACCCTGCCTCTAGCACTTTATACAAATATCCTCACCACAGATAGGGGCTGCTGTCTCCCCCTTTTATGGCTGGGAAGACTGAGGCCGAGTTGTCTAACAGATGCATCCAGAGCACGCGTTCCTGCTGAGTCAGGCAGGCCGGCTGGCAGTTCAGGAATGCAGGGAAGCTGGATGCCACGCTCAGCTGCTGAGCTGGCTCCCCCGGGCTGTCAGCTGTGTCCACAGGACAGTGGGAGGTTGTCCCATGAGTCATTCTCCGCACACAAAGGGCAAAGGGGTCAGCTCAGGATGGAGCTGAGCTGGGGCCTCTCTTACACCTCAGGCAGCTCTGTCATGGCCTGAAATCTGCCCACGGTGAACAGGTAGGAAATGCCTTGAGGTCTGCGTCTATCCTGGGCCAGGTACACACACAACCAGGTGCTGTAGGAGGTGCAGAGAGGGAAGTATCCTAACCTGGGACTGTGAGGCAAACAGAAGGTAGTGAATAGTTTTTTAGTCGCGAAGAGTTTTTTATGTGCCAGGCATTTAAACCTTTAAATGATAGGAAGCATTATCTAGCCTAGTGATTCTCAAACGTGAGTGGGCGTCAGAATCACCTGGGAGGGGGTCTTGTTAAAATACAGATTACAGGTCCCACTCCCTGAGTTTCTGATTTGGTAGGTCTGAGATGGGGCCTGAGAATTTGCATTTCTAACAGGTTTCCAGGTGATGCTGAGGCATCTGGTCCAGGGACCACACTTTGAGAATAACTAATCTAGTTCAACCTCCTACTTAATGGTGGCCCTCAGTTTTCTTCTTACATACCTCCAGGGACAGAGAACTCATTGCCTATTCTGTCAACCTATTTCATTTCTTACTTTGAAGGTGTGAATGTGTATGTGTGTGCTTGTGCTGAGCTGAACACTGACACTGGGCTTTCCCCTGTGGCCTCTGGACTACATGGTCTCATCAGATAGGAGCAACTGGAGGAGTGAGGAGGCTTCAAAATTTAAATTAAAAATTTTCGAGTAGCTGCATTAAAAATAGTAAAATGAAGTAGGTGAAACTAATTTTAATAATATATTTTATTTAACCCAATATATTCATAATATTATCATTTAAGCAGATAATCAATACAAAAATTTTCAATGAGCTATTTTATACAAATATATATATAAATACCAAGTCTTTGAAATCAGTGTGTATTTTACACTCACAGCATACCACAGTCCTGACCAGCCCTGTGGCTGGTGGCTACTGTTTCTGACAGTGCAGCTCAAACCTTCCCAAGACCCTGTCCCTCGTCCCCATCTCCCCAGCCATGGCTCATGCTTTCCTGAATACTTGTGCCTCAGTTTCCCCACCAATCCACAACATGGCAGCCGATCATCTAAAATGTAGGTCTGATGGTGGCTCCCCACTGCTCTCGGAATAACGTCTGACCCCTTGGTCTGGCCTCAGAGACCCCGGCTCACTTGCTGCCCGGCTCTCGCCCCCCACCTCCGGCTGCACGGAATTATTTACAGGTCGTCAGCGCAACAGCGCCTCGTCACCCTAAGCCCTTGCACGCATGGCTCCCTCTGCCTGGAATGCCCCCGGAACGCTTCTTGGGCTGAGCTTTCAGGTCATTCACTTATTCGACAGTTTATTGAGCACCTACTCAACAAAGCGCATTAGACACTGTCCTGGATCCTGGAGCACACAGATACTTACCGAGGAAATAGGCATATCAAGAGAATATGTAGCACAGCAGACGGTGAGACGGAAGCAGAGTGAGAGGGAAGCTGATGCCAGGTTACTGCTTTTCACAGGCAGGTCACAGGAGGCCCCCGGGAGAAGGGGACTTTCGAGTAGAGACGTGAAGAAGCGAGGGAGGGGCCAGGTGGCTTTCTAGGGGAAATCATTCTAGGCAAAGGGAACAGCCAGTGCAAAAGCCCCGAGGAGGGAGCCCACTGGAGTGTGTGGGGCACATTGCTGTGTGGCCCGGGCAGAGTGAGAGGGGAGCTCACAGGAGTCAGGGCCAGAGAAGGCGAGCGGTGTGGGCAGATCGTGCGGGACCTTGTAAGAGCTTATGTTTTATTCCGAGTGCGGCGGGAGGCTGGGAGGGTGTTAGCAGGGAAGGGCATGAACTGACTTGGGTTTGAACGGGATGCCCCTGGCTGCTGTGATGAGAACAGCCGGGGGTGAGGGCAGGAGCAGAGAGACCAGTGGCAGCGTTGGCTGGCCCAGGGCTACGTAGGAGTGGAGAGAAAGGACTAGATTCGGGGTATATTGAAGGTGGAGCCAACAGGCTTTTCCAGGTGGGTCAGTATGAGAAAGCAAAGAGTCAAGGACGACTCCAAGATTTGGGGCCTGAGCTTAGGATATGGGTGACCCCTCGAAGCCCACAGCTCCCCGGCTTTTGCCCGCTCCTCTGCAGGCTGAGGCTCCCGGGGCAGGGGGAGGACCTGTTTCCTGTCCCACCGCTGGAGTGTTTGATGAGGGAGTGAAAGGTGGAGGCAGGCTGAGCTGGGGTTACCACCTGGCCTTAGCTGTGTGAGGTCAGTCCCTGCCCCTCTCACCCCTCTCGTCCCTCTCGCCGCTCTCATCCCCTCGGGACCTGTGTTTTCCTACCTGCACAAGGAAAGTGGGTGCTCTCCAAAAGTGCCTCTAGCTTTAGCCCCGTCTCCTCCCTAGGAGAGGACACCGCCAGCCCCCTGAGCCCCCAGGGCCTCCTCTCCTGCACCCTGCCCAACCTCAGCCTCAGACACCACAGTGACTTCCTTCCCCATTGGGACCCATGGGGCAGGTTGGGACACGTGGCTGGGGCATGAGTCAGCCTCACCAATGAGGGTGGAGGAGGTACCTGGGACACGGCCCCCTCCTCCCTTCCCAGAGCTCTGCACAGCCAAGGGCGGCACAGCTGCCCCCAGATCACTGCCTCCCAGAGCCGGAGGGCCTGGCGGCAGCTGCCCCAACCTGCCCCTCCTGGAGTGTGGTGGGGAAAAGTCGAGTCAGACAGGAAGGCCTGGGGCTGACAGCCCCTGCAGAAAGGAATGCCACCCGGTGACCGAGTGGGGCCCAGTAGGTCATGGCTGCCCCTCCCTCCTCGCTGTCACGGGTGTGGCCTGGCCTCTGCTTCCCCTGCCCAGCCCGGCGTCTGCACAGTCGGCACACAGCTCGCCTCGCTGCCAGGACAAGCCGAGGGACCACAACCACGGTACTGGGACCTGGGACTGGGTGAGCTGTGGGTGGGGAGTCAGCTTTTGAGGGAAGCAGGGGAAGCAGGGTCCTCAGTGGGCCTGACGCCCGTGGTTCCTCGGCACACCTGGGTTTGAATCCCAGCGCTGCACCTCCGCAGCTGGGTGACAGACTCAGTCTCTGTCTCGGGAGAAATCAGGGGAGGGTGACAAATATTCCCCTCCCAGGTTGTTTGGAGGTTTCTACCAGCCTATGCTTGGCCATGGTAGGTGACCAGCTCCTGATTTTGTCACCAACTTGCTGCAGGAGCTTCACAAAGCCCTTGTCTTCTCTGAGCCTCAGGTCCCCCACTGTGAAGCGAAGGGTTGGACTGCATCTCTGAGGGTCCCTCTCACACTCAGTTGTGGAACCTAGCAGCTTAGGCGAGCGAGGTGTCGCCCAAAGGTCTCAGCCTCTGCACCTTGACCAGCCAGTGAAGGCAGCCACCCACCCTTGTCCCCTCCTGGAGGAAGCCACTCTGGGCCCCAAGCCAGGCCTGGTAGATGTGGAAGGAAGAAGAGGCCAGGTGTCCCCTGCCGGCTCAAAGGTGACCCTGGGAAGAAAGTGCTGCACGGAGGGCGGGGCCGTGGGGAGGGGCCCTGCTGCCTGTCATAGCCTCATGCATAGTGGTGTGGCCCAAGGGAGGGGGCTTGGCAGAACCCTCAGAGCCCCCGTCCCCCAGGGCCATCCTCCCTCTAGGGCTGCCATCCTCTTCCCGGAGCCGCCTCTGCTCAGAGTACCCTGGCTTTCAGGCCTCAAGCCGAACTATTTTCCTTCTAAGGGGGATGAGAAAGGCCAAGGTCTTGTGCTTATTTTCTTCTGTCTTTTTTAGAAACAGCCCAGAAGAGTTCAGAGCCCCAATTAGGGAGTCAGGAGTGTGTGCTGGGGGGAGTGGTGGGGAGGGAACTCAGGCCAGCGTGGCCCTGCAGAGCACTGGGTTGTCCACTGGAAATCAGAGAGAGGGAGAGAGAGCGCAAGATCTCAGCCAGGGATCATTCTGGGCCCTGCCTTGCCCTCCACCTTGTTTCACTCTCACAACAACCCTGCGTGTGAAATGTGAAATCCACGTCCTTTTTTTTTTGTTAACAGCTTTTTCTAGATATGATTCACATACCATAAAATCCAACCTCTTTTAAAATATACAATTCAGGGTTTTTAGTATATTCACTGAGTTGTGAAACCATCATCACTACCTAATTTAGAACATTTCTATCATCCCCAAGATGAAGCCTGTACCCTTTAGCAATCACCACCCCTTTCCCCTCCCTGCTGGGAACGCATCTACTTTGTCCCTACGGACTTGGCTGTCCCGGACATGTCGTGTGAATGGAATCGCACAGTGTGTGGCCTTGCTGCGCGGTTTCTTTCACTTGGCACAATGTCGTCAAGGTTCGTCGCCGTAGCGGTCCGACTGCACTCCTCTTCATGGCCAGTTCAGCGCCGGATGATACTGTGTTGTATGATTGTATCACGTTCTGTTTAGCCATTCGCCAGTTGATGGACATTTGGGTTGTTTCCACAGTCCGGCGACTATGAGTAATGTTGTTACCAACATTCATGTACAAGTCTGTGTGTGGATATAGGTTTTCAATTTTCTTGGGTATATTCCTAGAATTGGAATTGCTGGGTCATATGGTAACCCTACGTTTAACATTTTGAGGAACCGCCAAACTGTTTTCCAAAGTGAGCACCGTGATATACTGTTAACCAGCAACGTTACGAGGGCTTCGGTTTCTCTGCATCCTCAGCAGCACTTGTTATTGTCCGTGCGTCTCATTTTAGCCATGCTGGTGCGAAGCAGTATCTCACTGTGCCTTTGATTTGTATTTCCCTAATGCCAATCATGTGGAGCATCTCTCCATGTGCTTTTGACTATTTCTACATCTTCTTTAGATAAATGTCTATTCAAACGCTTTGATCATTTTTAAACTGGGTTATTCGTCACTTTACTGTTGAGTTGTAGGCATGCCCATTTTCCCAGGTGAGGATTCTGAGCTTCTGAGGACGGACACGGTTGCCCGAGGTCTTGCAGAGAGTGAGGGGTAGAGGTGGGAACTGAATCCAGGTCTGTCTGATGTTCGAGAACAGACAAGCTCTTGCACTGGACTCCTCCTTCCTGGTTTTTGTTGTTGTCAATTGTGTGTGTGTGTATGTGTGTAAGAAAGAGAGAAGCAGGAAAAACAGAGAGAGAAAGATGGAAAAGAGAGAGGGGACAGAGACTGAGACCCGAGGATGTGAGAGCCGTGGCTGCCTCTGTTCCTGGGCACCCACTTTGGTGCCTTGGTGTTTAACACACAGCTCCACCAAGCTAGGATGATCAGAGCCAGGGAAAGCCTTTAAACAGGTTTTGGTTTCTGCCCATTAATCTTCAAACTATCATGGGCGACTCAAAAAAGTTTTGTTGAGGGCACACTTCCACCCTAGTTTTCTTTGTTCCTAAATCCGAAACAAATTCTGATTAGAACCAAAAGCCCAAACCAGGACTAGCATCCCCTAGTGCCTAGCTAGGTCTGAAGATCCAGAGCAGTGGTTGTCTCACTTTGTGATCGAGCACCCCTCTCAAGAAAACTGCTTGGGCACCCCCAACATAAACACATGCATAGATATATAAACTATATGCAAGTACAGGGGCCGTTAGCTCATGTCTCGGGCCCACTCTACGCTTGGAGTGAATTGCATCACCAATGAGAGTGGATGGAAACGCACCTTTCGAATGGTTTCTCATCGTTATTTCAGTAAGCAATTGTTTTGTGCGTGAGACTCCACTCGACTGTCGTTTCCAGCGCGGTAACACAGCTGAACTAGGAGCAAGGGCGAGTCTGCCCGCGCTTTTCCTGTTGCTGGTTTGGACTTCCATGATTAGAGTTATCTCCATCCGCAGTTTCTTTGCAGGGACTCTCTGAAGCCACTTGTCCACACCAAGGGGGCTGATTCAGCTAAAGCTGTATCCTTCGAGCCTCAGATCCAGCCAGTGGGCTCCGGCACACCACAACATACGGCAGCGGGCTGAATGTGGCGAGAGGGAGCCGTGGCCGCAGCAGACCTGTCTGTGTTGTGGGGGTCCCCACTTAGTGGCCATGACATGCGGCATCTGACACGGGCCAGCGTGCACGTCAGGGTTAGACCACATACTATTAACTATTTTTAGGGAAAAATTACATAGAAATAGATGAACCGACGTTTTCCTCCTGCACTCTGGAGATTACTGCTTGAGAGACTAATCGGTTCTGAGCTAAGAACATCTAAGCCATCTGCTGCCACTCACTCCTCCACTCGCCCCTGCACGACAGGTTGCTCAGGCCCACCCTAAAGCAGGTGTCAGCTTTAGAAAATTTTTTTATATATTGAGTTGGCAATTACCCTGGTGACTCCCTCAAGGTATTGACCCCTCCTTTTGGGCTCACAGCCCTACTTGGTCCCCTGCCCTGGAGTAGCCCCGCAGAGACTTGGGGACTGTGACCAGGTCCATCCATGTGGTGCTTGTTTCTAGGCTGAGTGCCCTGCTCCTCCAGTCACTTCTCTGGGGCGTGGTTTCTGTACCCCCACATCCTGTGGATTCTGTTGGTCTCTCCAGACCCTATTCTGTGCAGGACTCAGGAGCAAACCCAGGATGGAGGATTGGGGACAGTGGAATGCGGATCACCTTCTTCACTGTAGTCTCTGTGCTTCTGTTAATATGACCTAAGGCTGTGTTAATTTCTCTCTGTAACCGTATTACCTTGTTGACTCATATCACCACTTTGACAACCATTGGTTGTGCACCCACTATGTGCTACGCACCAAGCTAGATACTTGCGCTAGTATTTTCTTGTCTTCCAGATTGTGTTTTTAAAATCCTAGATCTTTCTGTATGGACAGCCTCCAAGCTGGGCCCACCCATCCTCTTTCTGCACAGCTGTTATTTTGGGACTTGGGCATCACACTTGATTTGGTCCCTTTTCATCTCCTTATTTCAGCCTAGGTGCATCCTGCACTCAGGGGCAACCCCCGGTGCTGGCTGCATATTTGGGTGTGCTGTGGCCGCAAGGCTCACCGCAGATTCATGGACATTCCGCCGAGTGTGGTCAGCTGGCTGAGCAGTGTGAGTTGTTATCCCACCATTGCACTGCTGGGCTGACTTGGGCCAGAGGAACCCTCTGCACGGTTCCTTGCACGCTTGGACTCTTTGTCCTTAGGTCTAAGTTCATGTCCAGACCCCTCCCTTGTGGCCTTGGGCAAGTCCTTTTCCCTTTCTAGGCCTCAGTTTTGATCTCCTGGGTGCAACACTGTGGAATTCTAACTTGGGGAAGGGAAGAGCCCCTCAAGCCTGGGGAGGTGGCCCTGGGATAGGAAGGAAGGGGGAGAGTCGTGGGGAAGAAGAAGGGGTATGAACAAGTGGAAGATGTTATAAAGGGAAGGAGAGATGCTAAGAAACTTTGCAGGCCTAACGCTATTTCTTTAAGCTCTTAAGTTCAGCACTTAAGTTTATGACTTCTTTTTATGAAGTGCTTTTTCTAAGCCAGGGGCTAGAATATAGCAGGGAGAAAGAAAATACGATTTCTACTCCCAGGGAGCTCAGGATCTAAGTCCTTTCCATCTCAATCCTCACAGCAACCCTGCAAGACAGTGTCACTATCCCCATTTTACAGATGAGTAAATGGAGGCTGAATGAGGCAAAGTAATTGGAATCACGGAGCTGGGAAGCCGAGGGGGGAAGCATGACTTGATGCAGGCTCTGTCAGACCCATTGCCCGAGTGTCATAATCAACGAACCTCTCAGTATAGCATCCTGGCTAAGGACGTGATAGTTACGCTGCAGTTTCCTATCTGTAACCCCTCTTGGGCTCCAAAACCCTAGTGAGTGATGTTATTCCCTGTTTTATGGATGAGAAGAAGGACCTAGAGGAGGGAAGTGATATGTCCAGGGGTCCAGGGTGGGTTAGTGGCAGGCCAGTACCAGACACTCAGTCTCATGACATCCGGACTCAGTCCCCGCACCCAGCCCTGCTCTAAGACAGGCTCGGAGAGTAACTAAGAGGATACGCTGCCCACAACCTGCGATTCCAGAGCCGGTGCAAAGACCATTTCTGTTCCATGCCCCAGGTTCCCAGAGTCTGTTTTTGACTCAGTCCCCTCCCCAACTGTCCTGATTGAGGGATAGAGGAACTCTGGACCCAGGAGGTTGGTACTGTCCAAAGTGGGCAGTGAGATTAGATTGCCCAGGCCTGGATTCTAGGACAGAGAGGCTGACCCCGGCAGATCAGGGGTTGAACAAGAGGCATTTCCCAAAACTGTGCTAAAGGATTTCTATTCTGCCTTCTGAACTGCATCCTGGAGAAAAGGACTGTGTTCTGGCACAGTTTGGGGAAGGATTGGATTAAAGAAAGTGAAAGAGCTTTCTCTCCTACAGGCCTTCTCAGAGCCTTTAGTACACTATTGCACATTTTGGGGCTCCAATAGGAGGATTATGGAAAGCAGTGTTGCTCAAACTTATTTGAACACATGATCCCCTTTTTCTTGGAGCATTTCAAGGGCCTACAGTTGCACCAAAAGATACTATAGGTACGTGCCGTTCTGGACCCTCTTGCAGGTCATGTCAAGCCTGAGTCCCAAAGTTTTTTGTTGATTGAGTGGATTAACTTTGAATGCTTTAACTGGATACTAACTGCATTAGTAACTCCTATTAATAGAATGTCAGAGCTAGAAGAACCTTACAGAATGCAGCCCAACTTCCTCTACAGATAGGGAAATTGAGGCCCAGGGCAATCCAGCAGTAATTGGAAGAGGGGTTACAGACAGGAAACTGTGCAGTGTGACTATCACGTCCTTAGCCAGGATGCTGTACTGAGAGGTGCCTTGATTATGACACTCGGGCAATGGGTCTGACAGAGCCTGCTTCAAGTCATGCTTCCCCGCTTGGCTTCCCAGCTCTGTGATTCCAATTACTTTGCCTTGCTCAGCCTCCATTTACTCAGGCCAGCCAATTGGGAGACTATTGTAACACTCATGGGAGAGGTTCTAGTGATCTCAGTGGACCACACTCTGCCTAGCATGTGGTGCCCTTGTTAACAATACAAATTTCCCTGAGCTATATGCTAACTCTAACTTCATACCTAACATCAGACCCCTGAATAAGAACTTCCAAAGGAGAAAGTCCTAGGAATCTGTACTGTCAAAAATACTCCCAGGGAAATATGATCCTTAGTCAAATTTGGGAGACAGTGGGCAAGCCTAAGGAGAGGGGAAGCTCTCATTTACTAAGTGCCAATATTCTAGGCTTGTTATGGGCACAGCATTACTTAATCCCCACAATACTCTGGAGGATAGATATTGATATCCCATTTTATAGACAGGAAAACTGAGGCTAAGAGGAGCCAGGCAGTGGTAAGAACATTAATTATGGCCAGCTCACCAAACCCCTGGTTCCCTGTAGGTTCTCTTGGGAGCGAGGCAGTAGGAGCAGAGAAACCAGGCCTTCTGGAAGGGAAACTGGGGTAGGCTTGGACTTTAACTGCTGGGGAGGAAGGAGTTAGGACCCCCTTTCTGCCTTCAAAGCTTGAGGGCTCGGATTAAGGATTAAGTTGATGTGAGAGAGAGGGAACCTGGTTTAAGAAGGAGGATGTTCAACATAGGTGGGGCTGCAGTTGTGCCAGGCCCTGGGGTAAGAGACTGTGGTAGGCAGAATAATGGCCCCCAAGACGTCCGCATCCTAATCCCTGGAAACAGAGAATAGATTAGGTACGTGGCAAAAGAGGAATTGAAGCTGCAGATGCAATTAAGGTTGCGAATATTACCCTGGGAGGTCTCGGTGGGCCCAGTGTAAGAATCCTTAAAAGCGGAGGAGGGAGGCAGCAGGGAGAGGCCAGTGATGCGACGCGAGCGCTCACCCTGCCGTTGCTGGCTTTGAACGTGGAGGAAGGAGCCACGGAGCCACGAGCCAGGGACTGTGGATGGCCTCTAGGAGCTGAAAAAAGCAAGCAGAAAGAGGAATAAGAAAAAAGACAAGGAAACAGATTTTCCACTAGAGCCTCCAGAAAGGAACGCAGCCCCATTGACACCTCGCTTTTAGCTCCGCGAGACCCATGCTGACTATCCAACTGTGAGATATTAAATTTGTTTTAAGCCACTAAATCTGTGGGTATTTGTTACCGCAGCAACAGAAAAGAGCGAGGAGGAACCAGGTCTAGGACAGTGCACAAGCCTCCAGGGCATGGCCTTCCAGGCAGCCACTGCTCAGCAGGTCACAGTGCTGGGGGAGGAGGGAAGGGAGGGGCTCGGGAAACCCGAAAGGCCCCCAGCCCAGCCTGAAGTTCAGATGCAGCACCCGGTTTGGGGGCCTCGGGGACCCTGCCAAGTCTCCCCCGGAGGCTGGAGTGAAGCCCGTGGACCCTGGTCTGCCCACAGCCCTGCTGGGCTCTGTGGGAATCAGCGCTGTCCCCACGCATTTGTCGCAACTAACGTGCTTTGACTGCAAGTCACAGAAACCCCTCCGGCCACCAAGAAAGGGCTTCCTTGGGAGGATAGGGGTCTCACAGAACGGAATGGGCAAGGAACCAGACTGCAGAAGAGACTGTGGCGGGGCGGAATCAGGAGCACAGCCTCTGCAGGGCTCGGCCCCAGGGCAGACCACGCCGGCCTTCAGGCTCTGGGTCACTCTCGTCAGGAGTCAGGCTCCCGGGGCAAAATGCTGATGCTCTATCCTGGGTAAAAGGCAGAGACCACCCCAGAGTTTCCATGTAAAAGGGGCACGGGGAGGGGTGCAATCATTCGGGGTGCTTGTCCTGGACCTGTGCCTGCCTGACAAGGATCTGTTAGAAAGTGGGGAATGCTAGTTTGGGGTGCCAGGTGGGCAAAGGCAGCAAGTGTCCACCCTTCTGTCTGCTCTGTTCCCCTCCCAGCTGCCACTTCTGCGTCCAATGCCCCCTCTCCCTGTTTCCCACCCCGGGCTTGTTTAGCTGAGCTTGCCCTGTGCTTCCGGCTCACAGACACGTCCCTCTCGGTGCACCTGCAGGAAAAGTTGGTGGTCTTTAGCCTGGCATTCAAGTCCCAGGATGATCTTCCCGACCCTCCCCAGCTCCTAGCCCTTCAGCTGCCTGCCCCCCAAACCTTTTATCCTACTCTGCCTCTTGCCTGCTGTGCCAATCCAACTCAGTCTTAGTTGCCTCAGCCTCCTCCCCCCAAGTGGGACACCGAAGAAAGGTCACCACTCCCCGAGTCAAGAGACGAGGTTCTGGAGCCAGCCTTGCCCCTGAGTTGCTACGGCACTTTGTGAAGTTTCCTCTCCATTTCAGGGCCTCAGTTTCCCCGTCTGTAAAACAGGGCAATAATCCCCGTTCTGACCGCCTCCTGGTGGGTTTGAGGGTCAAGTAAGCTGGGAGGCGGTGTGCGGTGAGGCGGATGGCTCAGCGTGCCCTGACAGCGCTCCCACCCTGGGCCCGGGCCCTGCCACGGCAGCACCTCAGGAAACTCGGGCTGCACGGAAGGGGAAATCCAGTTTAGCAAGACCTGTGGATGCAGAGGCCCTGGCACCACCGATGACTAAGCAGGGCTGGGCTTTTTGGAGAAAAGTGCCAGAAGGCAGACTCCCTTGTAGGATTCCGTTCCTTTCCTTGTAGGATCGGCCTCAGATGTGGGGGCCGCCTGAGAGAGATGCCTAGAGCCTCTAACCAGGGGGACAGCTGGGGAATGGAGCTTCTCTGTTGGGGCAGGGGGTGGGTTCGTGTCCCTCTATAAGCTGGGAGACCTTGGACAAGTCACTTAATCTATGTGAACCTCAGTTTCTTCCTGCATAAAATCAGACCTGTGTAGATTAAATACGATCACAGGTAGTGTGCCATGTGCTCTTTCCTCTCCCTGCTTTCTTCTTTCTTTACTTCTCTTTGTCTCAGCTCCCCGTGGTGCATCTTGGCTCAAAGGAAGTCACTTGCCATGAACTTGAGATTTTAGAGTTTCTTCTCAGCAGTTCCTCTGCTAGGCCCTGGCGTCCCACCGCAAGTGCTGTGTCCCCGTGTGTTAAGTATTGCCCTACAGACCGATCCTTGGTTCTTACATTTTAAACATCAATTTATCCTTCCTCGTAGCAGAAAAACGGGTGGAGCAGAAAAAAAGGTGTGAATGAGACCATTAAAAGGAGAACAGGGCTCCCTCAGGTCTTGCTGCCTCACAGCTCCATTTCCCCTCCTGATGGGCCAGGGTGCTACAGAACTGCCCCAGGAAGTTCCCTGGCCATGAGGACGCTTACTCAGGGCCCCACCAGAGGCTAAATATAAGCTGAGTCAGTACCATTTGCATAACACTCTGATGACTTGACTGTCAGTGGCCTCTTTCCTGGTGCTAATGACAGGAGGCCGGAAAGAGGTGCCAGCGTCACTCCTGTAGTCTCCCAACATGGACTGAGCCACTACCCTCATTCAACCACTTACTGGCTATGTGGTCCTGGGCAAATTTCTTAGCTTCTCTGTGCCTTAATATTCTGACCTGTAAAATGGGTACAACCACAGTGAGCCTTTATAGGGTTGTGGTGAGGAATACATGAGTTACTACAAGTTAACTGTTAGAACATTGCCTGGTACATATTAAGTACTTATAACTGCTTGTTATCATCATCATCATCGCCATCACATCACATCATCACCACCATTTTTGCTTTGTACCCAGCCCTGTGCAGGGTATGTGTGACACAGAGATGAATCAGCCTTAGTCCCTACTTGGGCTAGGTTCGTGATCTAGTGGAGGAGATAAGCCCTGGGTGCGTTAGACCCTGAGTCCTGGGCAGAAAACTGAAGGTGACTGCCCCCTGGAGTTGTGCAAGAGGTGCCCTACGCTGAGGAAGAAGAGTCAGGTACGAGCCAGCGTCAACTAAGCCTCAGGAGAATAATGTGCCAGGGGACAGGTGGGGAGCGGCCTCTGGGCCTTCCCAAATCCCATTCCTCTCTAGAGCTACTTTCTGCCGGCTGTTTCCTGTGTCAGCCACAGCTCCTTGCCTCTGTGCCTTTGCACATACCGTTCCCTCTGGCTCTTCCAAACTCACCCAGCAGCCCCTCCTTCAGGAACATTCCTTGACTAACTTTGGTCTGATTTGGCCCCTGGGCTCCCGTCTACCTTGAAATTCTTTGTAGACAGGTCTGTGACTTGTTCACTGCAATATTCCCTGTGCTAGCTAGCGCACAGTAGGTGCTAATTACTGTGTGCATGTAGGACAGGGAAGGTATATTAGTCAGAATTGTGTTCAGCTACAAATGCCAAAAGTCCTGACTATAGAGGTTTAAACGAAAAATTTTATTTTTCTCAAATAACAAGAAAACAGGCTGCTTCTAGCAATGGCTCAGCAGCTCAACAATGTGTCTACATTGTCACTGGTTTTTCCTCATGGTCACAAGATGACCTGCCATCACATTCATGTTCAAGAAAGAAGAGGAAGCAGGACATGGCACCCACCGTCGGTCTCTTTTGCCAGGAGAAGGAAAACCCTTCCCAGAACCCCAGCTGACTTCCATTCAATTCTCATTGGCCAAAGCTGGGTCACATGGCCACCCCCAGCTGCAAGGGAGTCTGGTAAAACAAATATCTAACCTGGAGCTGGAAGAACAAAACTGTAGTTCTATTAGCAAGAAAGAAAGAAAGGAGGCCAAGGGTGGTGGCAGGAGGAGGGCTAAGGGAGTGGGGAATATGGGTGGTGGATATTAATTAGGCAACTAACAGGGTGCTTACAATTTTGACAATAGGAAAGAATGATCCAGGCCTGAAGATTCCGTTTGCCCAGGGCTGCAGAGCCGGAAGGAGACGGGACTAGAGAGAGAGCTCACCGCTTGGTGAACTTTGGTCTATTGGACATCAGCCAGCAGCTCTCTTTCCCCCATATGGCTCTGAAACTCTTCCTCCACTCCACCTGACATGCCAGCATTAGAGATTATCTCATCCAATGACCATGCGCTGGTCACCTGCTATGTGCAAAGAATCCCTTTCAATATATAAATGTGGCCTGGAAGTTTACGATTATCAGTCATTCATGCCTTGATATCAATTCATTTTAACTGCTAGTGACTTCCTAATGCTTAGCTGAATTCTGCCCTGAGAAATGGGAATTTTTATTCTAGAAAAGGGCAATCGGCCTGGGACCTAAGAGATGGGGGAAGAGCGGGGTTGGGGCTGGACACTGAATGTCCAAGGGCAACAGGAGGTCTGTAAGGAGGAAACTCACATCCACTGAGCCTGCTAAGGGCTGTCCTGCCATTTTCACAATAGCATGAGGTAGGCATTAGTATTGTCTATTCTATAGATGAGGAAGCTGAGGCACAGCGAGTGATTAGGTAACTTACCCAAGCTTCCACAAAGCCCGGGCAAGTGGCAGACAGGATTCCAAACCAGGCAGTCTAACTCTGAGACACAGGGGAAAGATATTGCCTTGCCAAGGTCTTATGGTAGACTCTCTAGACCAGCGGTTCTCAATTAGGGGCAATGTTTCCCCCCAGGGGACATTTGACAATGTCTGGAGACATTTTTGACTGTCACAATTGAGGGGGAGAATGCATCTGGGGGAGGCTGTTAAACATCTTGCAATGCACATGGCAGCAAAGATGAACTGGTCCCAAGTAAATGTTGGTAGTGTTGAGGCTGAGAAACTCTGGATTAAACGAGTCGGAGAATAGTCAATCTACTGCCTCTCGGATTCGAGGCCGTAGACGCAGAGCTGGGAGGAGAAGAAACAGGGCACGTCAGGGCACAGACTCACTAGGTGCTCACATGCGGGCGGAGAAAGATTTCTCAGACAAAGATTAAGATATAAAGAAGTAAAAAGTTTATTTGCTTTCCTGAGAAGGAAAGAAAGAGAGAGAGAGGAAAAAAAGAGAGGAAAAAAAGGGAAAATGGCATGACACTGAAGAAAGTAGGGGAAATGCCAGCAGCTGAGGAAATGGGGCTCAGGCTTTTAAAAGGTAAAAATGGCTTTATTTCTTTGCTGCACACTGATAGTGGGAGGCAGCTGGCAGCTGTTTCTAGTTTTCTCTCTCTCTCTTTTTTTTTCCTTTTCTCTGTGAGGCGGGCTTATCAGAGTCCTTGGGATGTGGACCGGAGAGAACTGGAGCAGGGAGTTTGTACCCTTGCTGTCTGCTTAGAGCACTTCAGGGTGGTGAAAATGAAATCTTAGAGACAATCAGTTAATCTTAAAGACAATAAGTTGAGTCCCAGGTGTTTAGTCAAACAAAACAAAAGGCAGTTGTGTTGTGAGTTAATTCCTCTTACTTTCTGTGTGATAGTTTATCTTTCTCTGTTAGCTAGTTTATTAACAAGGCCGTCCTTTTAGGGCAAGAATCAGAATGAAGCCTGCACCTCTTGGCTAAGCTACTGTAACAGAGTCTCAAAACACAGGGGCTGCAATAAAAGAGGAATTTATTTCCTGTGCACCTAGTGGTCCACAGGCAGGCAGGTCCAGGTAGGCACGCAGCTCTGTGAATGAGGCCTTGTGGGGAGCAGGCTCCTTTGTTTTTTTGCCAGCCGTTCCCTGGGTGTTGGCCTTGTTTGCATGAGTTGAAGTTGGTTTCAAATCTGCATTCAATGGCCAGGCGCGGTGGCTCACGCCTGTAATCCTAGCTCTCTGGGAGGCCGAGGCGGGCGGATTGTTTGAGCTCAGGAGTTCGAAGCCAGCCTGAGAAAGAGCGAGACCCCGTCTCTACTAAAAATAGAAAGAAATTAATCAGACAACTAAAAATATATACAAAAAATTAGCCGGGCATGGTGGCGCGTTCCTGTAGTCCCAGCTACTCGGGAGGCTGAAGCAGGAGGATCGCTTGGGCCCAGGAGTTTGAGGTTGCTGTGAGCTAGGCTGATGCCATGGTACTCACTCTAGCCCGGGCAAAAGAGTGAGACTCTGTCTCAAAAAAAAAAAAAAAAAAAAAATCTGCATTCAAGCATACACGAAGCAGGAAAAAGGAAGTAGAGGACAAGTAAAAGTTGACATACCCAGAAGTAGAAGCAGGTCAGATTGGTTGTAAGATCTAATTGTTAAATTTTCAGGAATTTTGGGAGTTTGTTGTTAAACACAATCATTATTAAAAATTGAATTATATAAACATACAATTAAATAAATTATATTAAAAACAAAGGTAATTAAGTACTCAAAATATATCCCAATTTCTTTTACTACAATCTGCTATCATCTACGTTCTTGAGATTATTCCCATCTATTTTATCTGCATGCTGAACATGGCGCATAATGTTGTGTGCTACTGTGCATCTCTTCCCAACTCTGTGCTCAGTGACATCACAATGGTAGCTTCAAATCAGTCACAGTGGGAGTCTTGACACCACAAAAATCAGTAAACTCTACAAATCAGAGCTTGTTTGGTTGATTGTCTAAATTGAAGAAAATGATCAAGAAAATGTTAATAATGCAGGTTAAACCTGAACCTGTGTTGCACCCATAGCCATTGCATTGTGAGTAGCATAAGAAGTTGAGGAAATATTCTCTCTAAATTTGAAAACTATTATTTGATTCAGCAAAGAAGTTGTTCACATCACTGACAAACGAGTGAAGTTACAACAAATGTCTCTATTGTTTCACTTTTGTCTTGCTCATTAATGTAAAAGAAAATATCAACCAACATTCACACTGGAAGGACTCTCATTCATCCATGATGTGAACAACTTCCTTTCTGAATTTGGTAGCAATCAAGCATTTAATTGTAATCTGACTTTGTGACACTATTGTTGGCAATAGATTTATAAAAACTGATGATGGATTTTGCAAGAAACACCAAGTTGCACTAAAGTTCTAGGTGTATGGATTTCACAATAAAGAGCACTGTGTTTTATTATTTGTAAACTGTGCTATGCATTCTTTACATCAGTAAAATTTATAACAAACGTATGTGTGTATACATATGTATACCCTCCCACCTACAAAGCCATTAAACATTTCTCCGCACACCGCTGCACAGATCCCATCCACTCACATTCCACTGGCAAGAATGTAGTCACATGGCCACACTTAGCTTCAAGGGACTCTGGGAAATGTAGTCTCTAGCTGGGTGGTCATGTGCCCCGCTAAAATCCAGCCTGTTGGCAGCGTCATATATTTTACCCAGGGGAGAGCACCAGCTCGCTGAGGTTAGAACCATTTGGACTTTCCAAGGCCACAGTTACGGCCTTCTTCTGGGCTCACCTGAAGGCCCACCTCTAGAATTACCTCTGGCTCCCTTCAGGAGCTTGAGAAAGCACAGAGAATAGTGTCCTGAAGGGATTTTGCTTCTGCGCCTTCAAGCGCCCTTCCTGCCCTCACCTTCACTGCTTACATCCATCATCCCGTCGGGCACTTCCGGCCTGACTCCACAGTGGCCTGCGAGCAGTTTTGTGGCCCAGACCAGTGTTTCGGGGTTGTTAAAAGATAAAACTTTAACCAAATTAAATTTAATTGAGTTTAATTAAGCAAAGAATGATTCTCCAATTGGGCAGCTCCCAGAAGCAAAATAGGTTCCGACTGCCTCCAGGCTGCCACGTGGCCCATAACATTTATGGGAAGGAAAAGGAAAATGGAAGCGAGGTGCAAACACAAGGGAACTGGCTACAGCTCGCCTCTGCCTTATTCCAACACGGCTAGGACAGCTGCCCACCTGTGATTGGCTGAGACTCCGCCACTTGTTACGAGAGGAGGTTACAGTCTGTTCCCACCTCCAGTTAGGTTATAGTTCACTGTGTGGAGAAACCTCCAGGCCCAAGTTAAAACATGTAAGGAGGCAGCGTTACACTCAACTTAATTTAACAGGGTGCACTGAATAGAATGTGGGCTCTGGAGTCCTGACTTGTGCAAGTCATTTCACCTCTTTGGACCTCAGTTTCCTCCTCTGTAGAACAGGGATAATAATACTCACCTTGCAAGATTATTGTAAGGGTCAAATGAGACAATCTTTTGGGAAAACGTTTTGTTATCTAGAAACTGCAATTCAAATGTAAGGAGAAATTAATTCCAATTCCTACTTGAGTGGCCTGTGATCAGGCTCAGATGGAATTATGGACACATAAGCCCTTTATAAAACTGTTAAGCACTCTATGTACTGATATTAGGTGGCATCTTACATTTCTAAGTAGTGAAAAATTATTGGTTATTTTATTATAACAAAAGCAATACTGTATTCATAGAATTTAGGAAATGTAAACTAAGAAATAAGAAAATAAAAATACCTGTTGACAACCCAAAATAAGCGATTGAGGTAAAGATCTTAATCAATGGAGGTTTATTAAGCTGAACTTCAAGGACGTGCCCAGGAAAAAGCACAAACCACACAAGGATCTGTGGCCCGTGCTCTCCAAAGAGGGATTTGGGAACGTCAGTATTTAAGGGGAGAGGGCACACAGAAAGGAAAAGGAGAAGGGGATGGGCAGTGAGGCAAATGGTTACATTCTTATGAGCCCCAGGAAAGCGACATTTTACATAAGATAAGGTGAAGGTTTGAGAAGAAAAAGGGAGTAAAGGGAAACCAATTATGTCCATATCCCTTCCAGATAGAAGAATCATTGATCTCATCTTGTCTCTGTTCTACACCTGGGAAGATAAACTTGTAATCAACGGTATTAGTGTGGAATGAACAGACTTTAGCTTTAGGAGCTAGACTTAGCCTGCAGACCTAAAGTTACAATTTGCATGTTCTTATTTATGAAAGTCCAGCAAGGAATTTCCTTATGAATCATCTTTGGGGGCAGTCCTCATGGATGCCTGAGGCCTTTTACCTTTCCATGGGGGATCTGGCTAAAGCATATTGTTAGGAACAGCCATGCATTTGGAAGGGGGTGTTGCATGACTCAGCCTCCAGACTTGACTTTCCCTTTGGCATAAGGAATTGGGGGGTAGTCGTGTGATTTTATTTTACTTTACACTATAATACCAGCCAGAGATATCCACTATTTATATTTTGATATAGCTCCAACAATTATCAACTCATAGTAATGTTTGTTTTTTTTTTAACTCACTTCTCTTTCTCCCAACTCCTCAACAAAATTATTTTGAGGCAAATCCCAGATATCATATAATTCTATCATAAATATTTTTGCATTTATCTCTAAATTTAAGGATACTTTCAATAAATATAATGCCAATATAAAGATCACTTAAAAATTAGTTCTCAATATTATCAAAAGATGATCATTATTCAAATTTCCCTAATCGTGTATTTCTTTTTTTGTAAATTGTTTTTCTTATTCCTTCAACTGAGTGTTTATGAAGGAATAAGATAGCAGGCAAAAACAAACAAACAAAAAAACCAACCAAATATTGAGTGTTTGTCTTTTTTTATTTATCTGCCATGTTCTTTATATACTAAGGATATTAACTAAGGTGATATTTTATTACTTATTATTGTTATTCCTCCAGGGAAAGCCATGGAGACTTCAGGATCCTTCTCCCAATCTCAAGACAACAGTCGAGTCCACAGAGAAACAGAAGATCTAAACTGTATGTTTGCCTTCTCTGACCCTCTGGGCAAAGCCAGATGGGAGGCGGAGTCTAACTGCGGATGGGCCAGAAGACCCGGTTCAGCTTATGTAGCGCAATGGCTCAAATAAAGTTGAAATGGGGAAGTAGTGATTTTACACACATGCACAAACAGATGCTTGGTGCAGTCTGTCCCCAAGCCCTTTCTAGCTGTGGGGACCCTCAGTTGCTCCCCAAACCTCATGAAGTCTCTGGGGGCTTGAGCTGGCACTAGGGAGAGTCTCCAGAAGGCGGGAAGGGTTCTGTGCGGCCTCAGAATGAGAGATGGGAAGATCTGGGGCTTGATCGGATCCCATGTTCCCAATAACTTACAGAGGATCCCAAATTGGCAACTACTCCACAGAGTCTAGCAGTTTCTGGGCAGGGCAGGATGCTTAAGATCCCCTTTTCTGAGGTCCATATTCAGGGGAATTTCTGCTGTGGGCCTTCTGGAGCCCCTGGGATCTCTGACAGCCTTGGTCTAAGAGAGATAGTCCAGTCTCCTGTCTCCCCAGATCCAAGTAGAACCCCGGGGAGGCTTTGGTGGTCCCCGGGGTGGGAAGCGTGGGAAACGCTCATCCTTTGCGTATGTGCGCCTCACAGATGCAGAGACAGAGTTCCGCAAGCAAGATGAGAAGGCCGGACTCGCATCCCAAAAACAATATGAGAGAGACAAATCTTCCTCCTCCTCTTCTTCATCCTCCTCCTCCTCCTCCTCAGGTAGAGCAAAGATTTAAAAATGTGTGTGTGTGTGTGTGTGTGTGTGTGTGTGTGTGTGTGTGTGTATCACTGTATTATTCAAGAAAAATATTTACATGGAAAAAATCCCGCACACTTCAGGTAATTGAAGTACTTGATACTTCAGTGCTGTTTTTCCCACACTCCCTCCTTCTGGAGCCCGTGTCTCTATGCACATACTTGTACATACACAGTTATAATTGATCATACAGGCAGTTTTGTCTTCCGTTTAAAAGTTTTTGCCAGCTTATCCTAAGCATTTTGCCATGTTAGTCTGTAATATCTTTGCAGCTAATTTTAATGCTTACCAACCAGCCCCTCAAGTGGCTGCATCTCATGTAAATTAATGTTTAAGTTTATTAGGGGTACTCTGTGGCTATAGTCAAAGCGTGAGTTGTAGGTTCAAATCCTGTCTTTGCCACTAACTAGTTTTGTGTCCTTGGGTAAACTGCTTAACCCCTGTGTGCCTCAGTGTCCCCATCTATAATATGAGGGTGATAACAATAGCTAATACCTGGTAGGATTATTGTGAGGATTAAATTCGTCATACAGGCAAAGTCTTAGCACCTAGCACACAGTAAAAGCTCTAAAAATAACTGCTACTGTTAAAAATCTTCCTCCTCCTAGGTTTATCATGCTCATGAGCTTCCTTGTGCAAAGCTTATACTTTTTGAATTTTTTGTACAAATCATGTCCTAAGTATTGACTCCCCACAAGTACTTTAGTGAGTTTAGAGGAATGACAGGGTTTTGCTTACAAATTACCACATTATTCCCCAAGAAACAGCAGAATGTTCTTGCATTTTAATTCTTTTAATTCAAAATGTGCCCAGGTATGGTGGCTCATGCCTGTATTCCTAGCAATCAAGGAGGCCGAGGCGGGAGGATCGCTTGAGGTCAGGAGTTTGAGAACAGCCTCAGCAAGAGCGAGACCCTGTCTCTACTAAAAATAGAAAGAAATTAGCCAGGCAACTGAAATAGAAAAAAAATTAGCCGGGCATGGTGGCGCACACCTGTAGTCCCAGCTACTCGGGAGGCCAAGGCTGGAGGATCGCTTGAACCCAGGAGTTTGAGGTTGCAGTGAGCTAAGCTGATGCCACGGCACTCTAGCCTGGGCTACAGAGCAAGACTCTGTCTCAAAAAAAAAAAAGAAAGAAAGAAAAGAAGAAAATAGAAGTCACCCCAAATCCTCTTTCCTGAAATAAATACCACTGGTGTTATTTTGATGTGCTTCCTGATCCCTCTTCCTCTGCATCCAGTTGAGATCACACATGCGATGATTTTTAAGCACAGTTAACTTGGTTTCCTGGAATTTTTAAAATTTATCTGTGATTGACCATGAGTTCGCCAAGCATACTGAGGAAGACTCAACACTGTTGAGGCCATCTTGGTCGTCCTGAGGAAAGGGGAGTCCTCTGGACATGGACAGAAACTCCTAGACCTGAATTCTTGGAATGCTGACTGGCCCAACAGCACAAATGACTCAGTCATTCTTCAAGTCCCAATCAAGCTCCTGCTTCAGACTGGGCCCCCCTGAAAGGTGGAGGTCCTTCGGGAGTCTGAGATTGCTGGGGAGACGAGATCATGAGACCACTGGCCCTCACATCCGGAGTCAAGCACAGACAGCTGGTGCTATAGAAACTCCAGAAGGGCAGCTTTGTGCAGTGGCAGTATCAAAGCCAATGAGGTTTATTCGAGGCGTGATTATTGCTAATCGAAAACTTTTCCCAATACCCCACCATGACAACTTGCAATATAGTCGGCATTGGCAATTTTTGACGGTCCCTACGGGGACTGAATAAAAAAGAAAAAAAATAGAAATTTAAGAAGGGGAAAGGCAAGACCAGTGTGAGGGGGCAGTTGGGAAAGGCTTTCTACAGGAGGTGTGACCTCAGCTTAACCTTCATGATAACAGAAATAAACGGGAAGGACATTCAAGGTGGGTGGGAGACACAGCAAACACCCAGAGTCAGCGTGACGTGGGGAAACAGGGACGACACAGCCCCTGTGCTTGGTGGGATGGAAACCACCTCAGTAACCTGATACCTCATGGGGCCTTGTCCTATCTTCCTGAAAGCCTTGTGAAGTAGGCAGGGCAGCTACAGAAATACTAAGTAGACATGAAGCCAACAGAACTATTAAGTGATCTGTCTAAGCTCACACAGAAAGTTAGCAGTGGTCTCCTGTCCCCCAGTCCCCAAAGCAGAGCTCCTTCCAGCAACGAATGCAGTCCCGGCTTGTTCCAGGCTTGGTCCAGGCTGAGGTTCTCTTACAGCTTGTTATTTCTTCCCTGCAGAGAGCGGTGATGAGGACAAGCACCCCAAAGTAACTGGAAAACGTCGACGGAGCCTGGGGGCCAGACGCTCCCACAGTGGCGGCTCACCCGGTAGGCAGCAGGCCTCACCACTCTTCCTGTGCCAACTTGGCTCACTGCTGAGTTTCTGCGTGGGGCTGAGCCTGTCTGTGTGAAGACGTTCTTCACAGCGTTGTTTATGGCAGGGTAAAAACAGAAAGTAGCAACAGCAAAACAGATAAAGGATGCTACACCGTGACCTGGTGTTAGCTCTGTTCTTCATCTGTCTCTAAAGTGAAAAAGAAAAATGCCAAATCGTATAATTAATTCAATCTCATATATACTTTGTAAAAATTCACACATACATGGTTATAAATGCGCCTAGAAGGAAAAATACCAATAGTGGTTATCTCTGGATGGTAGAATTATGAGTGATTTTTATTTTCTCTTTTTTAAAGTATCCTATACTACAAATAATTTACAGTGAACTTGTCTTATTTTACACCCAGAAGGAAATAATTTTTGCAAGAAAATAAATCACAAATTTTGTGGGAAGGAAAGAGTATGGAGGAAAGAACCTGCATTAATGCCTAGTACAGAACCTGGCACACAGGAGGTGATTAATAAATGCTGCCCATGAAGCTCGATCTGAGCTCTGGGTTCTATTTCTGGACATAAAAATGATTAGGGGCCGGGCAAGGTGGCTCACGCCTGTAATCCTAGCACTCTGGGAGGCCGAGGCGGGAGGATTGATTGAGCCCAGGAGTTTGAGGCTGTACTGAGCTATGATGATGCCACTGCACTCTAGCCAGGTGACAGAGTAACACTCTGTCTCAAAAAAAAAAAAAAAAGATTAGGAATGCAGGCTTTGGCAACAGACCCGGTAGACTTGCCACTTACTAGCTACGTGACTTTGGGAGAATAACTTAACCTTTTGAGCCTCAGTTTCCTTATCTGTATAATGGGTGGGATTAGGTACTAATACCTTCTTCAGAGGACTTCTATGAGGAGCAAATGAAATATTAAATGTAAATTACTTAATACAGTGTTGGTACATAGTAAGTGCTCAGTAAATGATAACTATTATTATTGACCTTGAACAAGGCCCCAGTCCTCTCAGGTCCCAACTTCTTTCTTAGTAAACTGAGCATGGTCTCTTCTGGAGGTGCTGGGGAGGGTGTGTGTGTCAGACGGTGTAAAGGGAAAGCAGTCGTAAGGCTGTTTTGAATCTTGAAGACCTTCCACCGCTCCCCAGCACAAGGACTGTGGTACTTGTTAAGGTTCCAGACCCATGAGGGATGGGAGTGGCCCAGGGTCGCTGTGTCTGGGGAGAATTGACCAACGGGTTTATCTCCATCCAGGTGCTGCACAAGGGGAGCCTGACGTTTTGAAGGATGAACTTCAACTCTATGGAGGTAATTGGTTGTCCAGCAGCTTTGGAGAAAACAGAATTACACTAAAGACATGAGGGCTTAAGGCTTCGTTGGGCAGAAACAAGGCCGTGGGGGTGTTTCATGAGCTGAAAAGTCCAAGGCAAATACAGGGGGTGTGGCGAGCTGGATGGTAATCACATTGGCAGATGGGGTGGGGGCATTTTCTGCCATGATGAGACTGTTTCAAGGAAACCCTGCATTCTCTCTGAGCTAGAACCTGGACTTGTGGATGACCTTGACAAGTCACCCAGCCTTTCTGGGCCTCAGCTTCCCAACCAGCAAAATGGGACATATCAGTAGCCCCCTTCTCTTGGAATATTGGGCTGTTTAAGTGTGCAAGTAAAAAGTAAGGATCTGTCTCTACAATACGTATTTTATAAAATGCGTGTTTCCAAGCACCCGGATTCCTACAGGGAGGAAGTAGAGATGATGTGGCCCTTTGTAGCACTAGGATGAAATGGGAGAATTTTTAGGCATAAACCCGTTTGCCAAAGAGCCTGACAAACACACCAGATAAGAAAGCCTGTTTAACTTTTTTTAATCCAACATTTCCAAAATCTATGTTGTTTCCTAATGCCTGGTAATAACGCAAGAAAAACAGCGGAAAATGCTTATGTATACACTCAAAGAAAAAAGACTGATAGGTGGGTAATCTTTATAGTGTTTTATTTGCTCATCTGAAATTTTTCTTTTTTTTTTTTAACAAAAATAAGTATTACTGGCTGGACGCGCTGGCTCACGCCTGTAATCCTAGCACTCCAGGAGGCTGAGGCGGGCGGATTGTTTGAGCTCAGGAGTTCGAAACCAGCCTGAGCAAGAGCGAGACCCCGTCTCTACTAAAAATAGAAAGAAATTAATCGGACAATTAAAAATATATAGAAAAAATTAGCCGGGCATGGTGGCACATGCCTGTAGTCCCAGCTACTCAGGAGGCTGAGGCAGAAGGATTGCTTGAGCCCAGGAGTTTGAGGTTGCTGTGAGCTAGGCTGACGCCACAGCACTCTACTCCAGGCAACAGAGTGAGACTCTGTCTCAAAAAAAAAAAAAAAAAAAGTATTACTTAGTTTAGAAAAATGCTTAAATTACTCAAGTAGTTTAAGAAAGTTTTCACTGGGTGTAAAATAAGAGAGAATGTTATGTTTACATGTATCTGAAAATATTTTTTCTTATCATAAAAGTAATTCGTATTCTCTGTAGAAAATGTAGGTATAGTCACCTACTTGTGAATGATTCTTCTCCCACCAAGAAATTGAAGGTGCTCAGTAAATTACATTGTTTGAGTCTCATTTCATGTTACTTTTGGCATGTTCTCTGCACTCCTGGTATTGGCTGCTCTCTGGTCACTTCGCAGATGGTGTCCCCTGTTTGTCCATCATCCCTAAGGACAGTTCAGTGTGCTGAGTGTTTGTTGCCCTGTGCTCAGTTGTGTCCTGGGGCTGCCCTGAAGGACAGGAAATGTACAGGAGTGCATGTGGGTGGGGGAGGGGGAGATCACACAGGGTCTTGCTGCCCTTGAGGGGAAGAAGATGACAGGCTAGGAGAGAGGTCACCAGGAATCTGGTGGGAAGGCCACCCAGGATGGGATTATTGATAATAGGGAAGCTGCAGCCCAGGGCAGCTCTATAGGGCTCAACTCACCCTCCACAGCCCAGACAAGTGGCTCAGCGGTGGTGGGGACCGCAGCTCGGGGTGCACAACTCATCGTGGCTCCACCCACTCAGGGCCTGGGAGCCACGTGGCCAGATGTCAGCACCTGCCTGTGGATAGCCTTGAAGCAGGCACACTGCAAATTGGTGGCCCGTGTGTGCAGATGCGTTTTATCTGGCTCAGAGTGTTTTTTAAAATTATGATTGTGAATATATTTCATCACTTCTACATTTTTTTACATTTGAACATCTCTGAAATCAGGATGCATCTTACAATCACTAGCAATTTACAACCATAATTGGCAGGGATTTTCCTTACGTAGCAGCACATAAAATAATGTTACGCCTCACAAACGATGGCATCTCTGATTTGTGGAATACAAGAGTTGCCAACGTTTTTTATAAACGAGGAAGTTTATGTTAAAATCTGGTTCCTTGTGGGAACTTGGAAGACCTGTAAGGTTGGGCGGGCGTTCCCACAGCAGGTTTCCGTGGGTGGTGGCTGGTGGCTGCCCCTTTAGACGCGGCAGGAACGCTCCAGCCTGCTGCAGTCCCCACCTGGCCTACTCCCGAGCGAGGGGAGAGTCTCCAAGCAGGATCCACTTTCCCTGAAGTGTAACTTCTCCCCACCCAAACCATCATGGGTGTGTGATGACTGATTTTTCTCCTGTATAGATGCCCCTGGAGATTTGGTGCCCTCTGGAGAAGCAGGTGAGTGTCCAGCTGGGGGAGAGGGGTCGTGGGTGTCAGTGTTGAGTCAGGTCTGGCTGTCCCCTCTCCCCTGAGGGAGCCGGCTGCCGTCAGGGTGCCTGGCTGGGGCTCTGGCGCAGGCTCAACAAGCAGGCGGTGCCAGCTGCATGAGGCAGGGAGCCAGTGGCGGTCAGACAGGGGTCAAGGCAAGAGGCAAGGGGATTACAACCAGCCATCAATAGATAGCATGATCCCCAGGGGCTGGAGAATTCGACGGGGCATTTCTTTAGGTACTCTAGCCTCCTCCAGGGTGGAGGCACGGCTTAAGGACCGCAAGCTGGCCTGGACACTAACACTGAGCTTCTCATTTCCAGGACTCCGGAGGAGAGGCTCTGACCCAGCAAGTGGTAGACACGCGAGCTCAGATCGGGGCGCGGGAGGTGGTCTGCATTCCAGGGTGGGACGTGGCCACAGATGGCCCGAGAGGGTGGGTCAGTCCCAGTAGGTAGGCCCTCACCAGCCAGAGTGTCACAGCGACTCAGGAAAGGGACCTCCAGTGCAGGGGAAATGAGACAGAAGGCAGGCTCAGGCCTGTGGAGGGAGGAGGGATCGGTGGGGATCCCAAGGACAGCACCCCCATCTTCATGGTTTTACTTAACTGCTCCCGCAGTGAGCACCCTCTGACCCAGGAAGAAGCACCCAGTTCAATTCTTGGTGAGGCAGGGAGGAAAAAGTCCCACCTGCTGTCCCATGTCAAAGTTGAACACTCGTCTCTGTCTTATTCCTAAGGAGAAGTGGAGACCTCTCAGTTAAGAAGGCAGAACATAAAGAAAGACGGTAAGGAAATCGGTGTTGCAGCGCAGCGTCCTCCTGTCCTGGTCCAGACGCCTATGGGTGAAAGGCAGCCCGAGGCCTAGGACATAGTAATCACAGCCCACCTCTGCCCTGCGGTTTGCAAGTTCCTCAGCTCAGAATCACCTGGAGAAGTGGGACAATGATTCCCATTTTGTAGATATGGAAACTGAGGCTCAAAGTTGGGGCATAGCCTTACAGCTTGTGAGTGGCACAGCCTGGGCTCGAACCCTAGTCCTCTGCTCTTTCTGCTATAAGCGGAGGCACCAGGATGGTAAACGCCTGCCAGGCCTTGTGGAAGCTGAGGTTAGATTAGACCAGACTCTAGGGAAGGAGCCAGGAGAGCTGAAGGGACCTCCTCTGCTCCACCCTGGGATCTCAGGGGACTTCAGGAGGAAGAGGAGGGCCGGCGGGGAGACAATGGCTTTTGATGAAACAAATGGCAGTTGTTCTGGAAACATCTAGAGTTGTTGCAAAAGCCCCACCTTCAGAGAGCGGGGGACCTGGGGCAGAGCCCCTCGCTTGCCTCTGTCCGGCCTGGTGAACCAGGGCCGCTGTTGAATTTTCCCGGGCTAAAAAGCGGGACCAGAGCCGAGCTTCTCAAAGCGCAGGCTGCGGCCAGGTTGCTTCGGGACGTGGCATTATGCCCCAAGGCAAGAAGGCGACCACCGTCCGCTCTCGTTCTCAGGGCACAGTCTCTGTCTGGAGCCCCACGCCCTAGCTGCAGCCTGGCCCTTGCTCGTCGCCCTCCGGCCACGGAGCGCAGGCCTCTCCCTGCGCCAGGGACTTCCCGGGCAGCAGGGCCTGGCGAGAACGTCACCGGCTTCTGTCCGCCTTGTGTGGATTTTTAAGTTAGGGGATCCTGGTCTTCCACTTACTGTTGTGACATAAAGTTTCCTTTAAAGTAAATGTATTTCAGGAAAAGGAATCTATTTAAAGAAAAATATGAGGTAAATGCTAGTACAGACGACCCTTGGGTTAGCATGAAGCTGTGCAAGTCCAAGAAAAACTGGACAAGAATGACCCCGAGGTCCCTTCCAGCTCCAGCCTCATTCCGCATCCCTACTCTCGCCTGACCTCTTCAGCCTCCAAAATGTCCCCTGTTCAACAGCCCCCCACTCTGACTGCTGGAACCCTCCCTCCACGGTCCGTGCCTGGGTTCCGTCTGCTCACCGTATCTCATGCTGCCCTGCCCAAGGAGCCAGGCACGGGCACGCACATGCGCACACACACACACGTACTCATAGAGACACACACATGTACTCACAGAGACACATACATACACACGGACACATACATACTCACACACACACATGTACTCACAGAGACACATACACAGAGACACACACGTACTAACAGAGACACATACACACACATACATACAGACACACACACAGAGACACACACATGTACTCACAGAGACACACATATACTCACAGACACATACATACAGACACAGAGACACACATGTACTCAGAGACACGTACATACACACAGACACATACATATAGACACTGAGACACACACGTACTCACAGAGACACACATACTCACAGACACACACACATACAGACAGAAACACACACACACAGATATACACACACACTCACAGACACAGAGAGATGTAGACACATACACATACATACATACACGGGCACACACAGAGACTGACACACACACATATATGCACAGACAGACACACAGACACATACATAGACAGACAGACACATGCCTCTCATCCAAGTCCTCCTGCCTCGGCTGTCTTTAAGGCTCAGCTCAAACTCATTCTTCCACCAAGTCCTCCCACACTGCCCTGGCCATGGCGACGCCTGAATTTTTATGACATCTCAACAACTACATAAAATTCCAAGTATGGGTACAGAATATTGTGCTTTCTATTCTTCAATTGATGGACATTTGAGTTGTTTCTGATTTTTCATTTTCACACTAAGCTGTCCTCCCTCTAGGCCTCTATTTGATCTTGCATTGTGTTGCTACCTCCTCTTTTTAAAAAATAAAACTTATATCTTCTAAATATTTATTCACAAGACAGCTGGAAAACAGATCCAGGGAGAAATTCTCTGTTGGGAATTCATTTTGTATTTCTGAAAAATTGATGAGGAAGAGAGGAGGAAAAAATCTCTCTGATCTACCTCACCCCAGGCTTTCCCGTCTCTGAAGGGACCTAGGCCCGATGCTTTCTTGCACAGTGGGTCTAGTTCTACATCATGTCCTTTTTTCCCTAAAGGGTAAACTGACTTCAGAGCCAAGAATGTTCTAGAAATACTCATTTTGTTTTTGCCCCAGAAGCAAAAACAAACAAAAATGCCCTCCTCTCCTTCTGCTCACTTCCCTTCAAGATGCCCCTTGGCAGCGACGATACCCGCCGTCATGCTGCCCTGTACCACTGAGGCAGCACTATGCCAGCCGAGCGCCCGCCCATCCTCGTAGTGATGTGCGCCCCACGCTCCTATCTTACCAAGGAGCGATCTGAGGCTCAGAGGAGTCAGGACACCTGTCCAACACCTCACAGCACATTGGTGGCCAAACTGGACTGAACAAGGGTACATTCCCACAGCCTTGCTCCAGGAAACCGTCTCTGGATCGTCCTGTCTTGTGTCTCTTCCTTCCTTTCTTTTTAAAATCTGTTTTGCATCCCCTCTAATCGCAGCTCCTTGACGGGGTCGAGGCCCCTGGGAAAGCAGGAAAGTTGTGCTCTCTCCCAGACCCTCCCCACAGTGCCTGGCGAAGTGCAGGGGGCTCTTTTACAGAGCATCCCTGGATTCCTGCCCGAGGCACGAGTCCTGCTCTCAGCTCTTCTCTGAGCCTCTGTTGAGTTCCTAGACCCTCCAAGCCTGCAATGCCACTTCCAGGCACCAGGCCCACAGAAACAGGTGCACGAGGGCATGGAGATTCTTGGGTAGTGATTTTGGTGCAGCCTCGATGGGAATAGGAAAAAATTGAACACCTCTAGCTTCATCAACGGGGGTCTAGTGACATGAAACCAATTAGGATAAATATATATCATGGAGCACTGCACAGCCATCGAAAAGAACAAGGCGGATCTGTGCGCTCTGAGATGGAAGATGGCCTTGCCCAGGCACGGGAGGGAAAAAGCAAATTGTAGAGCAGCGGGGATACAGACCGCTCCCATTTATGTTTTAAAAGTGTGCATATATATGCCTGGAAAAACTTGGCCAATCACTGCTCACTTTTAAGGAGTGAGATTTGGGAGGGAGAATGAGGCAATGTGAAGGTTTTAACTTTAAACTTGACACATTTGCATTTTTTATTATTGTATTTAACATTCATCTGACAAATACAGTATCGAGCACCTGTGTGTGCCCATTGCTGCTCTAGTTGCTGGGGGTCCCACGGGGACGAGACCAGCTAAAATCACTGCCCACCCCGGAGCCACATCCTGGGGTGGGGAAAGAGAATAAACACACAAATGAAATATAATCAGTTGACTAGTGACAAATGTTACAAAAATAATAAAGTGAGATAAAGGGTGGTTTGGGGGTGAGGTTTTAGTTTGGCTGGTCAGGAACAGTGTCTCTGGGTTGTTTTTTTTTTTCCTTCTCATTTTTTTTTTTAATTTTATTGCCTTCTAAATGTGCCTGTTTTCTTTCTTTTTCTTCTTCTTTCTTTTTTTTTTTTTTTTTGAGACACAGTCTCACTCTGTCACCTGGGCTAGAATGCTGTGGCGTCAGCCTAGCTCACAGCAACCTCAAACTCCTGGGCTCAAGCAATCCTTCCACCTCAGCCTCCAGAGTGCCAGGATTACAGGCAGTGAGAGCCACTGGCCCAGCCCAGCATCTCTGAATAAAGTTACATTTGAGCAGAGATGAGAGCCACTGGCCCGGCCCAGCATCTCTGAATAAAGTTACATTTGAGCAGAGACTTTGTGTAATTTAAAAAAGAGAGAAAGAAGCAAATGGCAATTCCCCCCTCTGCCTTTACAGATGAGTTTTTCCATTTCGTCCTCCTGTGCTTTGCCATCGGGGCCTTGCTGGTGTGTTACCACTATTACTCAGGTGCGGGCTGGGCCCTGGGGAAGGGGAGGGAGGTGGCATGGGGGGTGTCTAGACCCACAGGCCAACCATCTCCTCCCTCTGCCCTTGCAGACTGGTTCATGTCCCTTGGGGTCGGCCTGCTCACCTTCGCCTCCCTGGAGACGGTCGGCATCTACTTCGGGCTGGGTAAGTCCCCTCAACACACACACACACACACACACACACACACACACACACACACACACAGACACAGAGTCTCAGAGGGCTGGTGGCTGGGCTGGCCATACTTGCTTGTCAAGGGCCGGAGAGTCACAACATAAACATTATTTTTTTTTAGTTTCCTTATGCTCATGTTTTCTTCCTGACCACCTTCAAGGTCAATGTGAGGTCATTGGCAAAACCTTGTGGAAAAAATGGGCAGGTCCATAAAAATACAACAAAACAATTTAAAGTGGCAAACAATTGGGGTTCGGTGGCGCATGCCTGTAGTCCCAGCTACTCGAGAGGCTGAGGAGGGAAGATCACTCGAGCCCAAGAGTTTGAGCCCAGCCTGGGCAATATATCAAGACTACATCTCTAAAAAAATATAAAAATAAAAACGTAAAGTCGCAAACAAATAAAATTAGCCAGATGCTGAAAACAAGTTAGTTAAAGGAGTTGGGAACTGAATTTGCCCAGTGAATTTCCTGCCACCATTCTTACTGTTCTTGGTGGTTGTTTTTAACGACAGTAACTCTGGCACTATTGCCCACCTGCCGCCTGAGATTCTGCTTTGTGTGCGCGGGTTAGGCCTTTGTCCAAGGGTGGGCAGGGAGGGAGGGCTCTGACCCCGCAGCCCTGGAGGGCACAAACCTGACTCCACTTTCTCTTTGTTTCGGGCAGTGTACCGCATCCACAGCGTCCTGCACGGCTTCATCCCCCTCTTCCAGAAGTTCAGGCTGATGGGTAACTTTTATTTATCTATTTTTTATTTCAGCATATTATGGGGGTACAAGTGTTTCGGTTACGTATATTGCCCTCCCCCCGCCCCGAGATGGGTGACTTTTAAACGCTTCCCGTGTTCACTGTCCCTCCCCGTCAGCGTCTTCCATGTTGAAAGAGGCTCAGCACGTGGAAACGGCACAGGGCCTGGAGGCAGAGGCCCAGGTTTGAGTCCCCCCTCCGCCAGTTTGCCAGTTCGGTGACCCTGGGTGGGCCCTGCAGCCTCTTTTAGCTTCAGTTTCCTCAACTGGAAAATGGGTGTGCGGCTTTCTGCTGCACACGGGTGTTCGGGAATCAAGTGGGGAACAGGCGCCGAAGGCCTTCAGTGCGAAGCGCTGGAAAGGAGCCTTCTTCTGCCTCACTGTCTCACGGAGCTTTACGCCGCCCAGACGCTGTCGCGACTCTGGTGCTGTCTGCCTAATAGCACCTGGGGAGGTGGGTTTGGTCACCTTACTCTGGACTGCTGAGGAAACCGTGGCTCAGAGAGGTGCAGTGACTGGCCCGGAGTCACGGCTGGAGTGGCAGGGCTGGGCTAGCTCTGCGCCCACCTCACGTCTCACAACAGAGAGGCCAGGCAGCTGTGTGTCTCCTTGAATCCATTAATTACTAAAAGAGAGATTAGCTACCATGACCGTGGGCCATGGGGACCCGTGGCTTCTGGGATGACCGCCTCATGCCAGCTGTGAAGGTTACTGGGCACCTGGGGCAACGGTGGGGACGAGGCAGGCCTGGCTGCCTTCAGAATCCCATGCCATCTTGCGGGCTGTGCCTTCCAGGGTTCAGGAAGACCAACTGAGGCCACTGCCAGGTGGGCAGCCGCGCGAGGCCCCGGTTTGACCACCGTTGCAAGCCCTGAGCCCACAAGGACAAGGACAGAGTGACGTTCCGGGAGACATGCGGGAGGCCGAGCCAGAGCAATAAAGAGAGCACTTTTCCTCCCACGTGGTCTGACCGTGGCACCGGCCCAGGCAGGGGCATCGTTCAGGAAGCGCTGGCAGGCCATCCGCCCCCCAGGATGGAAGGCAGAGGGAGGGCACGGGGCTGAGCCCTTCGCGGTACCTGAACCAGCAGGAAGATTCTGAGAGGTCACTGCTCTCGGGAGACTGCAGGAGACCCCCGACCCTGATGCTGTAATCCGCCTGGGCTCGCGGTCTCCCTCAAATCCCCAGGCTAACCCGGTGGGCTCTCAGGTCCTACAAAGCCATCCAGGGACAGACAGACAGTCCACCACCCTGAGGCACAGAGCCACCAGGCTGGGTCTCCCAGGTGAACCTGATGCAGGTAAGATGTTGGGGACCGAAGCCACAGCATCTGGCCATCTTCCCTGAGCCGCATCTCCACCCAATGACAGCCCTGCTGCCCTGGACTCCATCAGGATTCAAATAAACATTCTCTTGCCTGTGTTAAAAAGAGTCAGCCAAATATTCCTTCAGCTCTCTGGAGCACGAGAACACATTTGGGGTCTCTTTGAATCTAGGTATCTAGTCAAGGCGATACCTTGTCCTGTCGGATAAAATATAAAAGGGGACAAACGCAAAGCTCCTCACTCTAGGTCCAAGATTTCACCTGCACAGATTCGGAGTGGGAGACAGGGCTTTGCAACCACTCTCGTGAAAAATATCTGGGGCCTTAAGTGTTTTCAGTTCAACAAATACCGAAGGAGTGAGTGAGGGCACAAAACAAAAACCATTGCCAACTTGGGCTGCATTAACAGAAGCATAGAGTCTAGATTGAAGGAGGTAGTAACAAGTCCTACTTTGCACTGGCCAGGAGCACGTGTTCGGGGCTAGACTTACACACTAACAGCAATAGTGACCACTTAGAAAATACACAGACCAGAGTGGGAACATAGAAATGATTGAACGCCAGGCGTGGTGGCTCACACCTGTAGCCCCACCTACTTGGGAGGCTGAGGTAGGTGCGTCCCTTGAGCCCAGGAGTTCAAGTCCAGCCTGGACAACACAGTGAGACTCTGTCTCTTAAAAAAAAATTTAAAAATAAATAATGATTGAAGAAATGAGAATTCTTCAACTTGCAGAAGAGAAAAGTGGGGCCTCCATTAAACTCAGCGATTCTTGGAGGACACTTCCTTAAGTGCTTACGATGGCCCAGGGACAGTCACATATGCTATTTGATTCAATTCGCACAGCAGCCTTGAGATAGATGAATCATCCTCATTTTGCAGATGGAGAAACAGAGGCTTAAAGAGCTTTAGTAACTCACTCGAGTTCACACACGAGTAAGTGGCAGGGCTGCAATTCGAACACACGCCTAGGCAAAGTCTGCCTTATAGAGCTTGGCCTGCTCCATCCCTAGCCAGGCAGAGCATCCTTGAGGGAGCTGGAGATTTTCCCAGTGTTTCCCAGACTTCGGCATTTCTCCAAATTACAGAATATTTTTTAAAAGTGAGAGAAAGCCTGGTGTGGTGGTGCATACCTGTAGTCCCAGCTAGTTGGGAGGATCACTCGAGCCTAGAAGTTCAAGGCCAGTCTGGCAAAATAGGGAGACCCCGGCTCTAAAACATTAAATAAAAACTTTTAAAAAGTAAGGAAAGGGGAGTCTGTCAATGCTTTAGTTTCTAATTGAGGACAATAAAAACAAAAATCAACCATCAGCATCATTTACAGAAGAAATGACAGGTTTTGTACCCAAAAAGCAGGAAAATTATCATCAGAAACAAAATGGAGTTTAAAGTGGAATAAATTAAGCTTTGTGAAAGTCTTACTGCCTATCCTTTTTCCTCTGATCATTGTGGTCTGATAAAAATTGTATCTTTTGTTCACCTGGATTATTGTTTTGGAAACAAAATTTTTATATCTTTTGGAAACTGCAGGACTAGAGAATTCCTAAGGATTTTTACCTTCTTTCATTTCTGGGGTTTTCCAACCTCAGCTCCCACATCTCAAGTGATGAATGGCTCATCTCCTCCCAAAGCAATTTGTACTACAAGAATTGTTTGCTCAGGTTCTAAGACACATCTCTTAAGGTATTCTTTCAGACGAATAAAGACTGACCTAAAAGTAGGGAATGAGACTTTTTTAATTGACAAGTAAATATTGTATGTATTTACGGTATACGACGTCATATACACACCTCACATACTTACCATTTTTTGATGGTGAGAACACTTACAATCTACTGTCTTAGCAATTTGTAAGTGCACAATACATGGTCATTAACTGTGCGATAGGTCTCCTAAACTGGGACTGAGTTCTTGATGACCACTCAACACTCACTTGCTACCCTCAACACTCAGCTGTTGGCTTGGCCCTGGCGTCAACGCCTATGGCACAGAGCACGCCGACTTCGCTCTTCGTGTTCCAGATCGTTTTGGCTGTCCCGACTCCCTTGCATTCCACACCAACTCCAGGATCCGCTTGTCAACATCTACAAAGAAGCCAGTGGGAATTCTGATGGATAGCATTGAATCTGTAGATCAGTTTGATGAGCAGTGTGCTTCCTTTTTAGTAATTTATTACCGTTTTTACATTTGGGCAGCCGCGCGAGGCCCCGGTTTGACCACCGTTGCAAGCCCTGAGCCCACAAGGACAAGGACAGAGTGACGTTCCGGGAGACATGCGGGAGGCCGAGCCAGAGCAATAAAGAGAGCACTTTTCCTCCCACGTGGTCTGACCGTGGCACCGGCCCAGGCAGGGGCATCGTTCAGGAAGCGCTGGCAGGCCATCCGCCCCCCAGGATGGAAGGCAGAGGGAGGGCACGGGGCTGAGCCCTTCGCGGTACCTGAACCAGCAGGAAGATTCTGAGAGGTCACTGCTCTCGGGAGACTGCAGGAGACCCCCGACCCTGATGCTGTAATCCGCCTGGGCTCGCGGTCTCCCTCAAATCCCCAGGCTAACCCGGTGGGCTCTCAGGTCCTACAAAGCCATCCAGGGACAGACAGACAGTCCACCACCCTGAGGCACAGAGCCACCAGGCTGGGTCTCCCAGGTGAACCTGATGCAGGTAAGATGTTGGGGACCGAAGCCACAGCATCTGGCCATCTTCCCTGAGCCGCATCTCCACCCAATGACAGCCCTGCTGCCCTGGACTCCATCAGGATTCAAATAAACATTCTCTTGCCTGTGTTAAAAAGAGTCAGCCAAATATTCCTTCAGCTCTCTGGAGCACGAGAACACATTTGGGGTCTCTTTGAATCTAGGTATCTAGTCAAGGCGATACCTTGTCCTGTCGGATAAAATATAAAAGGGGACAAACGCAAAGCTCCTCACTCTAGGTCCAAGATTTCACCTGCACAG
>NW_012150408.1:354727-360424 GCF_000956105.1 Propithecus coquereli
GGGACCCAGACCTCTAAGGGGGGCCCTGCCTGGCTGGCACTGGTGCCTCTGAGGGGCTGAGGAGGCTGTGAGGGTGGGGCCGCTGATGTCGGGCTCCACTTTCTCAGCAGAAGCCCCAAATTCAGAGTTTTAAAAAATGTTGGCAACTAAATTTTTTAGAATTTCAACTCCGTTATGGAAAACAGTATGATAATGCCCCCCAAAATTAAAAATAGAATTACCGTATGGTCCAGCAATTCTACTTCTGGGCATACACCCAAAAGGGACGTGAAGAGATAATTGCACACCCATGTTCATAGCTGCATTATTCCCAACAGCTAAAACGTGGAAGCCGCCCAGGCGTCCACGAACGGTGGGTGGATAAACAAAAGGTGGCGTCTACATACAGTGGGGTTTTATCCCCCATGGAAAGAAAGACACTCGGGACCACATGGATGAAGCTTGAGGACAATATGTTAAGTGAAATAAGCCAGTCACAGAAGAACAAATACTGTTCTCATTGCATTTATACGAGGGCCCTAAGGTAGTCAAATTCATAGAGACAAAAAGTAGAACGGTGGTGGGAGGGGCTGGGGGGAGGGGAGAACACTGCGTCAGCGTCTCGGGGATGCTTTTAACCGGGGAAGATGAAAGAGCTCTGGAGAAGGATGAGGGTGGTTGCACAACAATGTGAATGGACAATGCCACTTAAAAATGGTTAAGATGATAGATTTTGTTATGCATATTTTATCACAATTTTTTTTAATTTCACATTATTAGTGGCCCAACAAAACTAGATCTGGCCTGCGGGCCATAAGCTTGCAGTCTCTTCACTGGGGGCTCTTCATCGTGTTAAGCTGCAGACAGGAGCTAGAAGTGGTACATACAGAACGGGAGAGAAACCAGAGGAAGAACAAGGACACAATCATTTCTGTTCCACTTTTCAGTTTTTGGTAGCCTGACTGCATTGTGTGGACACAAGTGCTGCCCCAGTTCTGCCGCTGGTAACCTTGGCCTCCCCGGGCCCCAGTTGTCAAAGGAGGGGCCCAGGTGAGTTAGGGGCCCCTCGTGCCCTGGGAGAAAGCTCCCCAGGTCCCCCACTCTCAGCTGAGGCTCCGTCTGCCCTAGGGCACAACCTCCCTGGGGCCTGGCCCCCGCGCTGCCCTGGGACTCTCTCCTGGCTCCTCTGTCCAGCTAGAGCTCAAGGCCAGTGCTAGCCCGGGGTCTGGTTACACCTCGGGCATCAGGTGGATTCCTGGAGCCCCAATCCAATGTGTGATCTAAAAATAAAACCTTGAATCCTGAGCCCAGGAAGGCAGGGCTGGAGGGCAGAGGGATGAGGAGGAGAAGGCGTCTGTCTGACTGTCCTGGACTCCGTGCACTGGATCTCTGCTGACCATAGCGCAGGGAGCACGGGGATAGTGAGGGTGTTTCAAGGCCACACAGGCCAGCGTGTGCTGGGAGGGAAGGAGGGAAGTTCAAGAGGACTGTGGCAGTTGTTGGTCCCATTCTCCTGACTCAGCCCCAGGAATCCTCTGTCTACTCCAGAGGCTCTGGGCCTGGACCAGAGAGAGAGAGCAAGGAGGTGCTGCCAGCCCAACCCGGGAAGCTGGGAAAGCACTTGACATGGGAGCTGGGCTTTATTGAAGGAGATGTAGGGAAGGGTCACCCAGGCAGAGGGCCCGGCATGGGCAGAGGCGTGGAGGAATGGAAGAGGGACATGTCTAGGCAGCAGCAAGTCGTCAGCCCTGGGCAGCCAAGGCATACAAGGTGGAAGTAGGGGTGAGGATTGCTGGGCAACAGAGCACACGGGGGAATCACTCCTCCCCCAGCAGACCCTTGAGACCTGGGATAAGGAGCTGGGACTTTCGTCTAAGGACAATGGGGAGCCCTGGAAGGAGTTAGAGCAAAAAAAAGGCACAGGAAGACTGCACTTCAGAAACATCGCTGAACTGCTCTGTAGCCCTGTGGGGGCCCTGGGGGCATGAGAATGAACCTCCCAGACCCCCACTACAGGGGTCGTAACTGACCAAGGGCTGCTGTGCCCTGTGTTTGCACCAAGGCCACACTTTCCTTGGGATGCTCCCAGCTGATGGGTTACCATGAGAGGGCTACGAAGGCAGGCCCGTCCCTAGGAGACACGGGATTCCTCTGACAGCTGACTTTGGCTTAAGGACTCCTGACACCTTCCTTAGGCTGCACAGCAGACTAGGACTCTTCCACCCAGCCTTCCTTCCCCCCTTCTTCACCTGGGGCTAGACTTACGTTGCAGTTGGATGTAGGTCTAACTGGTTCCCTCCCCATTTTTTCTCTCACACGTTTTCTCTAATAAAATCCTTGCGCATTTAATCTTGTCCTGGCCTGAGCTTCTCAGATGGCTCAGACTAATGGGGTAAGATTAGAGACAAGGGGTACCAGAGGCCACAGGAACAGAAAGGAAGGGGGGAATTAGAAGACTTTTCAAAAGTCTGGGCCAGGCGCAGTGGCTCACGCCTGTAATCCTAGCTCTCTGGGAGGCCAAGGCAGGAGGATCGCTGGAGCTGGGGGTTCAACACCAGCCTGAGCAACAGTGAGATCCTGTCTCTAGCAAAGAGGAAAAGAAAAAGAAAAAGACGAAAAAATAATACACAAAACAACAAAACCCAGCCGGGCGTTGTGGCGTGCGCCTGTAGTCCCAGCTACCTGGGAGGCTGAGACAGAAGGATCGCTCACAGCCCAGGAGTTGGAGGTTGCGGTGAGCTACAATGACATCACTGCCCTCTACCCAGGGCAATTGAGTGAGACTCTGTCTCAACAACAACAACAACAAAAAGTCTAATCCACAGTATGACTTGAAGTGCATAGCTGCCGTTGGCTTTCCCCATGGTTAGAGTTCTGAACTTTCAGCATGGTCATCACCTATTTCTATGTTGGTCACCTCACTAGATGCTGAGTTTGTTCAATGATTGAGCAAATAAGTGAATGAACATGGTGAAGGACAGAAGGGAGTATAGGATGATCCCAGAGCTCCAGTTTGGGCCACTTGGTGGACGGTCATAGTCAACATTTGCTATTTGCCTCCCTGGTGTATTTTGTCAGCCCAATTTCCCTTTGAAGAAAAGAATCCTGCACTCTTTGTGCATCAAAGGGTGCTATTAAGAGAGTGAAGCCAGGTGTGGTGGCCCATACCTGTAGTCCCTGCACTTTGGGAGACTGAGGCCGGAGGATCACTTGAGGCCAGGAGTTTGAGGTTATGGTGAGCTCTAATTGGGCCACTGCACTCAAGCCTGAGTGACAGGGCGAGACCCTGTCTCAAAAAAAAAAAAAAAAAAAGAGAGAGAGAAAGAGAAACAGTGAAAACCCAACCCACAGGATGGGAGAAAGTATTTGCAAATCATATATCCTATATGACTTTAATATCCAAAATATATTTTAAAATTTCCTGAAACTCAACAAAAATAAAAAAAACCAAACAATCCAATTCAAAAATGGACCCCCCGCCAAAAAAAGCAAAGGACTTAAACAGACATTTCTCCAAAGAAGATACATGCAAATAGCCAACAAGTATATGAAAAGACGCTCAGCATCATTGTTCATTAGAGGAATGAAAATCAGGCCAGGTGCAGTGGCTCACGCCTGTAATCCTAGCACTCTGGGAGGCTGAGGCAGGAGGATCATTTGAGCTCAGAAGTTCGAGATCAGCCTGAGCAACAGCAAGATCCCATCTCTACTAAAAATAGAAAAAAGTTAGCCAGGCATGGTGGCGCGTGCTTGTAGTCCCAGCTACTCGGGAGGCTGAGGCAGAAAGATTGCTTGAGCCCAGGAGTTTGAGGTTGCTGTGAGCTAGGCTGACGCCATGGCACTCTAGCCCAGGCAACAAAGTGAGACTCTGCCTCCAAAAAAAAAAACCTCTTCTATAATTGGAAATTTATATAGCAAAAAAGTTATAAGAAAAAAAAAGGTAAGGGGTGTGTTTAACAGGTACAGAGTTTCTGTTTGTGGTGATGAAAAGTTCTGAGATGGGTAGGGGTGATGGTTACAAGACATTGTGAGTGTACTTAACTACCACTGGTCAATGAACATATTGAAACGTCTTAATCTTATTAATTACCAGGGAAACGCAAATTAAAGTAACCATGAGATACCCTGGACACTCACCAGACTGGTGAAGATTAGCATGGGTTAATACCAAGTATAGTCCTGTGGAGCAGTGGGAATGAGCACGCCTTGCTGGGTGGGAATGTACATTTATTCGTTCAACCATTTTGGAAAATTGTTTGACATTATCCAATAAACTCAGAGATTTGCACATAGTCTGTGGCCCAGCAGTTTCACTCTTAGATACATAGCCTGGAGAAATGCGTGCATTTGTGCAGCACAACATATGAACCAGAATGTTCACAGCAGCGCTGTTTAAACTAACCCCAATCTGGAAACAGTACAAATGTAGAGCAACAGGATAATGATAATTTGTGGTACAATTACATACTGAAATATTATACAGCAATGAAAACTCATAAACTACATCTGCATGCAACAACATGGATGGCCCTTACAAATATAACACTGTAAACCATATGGTTTTATTTATATAATGTTCCCAAACAGACAAAACCGAAACTATATTGTGTAAGGATACATTATATATATATACACGGGTAATAAAACTATGAAGGAAAGAGAGAAAGGTACACTCCTGCTGGGTAGAGGGCGGTATGTGGTTGAGGAGGAGCAGTGTCTAAGGCGCTAGCAATGCTTTATATCTTTACTGGGTGGCGGGTACACGGGGATTCACTTTATAACCACTTTTCAAGCTCTGTGTATATGCTAAATACTTTTCTATGTATTCTATTCCACAATAAAAATGATTTAAATCATGTGTTAAATAAAAATAAAAAGTAATCTTTGCTCAACTATAGGTGCTATTGCAGTGTATGGACACAAGAGGGGGCGCTAACCAATGAGCAGTGGAGAAGCGAGGTGTCCTAGCAACGGAGAAAAACACCGAGGCAGAAACTGCCCGAGAGTGGTTAACTGACGGATTCTGGCTCCTGCACCTGCCAGGTCAGCCAGGGGCCGCCTCTAGCACCTGCAGCATCTGTGACCTTTCACGGGGGTGGAGCTCTTCTCCCGGGCGCAGATGGGGTCTGCAGAACCGGGGAAGCCGCGCCCTTGCACCACTGAACTTTCTTCTCCCTCCAACAATAATGACACCCTCGCTCTTTTCCATAAGACTCCAAACACGTCGTGGAGTGTCCTTCCACAAACGGAGGAAATTAAGGAATAGAAAGGAACGACTTTGCCACCAGCCTTGTGAGACCTCAGAGAAAGAAAGAGGAGAGAGAAAGACAGCTTTCAAGATTTGGGATGTGGTGGAAGTTTTCAGGGTTGTTGACAAAACAGAAGGTTTTATGATAAATAGGTAAATACTAGGTAAAGTTGAGGCTGAGTGGGGTAATAACGACGAATACATGAAGAGTATGCTATGGAAAGGAGCTTTCCCAGGCTTTCTCTCCCTTGATCTCACGACCACTCTGGTATCACTCCCTTTCACAGATGAAGAAAGTGCAGCTCATGGCCGGGCGCTGTGGCTCACGCCTGTAATCCTAGCTCTCTGGGAGGCCGAGGCAGGCGGATTGTTCGAGCTCAGGAGTTCGAAACCAGCCTGAGCAAGAGCGAGACCCCGTCTCTACTAAAAATAGAAAGAAATTAATTGGACAACTAAAAATATATACCAAA
>NW_012150408.1:360704-363413 GCF_000956105.1 Propithecus coquereli
GGAGGTAACTTATTTTCTTCATTAAGTTAGCAAAACTACTTTAAATCTTAATTCCTCACAGCAGGGAGGCCGTTTGGACACTGGCAATCTTGCACAACGCCTGCAGCAGCGTAAACTGGTGGTCACTCATCGGGAGAGCAGTCTGGAAACACGTAGCAAGAGCCATAAAAATGTTCCTACCCTTCGATCCAGCAATCTGGCTTCTGGGAACCGATCCTAAGGATGCAATTTGAAATTTGGGAAAAGGCATATGGGCAAATAATTGGTGGCAGCATTGCTTAGTTAGGTGATCAACCTTACTGAGCAACATTAATGCCTGCATTAAAAATGACGATTCTGAAAACTGGCATCATGGAAGTTCTGCTGTGTAATATTAAATGAAAAACCAAAGCAGCTATCAAGTGACCTGGCCACTAATCTACCTCATAAGTAGATGCCATCCCATTAGTGTGGGGGTAGAACTAAGATGGGGGAAGAAAATAATGTCAGGGAGGTGGGAATGCTTTTTTCTCTTGTTTTTTATTTGTTTTCACAACTTTTTTTCCCCCTTTCACTTCCACTCAGAATGTGCTTTTTATTCTTTTCAAAATTTCTTTTTAGTAGGTATCTCTTATATCAGTTGGCCATGTATGCTCACTCCAGAGTGAAAATATAAGAATCTTAAAATATTCATACTCTCACTCATAAAGAAACAATCTCTTGTAACCTTAGAGCAGTGGTTCCCAAACTTGATCATGCATCAGCATTACTTTGTTAAAGGCCCAGATTGCTGGGCCCCCTTCCAAAATTTTTGATTCAGTAAATGTGGGTGGGACTCAAGAATTTACATCTTTAACAAGTTCCCAAGTGATGCTGATGCTGCTGGCCCCCAGGCCACACTTTGAGAACCACTGCTTTAGTGTATAGCCTTATAAAGTGTCACACACAGAAATTACTCACCAAAAAAATGACATTTGTTTTTCCAGGAGCAATTTTTTTTTTTTTAGCTAAATCTTTGGTGCGTTCTTACTTATCAGTTATCTGAATAACCAAGATTATCATAATTATTAATTTATTCTCTTACTTATTAAAATTATTGGGATTAAGTTTCCAGTTCCAGAAATGGAATCGTTTGGGTCAAAAGACATATGTGTTTTTCAAGCTTTTTATTTTTAAAGCATTATTTATTATTTTATTTTGTTATGTTTGTTTATTATTTTTTTAGAGATAGGGTCTTGCAATGTTGCCCAGGTTATCCTCAAACTCCTGGGCTCAAGTGATCCTCCCACCTCAGCCTCCTGAGCAGGTGGGACTACAGGTGTGCGCCACTGTGCCTGGCTCAAACTTTTAATATATACTGTCAAACTGCCAGCATAGAATCTAATGTTTGCCATATTCCATGTGTGTCAACTTATTTAATCTTCAAAATGTATTCATTCCATCATTCAGCATATATTCACCGAATGCTACTTTGTGCCAGGTATTTTGGGGACTCAGAGATGAGCAAGACACAGTAACCCTATGAGGCAGAGCCTATTATTATTCCCATTGTACAGATGAGGAAACTGAGACCCACGAGATGACTTGCCTAAGAACAGAGATGCCAGGCACAGTGGTGCACGCCTGTAGTCCCAGCTACTAGGGATGCTGAGGCAGGAGGATCTCTTGAGCCCAGGAGTTCAAGACTAGCCTGGGCAACATAGGGAGACTCCAACACTAAAAAAAAATTTTTTTAAAAATTTAAAAAATTAAAACCAAAACCACACAGAGGGTAGCTGCTCCTTGGGCTGCTTCATAATTTGCACGAGGTAAATCTCTTCTGGCTCCCAGCAGCCTCATGTTGCATTGCTCCATATGGAAGGGAATGTTTTAATTTTGGGTGGCAACTCTTTTTCCTCCCTTTTTTCCCCCCTTTAGAGTCCTGGAAAAATCAAATGAGGAAACATCTTGGCATATAGCTTAGGAAATAAAGCTTGTCCAAAAGCTGCCAGGAATAAAAGCTAACAACACTTTCTCCACTGCGTTTCAATCCCCACCTCAAAAACTTAGGCAGAATTGGCTCCTTTTGATCCCCAAATTAGACTGGTTAGTAAAATTTCTAAGAAAAAGCATGATAGATGTGTGTGGACAAGTAGCAATTTAGTCAGATCTTGTTTTTCAGTCTGCTAAACTAACTATAACTCTAATTACAATTATTGGCTGAGTAGCTTGGTGGTTAAGTGCAAAATCTTGTGAGTTAAACAGATTTGACAAAGCAGAAAGTTTTACAATAAATATTGTCATTACTCTCTAAGCTTCAGTTTGCTCATCTGTAAAATGTGGGGTAAGAATACTTCCTTCAAAGCCAGGTGTGGTGGCACGTGCTTATAGTCCCAGCTACTCTGCAGGCCGAGGCAGGAGGATCCCTTGAGCCTAAGAGTTTTAGTCCAGCCTGGGCAATGTAGAGATATCCTATCTTTAAAAAAATAAAATTAGGTTGTCCTTGCTTTGGCAGCACATGTTCTCCGTATTTGGAACAATACAGAGAAGATTAGCATGGCCTCTGTTTTTTATTAAATAAATAAATAAATAAATAAAATAGAATAAAATTAGGGCCAGGTGCTGTGGCTCACGCCTGTAATCCTAGCACTCTGGGAGGCCGAGGTGGGAGGACTGCTGGAGGTCAGGAGTTCAAGACCAGCATGAGCAAGAGCGAGACCCCGTCTCCACTAAAAATAGAAAGAAATTAGC
>NW_012150408.1:364028-366612 GCF_000956105.1 Propithecus coquereli
TGTCGATGTCCACAGGAGAGCATCCATCACAGAAGAGGGACCACACAGCCAAACACACAGAGTGACTCACACGGTTCCACAGTCCGCTTCTGTCACTGGCCACCCCGGTTTTGGCACAATGGGCTCATAAATGGAGACGCCATTTGGCAAGCTTAGAGGTTCCGCATTCGCTAAGAATGATCTAGCTACTTGCCACTGTTTTTGTTTTTGGGTGTTTTACTATACTCCCGTGCCAGATTTTTTTAACTTCACACATTTCTTTTTTTTGTTTTTTTAATGTGATATTTTACTTGCCTAAAACTCCGGGGCTCAAGAAATATTTTTGGCCCCAGCCCCCCAGTTAGCTGGGACTACACCACCACGCCCAGCTGCTACTACCACTGCCGAGTGTCCGATCTTCCAGCAGCAAAGATTAACAGAGAGCTCTCAAGGCGGCCACCATTCCTCAGGGCCCGCCAGCCCCGTGGTGGCAAGTTAATTACATTGGACCTCTCTTACCTGGAAGGGCAAGCAGTTCATCTTGACTGGGACTGACACGTCTTTTGGTGTGGGTTTACCTTTCCTGGCTACAGGGCCTCAGCCAATCTAAAGACTTTTTTTTGAGACAGAGTCTCGGTCTGTTGCCTGGGCTAGAGTGCCGTGGCGTCAGCCTAGCTCAGAGCAGCCTCAAACTCCTGGGCTCAAGCAATCCTCCTGCCTCAGCCTCCCGAGTAGCTGGGACTACAGGCATGCACCATCATGCCCGGCTAATTTTTTCTATATATTTTTAGTTGTCCAGCTAATTTCTTTGTATTTTAGTAGAGACGGGGTCTCGCTCTTGCTCAGGCTGGTCTTGAATTCCTCACCTTAAGCAATCCTTCCGCCTCGGCCTCCCAGACAATCTAAAGACTTGCAAAGTGTTTGAACCACTGATATTTGGTCTCAGATAACTCCCGTTAGAACGAGGGACAGCAGAAGTGGAGCAGCAATCTGCGCACGGCTGCAGGATCCACTGGACTGAGCCCGCGCCACACTGCCCGGAAGCTGCAGGCCTGAAAGACTCTGGAGGACTTTGGGGCAGTGACCTATATCCCAGCTAGTCAAGCTGGGCCCCAGGGGAAAAAGCTGGTTTGGGGTCTCTCCGAGCCCTGATCTAGAAACATCATCTCACTTCTCCCCACAGACTGTAAAAAGCAGGCACTTCGGTTGTTAATTCTTTCTGCCTTTTGGCCTTTCTCTTTTCGCAGGTGCAATAAATTCTGCCTGCCTGAAAGCTATGGTACCACAGTGCTCCCTGGAGTGTGGTTGCCACAACACTGCTTCCCACAGAAACCCCCGGCCGCCTCGGGGCTGTCTTGGTCAATGCCTGCCAGGGCCCCAGCCCTGTGGGATCGAAGGCTCTGTCATTCCTCCCCCTTCCCAACATCTGAGCAGATCCACTCCCGCTTTCTAGAGTGACAGGCGAGAAACCCTGATAGGAGGCAGACTCAAATTCAACTTCTGTTCTTCTCCCAGGTGCATTTTTATCTCATTTCAACCCAACAGTCCCCAGAAAACTCTAGTCCATCTCCAAAAGGTGTGATGAGCAAGATGCCGAGGCTCGATAAGTCTCCCATCAGTAACAATCACTGTCCTATGGTCTCCTAACTGGATGTGGGTTTCCCTAGACGCTGTGATGATGTCACATGGGAGGCGCCTATCATACTCAGGCCACTTTGGCTAGGCACTAAGGCCCCTACGCCACTGGTGCCTTGATTTGTGCTCTGCTGAGACCATGTTCTCAGGCGCAAGAGGGATTGTGAGCGACGGAAGCAGTCAGGGACCTGAAAACTTCCCTTCTCCCTGACAACCCCCCACGCACCCACCCCGCTGCTATATGGTTGTTGTTGTCATTGAAGTTTGAATATTAAAGAATTTTTATATTAAAAATGCTTAGTAATGCTCATTTTGGCAGCTCATATACTAAAATTGGAACGATACAGAGAATATTAGCATGGCCCCAGTAAAAAAAAGTAAAATAAAACAAATGCTTAGTAAGTCTAAAAATAAAAAAGCACTCTAGCTGGGAAAAAAAAAAAAAAAGGGATGCAGCCGAGAGAGTGGCTTGGAAACGATACTCTGCAAGGATGGAGCACCACCTTCCCAGAGGGGGCATTCGCCCTGCACCACGACTAGTGATGCTAGGTGCAAGAACAGATGCCTCTGAGAGTCAAGGGGTGGAGGTAAATCACACTCCCAGTGGGCCACTGGGAGAATTTAGGTTCCTCATCCCCACAGCTCTAGGCTCTTTTAGGTCTAGACATCCTCATTAAACCAGCAGCTACCCAGTCACTTTAAGACCAAGTGACCAGGTGAGGCAAAGGCAATATATGTAACCTAAACATTTGTACCCCCATAATATACTGAAATAAAAAAAAAGAAAAAAGATCAAGGGACCAAGGGACCAGCAGGCAAAAAAGGGAGTCACCTTCCTGGCAGGTTAATTGGCCAGGGTCACCAGGAGGAGGTGGGGCTGCTGCTAAAACAAGACAGGGCAGGCCAGGCGCGGTGGCTCAGGCCTACAATCCTAGCTCTCTGGGAGGCCGAGGCAGGAGGATCGCTCAAG
>NW_012150408.1:370906-372149 GCF_000956105.1 Propithecus coquereli
GGGGTCTCGCTCTTGCTCAGGCTGGTCTCGAACTCCTGAGCTCAAATGATCCGCCCACCTCGGTCTCCCAGAGTGCTGGGATTACAGGTGTGAGCCACCGCGTCCGGCCCCCCCAGGTTTTTATTTCTTTAAGGATCTTTATTGGGCTGTAGAGGCTGGGAAGGAGAAACGGTTTTATTTTCTAATCCAGCAAGTTTGGGGCTAGAAACCTCCTTTGATTCTGCTTGAATACTGAAGAGCTCCTTCTTTAGTTGATCTGTCTATCCATGTTAGCTTCTGCTATGCAGCTAAAATGAGCCAGTTGGCTCTTTTAACATCCTGCCTTAGCCAAACCAACAAGTTCTTGAAGTATATTTTCTATTCCCACATTATTACGGGGAGCAGTTTTACTAAATACATACATGGGGTGCCCTTTACTCAGCCTTCAATAACAATTTCCTTACCGTCCTTCCAGGTTCTAACAATGATCCTGTCATCCCAAAAGACCACTGGGATGGCTAAATAGTAGAAAGAAGAACTTTATTGGCAATATCGGTTTGCAAATCAGGAAGAAATGGTCCCAGGTATTTGTTGAAGGTACTCTGTCTTTGAAGAGGGGAAGGACAGGTTGGGTTTTATGCATCACAGGGCCTGTGTCAAACAAAAGAGTCACACACAGCAGGTTTGGGGGAAAAGCCATACATAGTTATGAGGGGAGCTGAGCACATGTGCATTGGGCAAACATACATGTGTAACATACATCCCATATTCACTTTGGGGTGGGGTTTTCACATTAAAATGAGGGGAAATTTTGGCTCTTTACATCAAAAAGTGAACTACAGGACACAAAGATAGTTTGTATGCAGCCTCTATAAACTGGTTGAAACTGGCTTAAGGGCCGGGCACGTGGCTCACACCTGTAATCCTAGCACTCTGGGAGGCCAAGGCGGGAGGACCATTTGAGCTCAGGAGTTGGAGACCAGCCTGAGCAAGAGTGAGACCCCGTCTCTACCAAAAAGAAATTTTTAAAAAACCCAGCCAGGCACTGGGGCACGCCTGTAGTCCCAGCTATCCGTGAGGCTGAGGCAGAAGGATGGCTTAGAGCCCAGGAGGTGGATGTTGCCGTGAGCTACGATGACGCCACTGCACTCTACCCAGGGTGGCAGAGTGAGACTCTGTCTCAACTGAATAAACAAGGAAACTGAGCACCCCTCCTCACAACCTCCCACCCCTTCATAATAAAAATAATAATAAAAAAATAAGG
>NW_012150408.1:372199-378046 GCF_000956105.1 Propithecus coquereli
AAAAAAAAAAAAGCCAGGGCAGAGGACATGTGCCACTCCAGCTGATCCATCGGAATCTACTCTTTGGTTCTCTGACCCACTCTGATGTAAACAGACAGATGCAGCAGCCATGACCTAAGACAAGTGTGGTGACCAGGGCCCCTCTCGGGCGTTCACTGGGTGAATGCTGCCACCTAGACCAGTGGAGACACTAGCTCAAGGTGAGGGGACTAGAAGAGGCAGGAGGGGAGGACTAGCAGTCACGGCCTGAAACCAGCTGTGGCCTGAGAGTGACAGTTCAGGCTGCTGACCCTCCTAAACTGCTCCCGGGTGGGGTTGGCTTATTTTACAGAGCAGTGGGACGCACGCGGTGCAGGACTCTCGCGGACGCTGTGCTGTGTTGCTCGCATCCCCTCCCTCAGGGCCGAGGCACGCGCTCCCAGGTGTCAGGAGTCGAACCCTCTGCTGGAAAAAGTTACGACCCCTCTTTGGGGGAGGCCCTCGCCAATGACCGACTGATATGGGAATGCAAAGGCATGGTGCCCTCCTGTCAATTCGGGACTCCGTATGGCCAATGCAGTTTCAGAGCTGCCCGTGAGGGTGGTCTCCGTTACGCTTCATTGCAGCGCGTCGTCTCCCCGTGGGAAGTGCCGTTTCCCTGCCCCTTCTGGCTGTTGTTCCCAAGATCACTTCCCAGCAAGCCTGCTGCTTGCCAGGTCCCCCTCAGAGTTGGTTTCCTGGGGAACCTGGCCTAACACACCATATGCATCCTCAGCCACACTGGTTGGTTAATGTCAAAACTGTTCCCAAGATGTTCAACCTACATTCCCACCAACAGTGCCTGAGAGTTCCATTTACTAAACATCCTTGCCAAATTCTAGTACCAGGTTTCTCATTTTTAGCCAATCTGGTCAGTGTAAAATGGAACTTTCCACCCTATTGAAATGATTGATTAAAAAAAAAATGGAACTTGATTGTGGTTTGTTTGTTTGTTTGGGTTTTTTTTCCTCTTTCTTTCGAGACAGGGTCCGGCTCTGTCACTCAGGCTAGAGTGCAGTGGGGTCATCATAACTCACTGAACCTCAAACTCCTGGCTCAAGCAATCCTCCTGTCTCAGCCTCCCAAACTGCTGGGATTACGGTTGTGAGCTACCAGGCCCCTCATTGTGGTTTTATTGTTTTGGTTTTTTGTTTGTTTATTAGAGACGAGATCTCACTGTGTGGCCCAGGCTGGAATGCTGTGACTATTCACAGGCGAGATCACAGCTCACTGCAGCCTCAAACTCTTGGGCTCAAGGGACCTTCCCACCTCAGCTTCCCAAGGAGCTGGAACTACAGGCACAGAGTGCCAGGCCATGGTTTTGATTCACATTTCCCTGGTGACTACTGAGTTTGAGCACCCTTTCATGGGTTTACTGGCCATTTGGATTTCCTCTTGGGGAACAGCCCCCACTCCTTTGCCAGGTCCCATTTCATGGTCCCATTTATTTCATGCCAACTAACAAAGGAGTGAGTGCTCGCTGTACTTAGGTGAGCCCAAGAAAACTGGAATGGCTTTCCTGAAGGCCACCAGCCTTGATGAATCCTTCAGTCCTCCTCTGACTTGACGTCTGAGCAGCCTAAGATTTGGTTGGTCACTCCTTCCTTCTCCCACCCTCTTTTCTTGGCCTCCTGGACTCTGCACAATCCTCGTTTTCCTCTTGCCTCTCTGGCCGGCCTTCTCTGTCTCCTGTGCGGGCTCGACTGTGCAATGCTGGGCTTCCTCAGAGCTGTCCTTGGCCCTCTTCTCATCTTCCTCTGGACTTCGACCCTGGGCAAGCTCTCCCTCACCCCAGCTGCAGTTCCCACCTCTATATACTGATGGTTTCAACATTCCTCTCCTTCGACACTTCCATGTGGACGTCCCAAAGCCTCTCAACCTCAAACCATGCTTTTCCCTCCAAAACCTGGTTGTTGTCCAGCCATCCCTGTTACCGAAAGCTTGACACTTGTCCTCAAGCCTGCATCAGAAGAAAGAGGACAAGTGGTTTGAGGAGAAGGAAAGAGAAGTTTATTACCTTCCTGGAAAAGGAGGAGGATGGAGACTCTTGTCTGAAATGCCATAGTCCTAATAATAAGCAGAAATATAGACTTTTTAAAGGATGGGTTCTCAGCTTCAGGCAATTGCTGTTCAACTACAGTGATGATTCTGATTGTCCCATCTCCGATGAAGACAATCCGTGACCTCCACCCAGGACCTCCCTCCACCAGGCACAAAGAACACAAAACATTACCCTGCCTTTCCCAACCACTGGCCTGAGGTGGCGATGCAGGTTTTAGCTCTCAGAAAAGAGTGGAAGATGTTTTAAGGAGACATAAAATATTTTTGCCAATTTTTCAAGCCATTCCCTCTGTTACATATTCCCCACTGTGAATATTTCCCTTCCATATCTTTGGGAAGAGGGGTTACTACTCTGTACATCCCTGCTTCAGGAAAGATCTCGCAATCCTTCCAATTCTGAATATCACAAACCCAGGAATCCCTCTCTCACCCTGTATCCAACTTCATGACCAGCACTGGTTGTTTTCAGTTTATCCCTCCAGATCCACTCCCTACCCTTCTCCAACCCACTCTCTGCATCAGGAATCTGATTATATGGACAGCTTCAGTGGGTTTCCTTGTTCTTTAATTTCTGATTGGGCTTGGATAATGGTGTTTTAGTTATTTATTGCTGCATAATAAACTACCCCAAACCTAGTGGCTTAAACGCCATAACACCATTATGTTATCTCTCATGACTCTGTAGATCGACTGGGGTCATCCTAGGTCAGTTCTGCTCTACATGATGTCAGCTGGGGTGGCAGTCGCCTGCGGACACATCCAAGATGGAGTTCTCAAGTCTGGCAGCTTGGTGGGGATGGCGGGAGGGTTAGAAGTCCGGACTCGGCCAAACTAGAAAGGCTGAAACTCTCTTTTTCCAAGTAGTTTTGGGGCCTCTCCCTCTCCCTTGCCATGGGGTCTTTCCAGCATGAGGTAACCAGGCTTTTTATGTGGCAGCTCAGGGCTGTCCAAATGGCAAAAGCTGAAACTTTGCGGCCCTCTTAATTCTTTGACCCAGAGCTGGCATGGCATCACTTCTTCCGCCTTCTGTTGGTTAAAGTAGGTCACAGGACTGGCCCTGATACGATGTGGGAGGGGACATACAAAGGCATGAGCACTAAGAGGCGTGAGTCATCGGGGCCATCTTTGGAGACCAGCCACCAGTCCACCATCTGGTCCCCACAGTCCCTCTCACATGCAAAACGAGCCCTCCCACCTCCCGTAACCCCCAAAGTCTCATCCCAGTTCTGCCTCAGGCCCAGGCGTGAAGTCAAGTTACTCATCAACAAAATCTCATCCAGTTGTTGAGGAGGCACTTGGGTGTGGCTCCTCTTGAGCTAAAGACCTGTGAACTGAAGCGACAAGTTATCTGCCCTGGCATACCCATCCTACCGCCATGGAGCAGGAACTGGAACACCACAGTACACACTCCATTCAAAAAGGGGACACCTAGAGTATTCACAGGTCCCTAGCAATTCTGAATTCTGCCGGGCGCAATTCTCCCTGCTGGAGAATGTAGGAAATGTATGTTGGTTAAAGCCCCAGGTCTGCTTTCTGGGAATGGTTCTATCTGGCTCTTGGCTCAGCCCTCTGAATCATCCTTCTTTCCTGTGAGAAATGGCTCACGTTTGCTTGCTTTCTGCACTTAGGAAATTGGAGCCACAAAAGCTGCTTTTTGTTTCAAAATGTCTCTATTCCTTTCAGTCCAAGGTAGTACAATTAAAAACTTTGTGAGTTTCCTATGTAACAAATTATAATCTGCTCCATTAGACAAAAGCTACCTTTACGTTTCTTTCTGAGACAGGCCCTTTTCTGCTTTGGGCCCTATGTAGGCTGCTAAGGGACAATGCCCTGAAGATTCCTAGAGCCTTTTTGTCTAGCTGAGAGGATCTACCTGGCACATCCTTAAATCTTTCTGAGAGTTCGACAAAAGGGTCTTATGGCTGCATCCTGGATCTGATTTCGACCCTGAGGCCACCTTTTACTGGCAACACCCTGGACTTGATCTTTGGTACCAGGTTCTTCCCCTCCCCCTAGGTTTTTATTTTTATTTTTATTTTTTATTTATTTATTTTTTTTTGAGACAGAGTCTCACTCTGCTGCCCAGGCTAGAGTGCCGTGGCATTAGCCTAGCTCACAGCAACCTCAAACTCCTGGGCTCAAGCGATCCTCCTGCCTCAGCCTCCCGAGTAGCTGGGACTACAGGCATGTGCCACCATGCCTGGCTAATTTTTTCTATATATTTTTAGTTGTCTGATTAATTTCTTTCTATTTTTAGTAGAGACGGGGTCTCGCTCTTGCTCAGGCTGGTTTCGAACTCCTCAGCTCAAACAATCCGCCCTCCTCGGCTTCCCAGAGAGCTAGGATTACAGGCGTGAGCCACTGCGCCCGGCCCACTTCCCCTCTCTGAACCTCAGTTTCCTCATCTGTGAAATGGAGAAGACAATCCCTACCTGGTTATCTAGGAACACCTTCCTCCAAACACAGGCATCCATGACTCTGTGACTCATGTGTGCCTCTCGCCGGTCAGAAACTGAGTGGCAGGGGAGCCAGGGCCATCAGACAGGAGGCCCCTGATAGTTAGGGTGCAGTGTGGCAGCCTGGGCCTAAGGGCTCTGCAGACCTCTCTCAGACCTCTCTCGATTTTCTTATTCAATTTGTGACAACATTAAATCTTGAGGGACTCCTAATAAAATCCTGGAGTTGCATAGAGTATTGGGTCCAAAAACACTGCCTCCCACTCCAACAACTGTGCACTCTCCAGTTTGCCACCAGCCTCACCCTCCTGAGTACTGACAGTGGGGGCTGCTTTGCTGACTCCCCACACCTGCCGGGCCCCTGGTGGCTCTCCTTGCATCTTCTTGTCTTTCCTTGTCACCAACTGAGGTGTCAGATGATGGCAGACTCTTACAGAGTCCTTCCTATGTGCCAGACACTGCCTCAAGCATTTTTTCCATGTTAATCCTCATGCCATCCTATGAGATAGATGCTATTATTAGCTTCCATTCCACGGTGAGGAAGCAGAGGCACAGAGACACTAAATATATGACCCAAGTCACACAGCTAGGAAGTAGCAGTGCTCAGATTTAAATTCAGGCAGCCTGGTTCCAGAGTGTGTGAAATTAACCACTGCACCACTTTGGCCCAGCCAGAGACACTGAGAGCTTTCTCCCATTTATTTTTCTCAAAATAGTGTTTGCTTTCCTGATAATAAAAGAGATCCATAAAAAATGGAGAAAAAAAACAGGAAAAAAAGAAACCGAGAAAAATTTAAAAAGCAGGTGAAAAATGTCTCAGATTTTTAATCCCCATCCCTCTCCGGAAGTAATGTTTTGGGGTTGTCTCTACGTTTATCGCAGCACCATTCACAATTGCAAAGATGTGGAATCAATCCAAATGCCCATCAACTCATGAGTGGACTAACAAAATGTGGCATATGTATGCCATGGAGTACTATTCAGCCATGAAGATGGCTGACTTAATGCCTTTTGCAACAATTTGGATGGAACTGGAGACCATTTCCCTAAGTGAAGTATCTAAAGAATGGAAAACAAACACATGTACTGACTATTAAATTGGAACTAACCGATGAGCACACATGTGCACAGAGAGAGGTAAAACTCAATGGAAATCAAGCGGGAGGAAGGGGGAGAAGGAGACAGGTAAAAATCTACCGAGCAGGTACAAAGAACACTATCTGGGTGATGGACACACTTATAACCATGACTCAAGCATTATAAAAGTGATCCACGTAACCAAAAATATTTGTACCCCCATAATACTTTGAAA
>NW_012150408.1:378096-397258 GCF_000956105.1 Propithecus coquereli
AAAAAAATAAGGAAAGAAACTGGCTAAGGTCTGCAATTGCTTATCAGAAAAGTATGTAAGGCACTATCCCATCAGAGTTGTAGTGGTCTGGGTTGTAAATCAGAGTTAGGGGGATCTGGTAGCTAACTATTGTTAGGGAGTTTAGCGCCCTAGGAATTCAGAAATTTGCCATGCCAGCCAGGCCCTGAATCCTCTACCCATAGATAATTTTGTTTCCTTAACCTGAGGGCCCGTCTTGGTTGATAAAGGGACGTCGCAATCCCCTGAAGGCTTGTCTAGCCTCTGCTCACTGCCCTGTCCCTACGCCAATGGTACACTTTTTCAATGTTGATTATTGGAGTCCTTCTCTTCTAGATAGCAATTCCTGTTTCGGTTATCTATTGCTGAATAGCAATCACCCCAACACTTAGTGGCTTTGAACAACATTCATGTATTATCTCTTATGAGTCTGAAGATTGACTGGGCTCGGCTCCTCACCATGCTGGCTGGGACAGAGTCATCCTGGGCTGGAATGTCCAGGATGGCTCACTCACATGGCTGGCACCTAGTTGGGGACGGCTCAAAGTCTAGGCTCAGCTAGGGCACTGGCACATTGGGCCTCTTTCTTTCTACTTGGCTTCTCCATGTGATCTCTCCCGGTGGTCTGTTCAACAGGACAGGAAGACCTAGGACCAGTTTCATAAATGTTTGTCCCTAGGTGTACCCATTCCTCAGCTGCTCCTGTTCCACCAAGAAGGCTCTGCCTCTGTATTCTTCTGACATGGGATCCACTGACTGCTTGGGATTTGTCTGTTCTGTCCTGTGCTGAGCCCTTGCTAAAGACGTGAGATGTACTTTCTCCCTTAAACCTCAAGACAAACCCAAGTTAGGTAGGTATCGCTTCCTCATTTTATAATGTTCGGTGACTTGCCCGAGGTCACGAGCTGGCCTGGAATCCAGGTCCATCTGACTCCAGAGGCTTCGCCCTCTTCAGCCCACTGCCCATGCAGACCTCCAGTGTCAGTAGGCGAGCCCCACCGCACGGTGACTGTAGGTTGAGGAGCTTATGAATTTTTAGCTATAAGGTGCACATGGTAAAGTGCAAACATAGATTTTCCACACACAGTTCAGTGATGTTTACATCTGCACACACTCATGCAACAACCACTAAGGTCAAGATTTGGAACACCTCCAGCACCCTTACAAACCTCCTCTCCCCGATCCACACTCCTCTGACTTCCATCATCAGCAATTAATTTTGCATATTCTTGTCTTGGTGATAGTGTGAAAAGACAGACCTGAAATCACAGTTCTCCACTAGTTCCCAGTTGTGTGGCCTTGGCCAAGTTACCATCTTCTCTGATCATCAGTGTTCTTATCTGCAGAGTGAGCACAGATAACCCCTACCTCACAGACAGCATGGTTGAGAGGACCCAGTAAGGGTTAGTCCCTTCCCCTCAGCCAATTCTTCCCGTTCCTGAAAAATGTGCTACACAGACCAAAATATGACTTCAGGCAGGAGCACTGGCTCCCAACACTAGCTGTGTATTAAAATTACATGGGAAAGTTTTTTAACATACTAATGCCCATCCCCTAACCCCAGAGGTTCTGGTTTAATTCGTCTGTGTGGGTGAGCCAGCATCTATAGTTTGTCAAAGCTGCTCAGGTTATTTTAAGGTGCAGCCGGGGTGGGAACCACCTGCATGTTCATTTGAGAGGCTGTTAAAGGGGAGATGGTGACCATCCATCCCAGTCTGCGCCGGGACTGTCCCAGTTTTAGCAATGAAAGTCCTGCATCCCAAGAAACCCCTTAGTCCCGGGCAAACTGGGATGGTTGGCCACCCATCAGGGGGAAGATGCGCCAACGTTTGATATGTGTTACTTAAATTTAGGATTTCCTTCCCATTCAAGTGTCAGGTTTGAAGTCAAAGTGTTAAATATTTTTGAACTTAGGGAATAAAGACCAGAAGGCTGGTGCTACAAGCCAGCTCGCTTGGGCATCTTAGCAGAGAGTGCGAAATGCATAGAGAGGCTGGCAGCTTTGCAGCCCACTGTAGGAGTAGAAAGGAGACAGAAGTCGGGAGGGAAGGGGTTAGAGCAGTACTTTACAAACCGTAATGTGTGTGAGGATCATTACGGGGTCCTATAAAATGCAGCTTCCTATCCAGCAGGTCTGGGGTGGGCCCGAGATAGTGCATTTCTTTTTCTTTTGTTTGAGACAGGGTCTTGCTCTGCTGCCCCAGCTAGAGTGCAGTGGCATGATCATAGCTCACTGCAACCTCAAGCTCCTGGGCTCAGGCGATCCTCCTGCCTCAGCCTCCCAAGTAGCTGGGACTATAGTCACAAGCCACCACGCCCAGCTAATTTTTCTATTTTTAGTAGAGACAAAGTCTCGCTCTTGCTCAGGCTGATCTCAAACACCTGACCTCAAGCAGTCCTCCCACCTCGGCCTCCCAGAGTGCTGGGATTACAGGCATGTGCCACCTGGAGATTGTGCATTTCTAACAAGCTCCCAGATGACTCCAATGCTAGGGTCTGAGGATAATTTTTAGAGTATAAGCTTTGGGTGTGAGGTGCAACTTCTCTCTTACAACCCATGTGGCCTTGGGGAACTTCTTCTCCTTGTAGACCTTCCGGTTTTTCAGCTATAAAATGGGAATAATAATACCCACTTCAGAGGTAATATCCAGGAGAGCCCACCTAGTTCAGAAGTGGGTTGCGGTGAAGATTCAATCACTGTGCGTGGCATACCGCAGGGGCTGTGTGCATGTCCGTGCCATCTCTGCCTCCACACGACTTTCACCCCCTCCTGCTTGAAGGGCTCTAATGGTTTCTTAAGTTAGCACAGTCCTTAACGTGGAGTAGGCACCTAATGAACAGTTGTTGAATTGTTCAGGGAGAGGAAGAGGAGGCAGAGGCCTGCCAGCCAGCACCTATAATTTAACCATTTATGTGCCCTGAGGCAGAAAACCTCATTTCATTTAGAGATGTTTTTATTTCAAGGCAAAAAAAAGTTAAGAGAAGAAATACATGGGGAAGACATTTTTTCTTAGTAACTGGTCTCAGAATGCTGAGGTTGGACAAACTGTTAAGAGAAGGGGAAAGTACTAGACTCATAAATAGCCTTGGAGAAGCACAAGTTTTGGAATCAGAAATTCCTGGGTTTGAATTCTAGCTCCCCCAGTCACTATGCTGTGTGACCTTGGGTAAATCACTTCCCCTCTCTTTTTTTTTTTTTTTGAGACAGGGTCTCACTGTGTTGCCCAGGCTAGAGTGCCGTGGCATTAGCCTAGCTCACAGCAACCTCAAACTCCTGGGCTCAAGCGATCCTCCTGCCTCAGCCTCCCGAGTAGCTGGGACTACAGGCATGTGCCACCATGCCTGGCTAATTTTTTCTATATATTTTTAGTTGTCTGATTAATTTCTTTCTATTTTTAGTAGAGACGGGGTCTCGCTCTTGCTCAGGCTGGTTTCGAACTCCTCAGCTCAAACAATCCGCCCTCCTCGGCTTCCCAGAGAGCTAGGATTACAGGCGTGAGCCACTGCGCCCGGCCCACTTCCCCTCTCTGAACCTCAGTTTCCTCATCTGTGAAATGGAGAAGACAATCCCTACCTGGTTATCTAGGAACACCTTCCTCCAAACACAGGCATCCATGACTCTGTGACTCATGTGTGCCTCTCGCCGGTCAGAAACTGAGTGGCAGGGGAGCCAGGGCCATCAGACAGGAGGCCCCTGACAGTTAGGGTGCAGTGTGGCAGCCTGGGCCTAAGGGCTCTGCAGACCTCTCTCAGACCTCTCTCGATTTTCTTATTCAATTTGTGACAACATTAAATCTTGAGGGACTCCTAATAAAATCCTGGAGTTGCATAGAGTATTGGGTCCAAAAACACTGCCTCCCACTCCAACAACTGTGCACTCTCCAGTTTGCCACCAGCCTCACCCTCCTGAGTACTGACAGTGGGGGCTGCTTTGCTGACTCCCCACACCTGCCGGGCCCCTGGTGGCTCTCCTTGCATCTTCTTGTCTTTCCTTGTCACCAACTGAGGTGTCAGATGATGGCAGACTCTTACAGAGTCCTTCCTATGTGCCAGACACTGCCTCAAGCATTTTTTCCATGTTAATCCTCATGCCATCCTATGAGATAGATGCTATTATTAGCTTCCATTCCACGGTGAGGAAGCAGAGGCACAGAGACACTAAATATGTGACCCAAGTCACACAGCTAGGAAGTAGCAGTGCTCAGATTTAAATTCAGGCAGCCTGGTTCCAGAGTGTGTGAAATTAACCACTGCACCACTTTGGCCCAGCCAGAGACACTGAGAGCTTTCTCCCATTTATTTTTCTCAAAATAGTGTTTGCTTTCCTGATAATAAAAGAGATCCATAAAAAATGGAGAAAAAAAACAGGAAAAAAAGAAACCGAGAAAAATTTAAAAAGCAGGTGAAAAATGTCTCAGATTTTTAATCCCCATCCCTCTCCGGAAGTAATGTTTTGGGGTTGTCTCTACGTTTATCGCAGCACCATTCACAATTGCAAAGATGTGGAATCAATCCAAATGCCCATCAACTCATGAGTGGACTAACAAAATGTGGCATATGTATGCCATGGAGTACTATTCAGCCATGAAGATGGCTGACTTAATGCCTTTTGCAACAATTTGGATGGAACTGGAGACCATTTCCCTAAGTGAAGTATCTAAAGAATGGAAAACAAACACATGTACTGACTATTAAATTGGAACTAACCGATGAGCACACATGTGCACAGAGAGAGGTAAAACTCAATGGAAATCAAGCGGGAGGAAGGGGGAGAAGGAGACAGGTAAAAATCTACCGAGCAGGTACAAAGAACACTATCTGGGTGATGGACACACTTATAACCATGACTCAAGCATTATAAAAGTGATCCACGTAACCAAAAATATTTGTACCCCCATAATACTTTGAAATATAAATAAATAAATATATCACCAAAATTTTTATATATAAAATGAGATAACATCATTCATGTATAACAAAATCCTACAGCGATAAGAGAATGATCCAGAGGTCACAGTCAAGAGCCATTCAGCCTGGGTTCGTATCTCCTAGCTTGTCCTCTGCCTAACTGTGTGACCCTGGGCAAGAAACTGAATCTAAGCCTCAGTCTTCCCTTCTGTAAAATGGTACTGATAGCCCAAACTCACAGAGCTGGCCTAAAAATTCAATGAGATAATATATGAGAAATGCTTAGCATGGTTTCTGGCATCCAATGGATGCTTAATAAAAATTTAGCTATGATTGATTGTGATTATTCATGGCTGAAGTATGCTCCTTAGATTTGGTGAGCCGCCAGCCCAAGGAAGAGAGAAGTAGAGGGTCTGAGGGCTGAGGCACCCAGCACGAAGGCAAAGGTGTGGTCAGGACCCAGAGGGCCAGCAGCAGTTTAGAAAGTGAGGTGTGTGGGGGCCAGCATGTGTACACATGTACTGGGCCGGGGGTGAGGGCTGGAGGAGCTGTTGGCTCCAACAGGTACAATAGAACCAGGCCCCAGGTCTGCGGCCTGAGCCAGCCAGGCCCTCTGACGGGGAGGAGGAATCCCTCTGAGTGTGCTCATCCCCCCTGTCTGGGATAGTCACCCGCACTGAAACTGGCCCTGCAGTCTCTGCCCTCCAAGTAAATAGGTGTTGCTATTCTAAGAGAGGCCTGTGATAAAAATACTTGCTTTGCTTTGGAGGGTGTTTTTTTTTAAGCCATGAAAATAACAGGGCAGTAGGCTGCCTATTTTAGGTTGGGGCCTTTGGCCTGCTTTCAAAGTCACAGCCCAAATGAGATCTATTTAGAAACAAGTCACTACGCTTTGCCACACGGTGATGGTCCCTTAAGACAAACCTGCATAGATGCACCTAAGAGACTCTGGGGTTTGTACCTGAGGGACCGAGTTGGAAGAAATTGCAGGGCCAATGTTTACAAACCCGAGGTCAGTGTGAACGTAAGCCCTGGCGTCTCTCCCTGGGGCCTCAAAGGCCCTTCTCTCCTGTGTTCCCCCACCAAGTTCTCAGGAGGTGGAGCTGCCAGCCTGCCTCTCTCCCCACCTTAGGAATCCTGTGTGAGGGTGGGACTGGGGTGTGGGGAATGCTCTCCAACTTCTCTATAAATCAGCCTATCGCGTGCAGATTTAGAGTCAGGCAGGAGTTCCTGTTAGGACCCGCATCTGGAACTGGGAAGGATTTTTCCATCTTCAGTGAACCCAAGGGTGCCTTTGGGGACTGAGAAAGACTCTCAAGGGGATGGCCTAAGATTCCAGAGCAGCTGGAGTGGAAAAAACCTGTGCAGACTTAAGTTCGAATCTTGACCCTGGCTCATACTAGCTGTGTGACTTCAGGCAGGTAACTTCACCTCTCTGATCTTTTGTTTTCTTGTTAGTAAAATGGAGATAATACAACCAACCTTGTAGGACTTGGGAGGATTAAAGAAGATAATGTATTTAAAAGTACTTAGTACAGCCAGGTGTGGTGGCACAACCTAGTACATATAGGTTGGCTACCAAGTCTGGAAACACAGAGGAATTTTCAGAATAAATTGTTTATTGATAACATATACTAAAATTCTGTATATTTCCAGACTTTAGGGTTACCTTGTGGTAATAATAATTGCTAGCACTTATATGGTGCTTACCATGTGCCAGGCATTGTTCTAAATGCTTTACATATATAAACTTATTAATTCTTCATAACAACCCCATGAAGTAGATACTATGTTATCCCCATTTTACAGATAAGAAAACTGAGATTCAGAGGTTAAATGACTTACCCACATTCACACGGCTAGTAAATGGCAGAAGCAAGAATCAAACCCAGGCAGTTAACCATGACACTATAGATAACCACTATAATACTGTTCCTTTTTCTAGTACAACTAACGTCTTGACACTCAGATAATGCTAATGGGTGAGAACAATGACAAGAACTATTATGATGGTTCACACAGTGCTGGCATTGCAAAGAATCTTAAAGGTCACCTCCTGACTGAGGTCTTAACTCTGCCTTTCTCAGTCAAGAATACATTGAAAACACATGGGAAGTAGTTAGTGCATGTTTTTTGAGGGGGTCTCTATATTGGCCTAGATTGCCCAGGCTGGACTCAAACCCCTGGGCTCAAAGGATCCTTTCACCTTAGCCTCCCGGTTTAGCTGGTACTATAGGCAGGCACCACTGCACCCAGCTGCAAATATTTTTTAACTTTGCCCAAGCTGGTAGGTGAGCAGTGGTGTCTCAGTGTAGCCCCTCTTATTATGATGGCGGCTGCTTTTTTATATGTTTGATTTATTTACATGTTCCTCTCCGTAAATTGTCTGCTCATATCCCACAACTATTTTTCTATTGGGTTCTTGGTTTCTTCTTAATTGATTTTTGGAAGTCCTATATTAGGGTTCTTCATCTGTGAATCGAATTGCAAATATTCTTTCCCAGTTTGCTATTTGATCTTTGATTTTGTTTCAGGTATTTATTACCACGAAGAAAGTTGGCTTTTATGTAGGTCAATTCATCAATCTTTTTTTTTATGGCTTCTGGAATTTGTACCATGTTTAGATATGGGGGTTTCCCGTGTACTGAAATTTTTTTTTAAACTTTCTCATGTTTTCCACTAGTACATCGAATGGTTTCATTTTTTAGGTTTAAATCTTCTGGTCATTTGGGTTTCATTTTGGTGTAACTTGCAAGGAAGAAGGCAAACTCTCCCTGCCCCCCTTTTCTAGATGTGAGGAAAACAACACTTTTGATCCTATTCTACATGTCTGCTATTTCCACTTTCAGCATGGGATCATTTCTGTCCAGGTCCAATTTTAGTAAGAAAATTTGGCCTTAATTTGGTGTACCAGTGTCCAGGGCTGTCATAACAAAGCAGCACACATTTAGTGGCTCAAAACAACAGGAATTTGTTATCTCACAGTTCTGGAGGCCAGAAGTCTGAAACCAAGTGCCAGCAGAACCATGCTCCTGCTGAGACGCGGTGGAATCCTTCCTGGCCTCTTCCAGGGTCTGGCGATCCTGGCGCTCCTTGCGCAGCTGCGTCTGCTGACACATGGTGTTCTCCCTGTGAGTCTCTGTCTTCTCCTCTTGTAAAGACGTCAGTCATGCTGGGTGAGTGTCCACCCTCCTCCGCCACGACTTCGTCTCAGCTTGAGTCTATCCGCAAGGACCCCACTTCCGTTTCCAAACAGGACCGCAGTCTCAGGGGCCGGGGATTAGGACTTTAGCATATCTTTTGGGAGGACACAGTTCGACCCATAACATTTGGTTCTTTAAAATGATCTAAACTCTGGAGGAGTCAATTTCAGAGCCATAGAATAAATGCTAAAGAAAAATATCAAAATACAGATGAAAGACTTCTCTGGTTTAAAAATCTCCAAAACCGACCACCGTTCATGGCCTCCTTCAAAGAATTCTAGTTACCTGATGGACCTGAGAGGCCGCTCTCCGGCCCCCGCCCTGGACCCTCCCGCACCACTGAACCCCCCGACCCGGGGGCCTCGGACCCCAGGGCTCAGGAGGACTGAACCCGGACTTAACCGAAGTTACCGCGGGACCTTCCGATCCCCTCGACCATCTCCCAAGTCTGGCCACGCTGACGGGACTGGCGAGGAGTCTCTACACCTTGACATTCAGAAACTGAGGGAGAAGAAGGACATGCTGGACAAGGAGACCTTCCAGTTAACATCTGAAGGCTGCCGTGTGAATGAACTGGAGGACCACATCGCTCAGCTCCGTGAGTACAATGACATCAAGGACGTAGGGCAGATGCTCTGGGCAAGCTAGCTGTGATTCGAGGTGTCACCACCGAAGAGTTGTATCCAGAATTTGGTCTGGATGTGAATGACTGAGCAGAGGCTCACAGCCCCTTGTCCGTGGCCCAGAGGGGCAGGAGGGTATGGACATGAGAAGCCGTGAGAGCCCAACTGGCACACCTACAGGGTTTCCAGCACGAAAAGGCCAGAAGCCCTTTTCCAGAGAGCCCAACCTCCCGCCTAGAGAAGAAGGGGGCAGGGAGGAAGGGGTGTTCCCAGCTCCAAGATTCCTGAAATGTCCCAGCAAGACCCGTGCAGGGGTATGTGTATCTTGTTTGTCAATAAACATGTCTGTATACTGAAAAAAAAAAAAATCTCCACAACCACCACCACTATAATAATGACTTGTCACTACAAAATCACAAAATAAAACAAAACAGTTTCAAAAAGTCAAACAAAAGACTAGGAATAAACATTTGCAGCAAATATAAATCATAAAAGTAAATTTCTTTATCATAAACAGTAATTCATACATACTGATAAGAAAAGACATCAAGACCCCATTGTCCAAGGTCATGAGCAGTTAAGTCAGAAAACAGGGAACATGGCCGGGCGTGGTGGCTCACGCCTGTAATCCTAGCACTCTGGGAGGCTGAGGCAGGCGGATTGTTTGAGCTCAGGAGTTCGAGACCAGCCTGAGCAAGAGCGAGACCCCGTCTCTACCAAAAATAGAAAGAAATTAATTGGACAACTAAAAATATATAGAAAAAATTAGCCGGGCATGGTGGTGCATGCCTGTAGTCCCAGCTACTTGGGAGGCTGAGGCAGGAGGATTGCTTGAGCTCAGGAGTCTGAGGTTGCTGTGAGCTAGGCTGACGCCACGGCATTCTAGCCCGGGCAACAGAGTGAGACTCTGTCTCAAAAAAAAAAAAAAAAAAAAAGAAAGAAAACAAGGAACATATATATGGGGAAGTATTCACCCCCCCACGATTAATCAAAGAGATGCAACTTAAAATAGTGACAAAGTAATTTCATTTTTCTAATAACCAACAGAAAAAAGTAAGTTATAATATTTTGTGCTAGCAAAATTGTAGTGAAACTGGCAATTTTATATGCCACTGGTGGCAGTTAAATTGGTACCCTTTTGGAAAGCAAGTTGCCACTATAGATAGAGGGCCATAAAGATGTTTATACCAGTTGATCCAATTATTCAACTTATGGCACTCTATACTATGGGGATAATCTGAGGTATGGAAAAGCTATTTGAAAAGGCAGAGAAAAGGAATATTTGTTGGATCCCCGCTATTAATAAATGCCAGGCTCTTTACACATCTTATCTCATTTTATTCCCTTCATAACCTTGTGAAGTATGTGTTCTTTGCCCCTTATACAGATAAGGAAACCAAGGCTCTGTGAGGTTAGGCCCCTGTCAAGGTCACATAGCTTGTAAATGACAGAGCTGGGCTTCAATCTGAGGTGACCAGTTCTAAAGCCACTGGGCTCTCAGCTCCCACGGCTGCCTACAAGGCAAAGCACCCTTACCCCTCTTCAGGCTGGCCCACCCATCTGCCAAATGTGAGGGCTAGAAGTGTTTCTAAGATTTCTCCAAGCTCTGAGCTTTTGTAACTATTTATTTATTTATTTTTTGAGACAGAGTCTCACTATGTTGCCCTGAATAGAGTGCCGTGGAGTCAGCCTCGCTCACAGCAACCTCAAACTCTTGGGCTCAAGTGATCTTCCCGCCTCAGCCTCCCAGGTAGCTGGGACTACAGGCATGTGCCACCATGCCTGGCTAATTTTCTTTTCTATATATGTATTTTTAGTTGTCCAGCTAATTTCTGTCTATTTTTAGTAGAGACGGGGTCTTGCTCTTGCTCAGGCTGGTCTTGAACTCCTGACCTCAAGTGATCCTCCCACCTCAGCTTCCCAGAGTGCCAGGATTATAGCCGCGAGCCACCACACTCTGGCCTGTGATTCTTTGTTGCTGTGAGTAACCTCAGGAAGAACAAACACAGAAATGAAAAATTGTGCAGAAAATATTAGACATACTTCATTTCCTCCAGCTTTGGGACTTTCAGCCAAGATTAATCTTTGTTTTGGATTTTCATTTTGAATATATTGGTGTCTTCTTAATTAAGATTAGCCACTTACTATGTTAGGGTGCGTATTTATTATATTTATTGAACAAATATATTTCCATGATTAAAAGTGTAGGTTCTATATATGGATATGCCTTGCAAATTTTCTCTCTGTTTGAAATAGGCGGTAGCTAGAAAATTTTACAGAGCAACAAAATAAGTAAATGGGGAGGTGGGGAGCTGGACAACTTCAATTGGATCTACAGCTCGCCCACTGTTAGCTGTGTCTTTGCCTTAGTTCTCTTATCTGTAAAATGGGATGATAATAGTACCTATCTCAAAGTGTTGCTATGACATTTAACCACATGATATAGGACCATGAGATTGTATGCCTTCTGGCATTATGCTCAACATACAGTTGGTAGTCTATTACTGTTAGTTATTATTGTCAATAACTTCCTTTCTATGTTACAAGGCCAACCAATTCGCTTTGGAGTCATTTGGCTTCTGAAATTGTTTCTTTGTTTTGATACAGAGTCTTGCTTTGTCACCTGGGCTAGAGTACACTGGCATCATTCATCAAAACTCACTACAACCTCAAACCCCTGGGCTCAAGCAATCCTCCTGCCTCAGCCTCCCGAGTAGCTGGGACTACAGGTGTGCACCACCACACCTGGCTAATTTTTGTATTTTTTGTAGAGACTGGGTCTTGCCATGTTGCTCAGGCTGATTTCGAACTCCTAGTCTCAAGTGATCCTCCCACCTAGGCCTCCCAAAGCACTAGGATTACAGGCGTGAGACACCACACCTGGCCCTGAAATTGTTCTAAAAGAAAACACTGATTTTCCTGATAGAACAAATGCCTATGGGACACCAACATTATTATTACAGAAGGAATCTGAGAAAGAAGATAAAACCACAGTGCCCAGTCTCACAGTGAGAAAATGAACTAAGAGAAAGCACCTTCCAGAATTTTAAATGTGTGAGCCATATTTTAGGCTGAGAAAAGGAATGTTCAGATAGTCTCTGTTAATCGGATGACAGGAGCCTTTAGCTAAGGTGGACCCTCTCGTGTCATCTTTAAGTCTCCCTTCTGGAGAGGTAAGTGAAGGGCGCAGATTTAAGCTGAGCATCAGTGATTACAGCTTCAGCTACTGAACAAACTCCTCAGTTCTTGCTGACTGCAAGTTATGGGGCCCGTGTCTACTTGTACAATATTGTTAATAGTAAAAATAACGCCAGAGTTCTCACAGTGTGCAGAACCTAGTCTGGTGATGGCCCTTCCAGCATGAAACCCTGTGATTCCACAAGAGCCGCAGAGGCGGGAGGGGTGAAGCAAGCCCTCTGAGGGTGGAGCAGCAGAAGGAAGGTCCTTGGGGTCTGGAACACTCTTTCAGTTCTAAGACTCCCTCCCCCTGAAAGCGTGTGCATAGCCCCCAGTGATTTCCACGCGTGCTGGGAGAAAAGAGAAATGACCTTCACTGAATGTCGATACTCAGTTTCCAGAGAGAAAAATGAACAGCTAATCGCCAGGGCACCTATTAGGATTACAAGTACACTTGTACTTGTAACAGTACAAGTGATAGAAAAACTAACTCAATGGTTTTAAGTCCAAAAAAAGGGACCGTAATGCTACATGGAATTGAAAAGCCCAGGTCTTGCTGGTTGCAGGTCTGGCTGCTTTTAGTGCTCAAAAGAAGTCGGCAGGACCCTGTGGGACACATCCTCAGGCCTGTGAACTCCAGGCTCTGCTCTTACTGTGTGAAGATGGCTGAGGCAGCTCCAGCCTTCCCTCGCTTCAAGCTTCAAGTCCATCAGAAAGCCCAGAAGGCTTATTTGGGAGGTTCCTCCCAAATCGTGAGATTCACTGCTCCCTGGATCAATGGCAGTGATCAGGGCATGTGCCTGAGTCACGGGCTCCTCTCCTGGTCGTAGGCAGAGTCCCGGCCAAGCAGGTAGGCTGAGAGTAGGGGAGGGGCGGGGCTCTAAACTTTTGTTACGACAAGAGGTCAAGGGAAACAATGAAGTCCTCTATAACCGACTACTTCAAATAAGGCATCGGGCCTGGGGTGGAGGGCAGCGCAAATGCTGCCCAGGCCCTTCCAATGAGCCAGTCATTCACCAAACTTAGGCTGCCACCAAACCACACTACTTGTGTTTCCTTGCACACACACACACTGTATTAGTTATCTATGGCTGTGTAACAAATTATCCCCAAACTTGGCAGCTAAAACAAACAAGCATTTATTATCTCACAGTTTATGAAGGTCACAAATCCAGAAATGGCTTAGCTGGTGGGTCTGGCTTGGGGCCTCTCTCTAGGTCACAGTCAAAAAAATAAAATCTGAGGTTGTAGTCAGCTGGGACAACGGCAGAAGGCGTGACTGGACTGGAGCGTCTGCTTCTCAGCTCACTGATGTGGCTGTGGGCAGGCGGCTGCCGCTGGCATCACATGGGCCTCCCCACAGGGCTGCTCATGACCAGGCTTCCCCCAGAGCAAATGACCCAAAAGAGAGAGAAAGACACAGAAGTCACATATTTTTTTAAACCTTGGATGAAGTTCCTTTTTTTTTTGTTTGTTTTTCTTTTTAGTTTAGCAGCTTCACATGCTGTCATTTGAGCCACGTACCATCACTCCTGCCATGTTCTATTGGTCACGCAGACCAACCCTGACAAAACGTGGCAGGGCATCTCACAAGGGTGTGAATGCCAGGAAGCGGGGGACCCTGGGGGCCGTCTTGGAGCCTGGCTACCACGAAGAGGGCCATTTCCTGCCTCTGTGTTTGTCTTTACTTGCCCTGTTCCTTCCACCTCTGTCTTCCCATCTCTCTCTCTTGGAGAACTTCATTCGTGCTTCCACCCCTGCTCAGACACCTCCAGGAGGCCCTCCCTGCCCGTTCTCCAATCACGCCCTTTCCGTGTAACACTCAGCCCCAGATATGTCCCTGTATCTGCGTCCCTTGCATAGCCTGTAACTCATCTGTTCTCCTCCACACTGCGCAGCGAGGGCAGAGACTGCGCTGGGCATCTCTACATCTCCAGTGGCCGGCGGGGCTCCCAGCCTGCAGTACGTGCTCAGTACATGTTCACTGAAATAAACCGAATTGTAGCTAATGGAGAATGAACACAGGAACCAAGATGATCGTCTGTATCATTTCAGCAAAACAAAGCAACACAAGCACATCTTTGTCCCTCATCATCTGGTTTTCATTCTCCCTTTGGAGTCGGCCAACTCGAGCCAATGAAGGAAACTGCACCAATTTTAGACCCTGGTTATGGTGACAATGAAATAACCTGAAATTAAAGTTTTAGTCGTCCAAAAGCCTTGTTTCTTTAAGGTTTGCTTCAAGGCCGAAGACATCATTTTTCTTCTTCTTTTTTTTAATTTTCTTTTTATTTCAGCATATTACAGGGGTACAAATGCTTAGGTTACGTATATTGCCTTTACCCCACCCGAGTCAGAGCTTCAAGTGACTTCTGTCTTAACTAATAGTGAAATAAGTATATATTAAGCACCAATTGTATGCTCAGTGCTACATGTTGGGGGATAAGAGTGCTAGAATATAACACAACATGGCCCTCATCCCGGAGACTGAGAGAGCCTGAGCCACTTACATTTTTTGAAGCTCCTAGTATATTTTTTTTTTTTTTGAGACAGAGTCTCACTGTATTGCCTGGGCTAAAGTGCTGTGGCGTCATCCTAGCTCACAGCAACCTCAAACTCCTGGGCTCAAGCAATCCTTCTGCCTCAGCCTCCTGAGTAGCTGGGACTACAGGCATGCGCCACCATGTCCGGCCAATTTTTTCTATATATTTTTAGTTGTTCGATTAATTTCTTTCTATTTTTAGTAGAGACGGGGTCTCGCTCTTGCTCAGGCTGGTTTCAGACTCCTGAGCTCAAACAATCCGCCCGCCTCGGCCTCCCAGAGTGCTAGGATTACAGGCATGAATCACCGCACCTGGCCCTCCCAGTATATTTTTAAAATTATCTATCTATCTACATCTATTTATTTATTTTTTAAAGACGAGGTCTTACTCTGCCACCTAGGCTGGAGGGCGGTGGCACAATTATAGCTCACTGCAGCCTTGAACTCCTGAGCTCAAACATTCTTCCCATCTTAGCTTCCAGGTAGCTAAGACTGTAGGCACTCACCACCATACCTGGACAATTTTTAAAATTTTTTGTAGAGACAGGGTCTCTATGTTGCCCAGCCTAGTCTTGAACTCCTGGCCTCAAGCAATCCACCTGCGTTGGCCTCCCAAAGTGCTGAGATTACAGGCATTAGCCACTGTGCCCAGCCTCAGTTTTTTTTTTAAATGTAGAAATGCCAAAGCAGATATTAAAAACTGGTGATGGGCCAGGCAAAGCATGATGATGTATTTTAAATGCTTATATTCAGCAAACTAGTACTTTTAAACTCATAATCCCTGCCTTACAAACATAATGCAAATTCTTGACACTCTTTACAAGACAAAGGCTTTATTTTAAAATGTCATTCAGGCAGAGGGTGGGAGTAGGCTGCAGGTTGAAAAAGTACCTAATGGGTACAATGTATACTATTCAGGTGACAGGTATACCAAAAGTCTAGACTTTTCCACTGTACAATTTGTCCATGTAACAAAAACCATTTGTACTCCCTAAATTTGTTAAAATAAAAATTAAAAATAAAATAAAATAAAATGTAACTCATAGGTGTGTCTGATTGTACTTTTCAAATAAGGCAGCAACAATACCTCTCATCCCACATGAATTTCTATAACCTCACCAGTCCCACATCAAGAGATGGAGTTTGTGTTTCCTCCCCTTGACTCTGGGTGGGCTTGCGATAGCTTTAACTAGTGGAGTACAGTGGAAGTGATTCTAGGTCAGCAGGTCGTATAAGATCATGGTGCATTATGTGCTGGTGCTCTGAGCCCCCAGGTAGGAATTCTCGGACTACCCAGCGTGTTACCAAACAATGGGCAACTGGAATAATAGTCTACCACAGACAGTGTGGTCTGGTGTCAGGCTCCAATTTAGGCTGGGCGCGGTGGCTCACACCTGTAATCCTAGCACTCTGGGAGGCCGAGATGGGAGGATTGCTTGAGGTCAGGCGTTCGAGACCAGCCTGAGCAAGAGTGAGACCCCCATCTCTACTAAAAATAGAAAAAAATTAGCTGGGCACCTAAAAATAGACAAAATTAGCCAGGCATGGTGCTGTGCACCTGTAGTCGCAGCTGCCTGGGACGCTTAGGCAGGAGGATGGCTTGAGCCCAGGAGTGTGAGGTTGCTGTGAGCTAGGCTGACACTACGGCACTCTAGCTGGGGTGACAGAGTGAAACTCTGTTTCCAAAAAAAAAAAAAAAAGTCTCCAATTTAAAATTGTATGATGAGTGATTTCTCCTTTTATTCTGGTCAATGTATCTCCATAAGCTTGTTTAGGGACAAGAGCAAATTTTAAGACCCTTCCAGGGTTACAGGACGCTCCTAGCCTCTTTCTGGGGTTATCTACATAATTTATGAGGCCCAGTGCAAAATGAAAATGCCGGGCCTTTGTTCAAAAGTGGGGGATGCCATTCAAAGGTACTAAAATGTGGAACTTTTTCTTTCTTCCGTGGTCTCTCTCAATCTCTCTTGGTGGTTTGTATTTACTATTTAATGTCACGTTCCTTCAGCTGTGGGAATATTCACAGGATGAGTGCAGATGACATCGGGGACCAGTGTGTGCTCACCAGCTGGCTCCCAGGTCACCACTCCTGCCAGCTTTCAGACTGATGAGCTTGGTCCAGCTGGGGGCAGGGAAGTCAGTTTCTCCTTCCCACTGGAACACTATCCCAGCTAGTGGTGGATGGTGACCCTCAAGCGATTGCAACCTCTATGCAGGTAGTGCTCAGTTCCTGGGTCAGGGGTGGGAGAGAGGCCCCTGCTGCATTACCTGCCAAACATGTAGTGGTACTGCCACAGCAGGTGGGATTGGTGGAGTCCCACTCTGACCTTCCTGCCCCACCCCAAGGTGGTGGGGCTGCCACAGGAGCTGGTAGGGGGTAGGGGAAGGCTGGGCCAGGCAAGAGTGGCATGGGGGTGGGGAGAAGTGGCAGAAGAGTGGAGCAAGTAGCCAGAACCACTGCCCCCTCATGTGGGGAGGAGGCAAGAGGCCAGACCATGCAGGAGTAGAGGTTCCAAGTTCCCCGTGCACACTTCATTGTCCCATTGGACTTCACTTACGAAACACAAATTCAAAGATAAATGGTTAAGAATTCCAAGGCAGAGATCGCAGAGCATTAAACCCCAAGTGTGGGAGTCTTCTGAGTGGGGTACGGGTGACTAGCTTATGTCATGGCCATGAAGCCCACCCTGCCTCTCACTGTACAAGATAAGATGCTTTAAATAGGGATCTAAGCCCCCAACAAAGCCCTGGGGTGGGTGTTGTCCCTATTTCACTCATAAAAAAAACCTCTCAGACAGGTGTATAAGCTAGTTTGCCTGGCCCAGAGTCACACAGCCAATAAGATCAAGAGATGGAAATTCAAAGTCTGATTCCAGCCAGGCTTGGTGGCCTGCCTGTAATCCCAGCTACTAGGGAGGCTGAGGGGGAAGGATCGCTTGAGCCCAGGAGTTCGAGGTTAGTCTGGGCAACATAGTGAGATCCTGTCTCTACTAAAAAAGTCTGATTCCAAAGTTTGCACCTGTTGTGCAATGCCTTTGTGAGCCTGAGGAAAGGCAGCACACATAGTGAAGTTGGGGGTAAACTTAGTTGCGGTAGACGAGGTTCCTTGGAGAGGTGGTCCTTGAGCTGGATCTAAAGTAGGCAAGAGCATTCTTAGCAGAGGGAATAGCATGAGTTCTTCACTAAGCTGCTCTGGGTTCGACAGCCCTGCACAGGCATTCAGGAGGGAGAGGAGCCCGTCTTGGGGAAAGAGGAATCAGACAGGGCTGGTGAGATACGAGAGAAGCACAGAGGTAGAATTTCAACAGGAAGAGCATGCCCTTTACCAAATGCCGCAAAAGGCACTGAGGCCCGGGTTTGGGACATCCTCCTGGGATTTGACTGAGGGCCCTGGAGGGCAGTTTCTGGGGGAAGGAGAGGCATTCTGGGGATGGCTATGGAAGGCAGACTGTCAGGGATCAGCAGAGGGATGCGTGAGAAAATCGGGCCTGAGTCTAAGACATTTTTGGATCGATTTGGCCCTGAAAGGAAAGGGTCAGGGTAGTAAACAGGGGTAACGCTGCATTTGAAAGTGCTGGTGTTTTTCTTATTCAAGACCTGCCCGTGTAGGGCAGAAAGCAGGGAGTTGGGGTGTTGGAGAGAGGGGCCAGGAGCAGTGTTGCTGAGCACCTGCTGCCTGCCAGAGCCTGTACTTTCCTGTTTCGTTTCCTCCCAACAAGGCCTGAAGGCAAGAGTTCCTATTCCTTCTTGACCCGAGGGAGAGACCAAGAATCACAGGGGTGAGGGGCAGGCTGGATTTGATCTCCCACCTGTCTGGTTCCAGAGCCCTTGCCTGCCCCTCTGTGCAGAGGAGAGAGGAGGGCTTGGGCTGATCAGGGAGAAAGTGCATGTGCTCCTCAGGAGCTGCTCAGGTAGGAATATGATGGAAAGGGCCAGTGAACAGGGGCCTGGGCTCCTGGTAAAGGCAGGTCTTCAGCCCTGAGGTGTGTCCAGGGCTGGATGAGGGGAGTGGGACAATGGAGAAGGCTCTAGAGCTGGGGAACAGGCCATGGACCCTGCCCTACAGCTCATTCCCCGCTTTCCCAACCTCAGTTTCCAGTGTGGATCATGCAATTTGACCTTCAGGCCTGTATTTTTGTTTTACGTTTTCTAAATTTTTTTTTTTTTTTTTTTTTGAGACAGAGTCTCACTGTGTTGTCTGGGCTAGAGTGCCGTGGTGTCAGCCTAGCTCATAGCAACCTCAAACTCCTGGGCTTAAGCAATCCTTCTGCCTCAGCCTCTCGAGTAGCTGGTACTACAGGCATGCGCCACCCATGCCTGGCTAATTTTTTCTATATTTTTAGTTGTTCAGCTAATTTCTTTATTTTTAGTAGAGACGGGGTCTCGCTCTTGCTCAGGCTGGTCTCGAACTCCTGAGCTCAAACGATCCTCCTGTCTCGGCCTCCCAGAGTGCTAGGATTACAGGCATGAGCCACCATGACCGGCCTGTTTTTTAAATTCTGAGTGGGTAACACACTCACGTGGTTCAAAAATTAAAAAATTTAAAAAGCTAGGCAGTGCAAACTATTTTTCCCACTCCTATACTCCATCTACACAGTCCCCACCCTCCCCCTGGCCTGTGATAACTGTTAGTAACATTTGGTGTGTCCTCCAGACATACTTTAAGCCTTTAGAAGCAAATGTTTTCCTCC
>NW_012150408.1:397943-438665 GCF_000956105.1 Propithecus coquereli
ATCCTCCCACATCAGCCTCCCATATAGATGGAACTACAGGTGTGTGTCACCATGCCCAGCTAATTTTTCTATTTTTTGTAGAGATGGGGTTTCACTTTTGCTCAGGTTGGTCTTGAACTCCTGAGCTCCAGGAATCCATCCACCTCGGTCTCTCAGAGTGCTAGGATTACAGGCCTGAGCCACCGTGTCCAGCCACAGTCTTAGTTTTTTACTGCTTTCAAGATGACTGTACTAGGCTTTCCTGCAAATGACACCACAGTGCATACTGTGGCTACCACCTCAGCAGTTAGCCGCTCACTCCCATCATGGACTGCCCATTATGGCTTGAAGGGGATTGACACAGGGCCAGACATCTTTTGCCCCTCCAGACCTCCTCTTCATTCTTTGCACGCTCTCTGCCTCAGGGAGGCAATCTCTAAGCCCAGAGAACTGCTTGCTGTTTCCCAAACATACCATGTTAGTTACCCTTCTGTGCCTTTGCCCATACCGTTCCCACCTCCTGCCCTGCATTCTTCTCAGTCGGGGACATTCCGACTTGTTCAAGACAGTTAAAATGTTGTCTCTGTGGAGGCTTTCCTCCCCCGCCATGGCAAAGCCAGTCCCTCCCTCCCTCTTCTTGGTGCCCTCCCACAGCTGTCCATGACAGCTCATTCACAACACCTGGTAGGGTAACTGTTTGTTTATACGGCTCTGCCTCTCCCAGCACAGCCCAGCCCAGGGCCCACACTTCAAACTCATCTGTGACTAAAATTAAACTTGCTGGAGGGGCAGGATAGCATGGAAAGGCCAAGGTGTGGGAGTCAGACTAAATGTGACTCTACCCTCTGTCCTCAGCGTCTCCTGCCCCAGTTCTCTGTGCTCTAACCACACTGCCTGCATTCCTGCCCCAATTCATGGTCCTTGCAACCCTGTTCTAACTGCTTAGAATGTTCTTCCTCTGGCTCTTTCTTGTCCTTCAGTGCCAAGCTTCATTGCCATCTCCTAAGAGAGTCCTTCCTTGATATTGAATCTAAAGGCACACCCCCTCCTTATTCTATCATTCTCTAGTCATTCCCTTCTTTGATTTACCACGATCCTAATTATCACGTTGATTTGTTTTACTTGTATGGGACCAGCACTAACACAGGGCCTGGCATATATTAGGTATTACAGAAATTTTTATTAACGGAATGTGGAATGAACAAATGAACAGGTATAACTCTTCCCTCCACCACTTACCACCTCTGTGTCCTCGGATTAATTACTTAACCTCTCTGAAGGGCTCCTCATCTAAAGATGAGGCCTTTCATTGGTTGTGTATTGGAGATTATACAAAAATGCCCGATATATGAAAAGGCTCTATAAATGGCAGCTGTTTCTTTCCTGTATCTGAAATATGTACACTTTTTGCCAGCCTTAAATACCTTACTGTCCATTTTTCAAAATAAATTTTTATTGCAGTGTAACAAAAGTATAGAAAAGTATATACACCAATTTTTACATATATATACACCTATGTAACCACCTCTTAAATTAAGAAATAGAACATTCTAACACCCAGGAATGTTTCCATGTTAGCCTCCCCCAACCCCCATCCTTTTCCCCACCTGTGACTCTTTCCTTCCCATTTGATCTAACATCATTGTGTCCATTCTATTCTTCCTTCCAACTATTTTAGACCATTCCTTCCCCTGATTCCTCTTCTGAGACCATTCCTAATAACTCTAGTTCTCCTGACCTCTCCTACTACCAAACCAGGTCTTGGAAGTAAGGGACATGTAACCCACCATGTAACACATGTTCCTAGCACCATTCTTCATAATAGCCAAAGGATGGAAACAGCCCAAATGTCCATCAACAGATGAATAGATAAACAAAATGTGGTTTAAACTTACAGTAGCATATTATTCAGCCACAAAAAGGAATGGAGTACTGACACAAGCTACAATGTGCATGAACCTTGAAAACACTTTTTTTTTTTTTTCCAGAGACTGTCACTTAGGTTAGAGTGCAGTGGTGTGATCATAGCTCATTGCAGCCTTGAACTCCTGGGCTCAAGGGATCCCCCTGCCTCAGCCTTACAAGTATCTAGGACTACAGACATGCACCACCATGCCCAGCTAATTTCTTTTTTATTTTTTTTTTTTTTTAGAGACAGGGTCTCACTATATTGCCCAGGCTGATCTGGACCACCTGGCCTCAAGTGATCCTTCAGCGAGCCAACCATTATGCTAAGTGAAATAAATCAGTCACAAAAGGTCACATACCGTACCAGAGCATTTATATGAAATAACCAGAATAGATAGATCCATGGCGACAGTGCATATTGGTGGTTGCCAGTGGTTTAGGGGATGGGAAGAAACTGCTTAATGGGTAAGGGGTTTTACTTTGGAGTAATAGAAATGTTCTGGAACTAGAGGTGGTGGTTGCACAAGACTGTGAATGTACTAAATGCTACTAAATGTTGACTTTAAAATGGTTAATTTCATGTTATGTGACTTTCACCTCAATAAATTATTTTTTAAAAAATGAAGTAGCCATCCTTACAGGTCAGCTCAAAGGTTAGAATGAGGCACAGAATCCTTTCAATTTCTAAGCTGTAAAGTGCTGAGCAAATATCAGCTGGGGGTGCCTGAAGGAAGGAATGGCTAGAGGGTCAGCAGGTGTGGGTTCATTGCTCTGCTTCAAGTACTAATGATGATAACAATAAGAGATAGCTATAATAATTACAGCTAACACTTCTACAATGCTTAGTATGAGCCAGGCACTGTTCCAAGCACTTTACATCTAAAACTTACGAAATCCTTACAACTCTGAGGTGGGTATCATCATATTTTCTTTATAGATGAGGAAACTGAGGAACTGAGAGGTTTTAAAAGGCTTGTCCAAGTCACAGATAAGGAAATGGATGGGTCCAAATTTGAACATAAGCAATTAGGCTCCAGATACTGAAGACTCAACCCCCAGGCTCTGTGCTAAGAGCTCTCTAGGTTTTTCTCTCACTTAATCCCATAAGGTAGGTGTTATTGTTATTATTCCCATTAAAAAAAAGTCCCCCTTATGGTCCCACCATATTCCACACCCTCTGGTCTTTTTCCTACATTTATTTTCATGTTGGTCCACACACTCCTGTCATTATGTCCTTTGCTTCATTTTTTTTTCTTTGAGACAGGGTCTTGCTCTGTCACCCTGGCTAGAGTGCAGTGGCATCATCATAGCCCACTGCAACCTCAAGCTCCTGGGTTCAAGTGATCCTCCTGCTTCAGCCTTCCAAGGAGTTGGGACTACAGGCGTGTACCACCATGTCTAGCCAATTTTTCTATTTTTTGTAGAGACAGTGGGGTCTCACTTTTGCTCAGTCCGGTCTTGAACTCCTGACCTCAAGGGATTCTCCTGCCTCCCAGAGTACTAGGATTACAGGTGTGAGCCACCGTACCGGCCTTTGCTTCATTTTTCTTTACACTGCACCTATTATTGCCTGAATGTATTATTTACACTTTATTTTGGTCTCTCATTACAAAAAGACCAGGAATTTGATTACTGTTGATATTTAGAACAATGTGTGGTACATAATAGGTTCTCATCAAATACTTAAAAGAAATGGTGCACGTGGTGTTAGGAGTATGAGGTATTTTGTGTGCTTGTGTTTGAATAAATAGGATACCATCCATATGCAAATGTTCATTTTAAACTTAACATATTGGATTAAAAAAATATCAGTACATAGATCTACCTCATTCTTTGATGGATGCATGAGGCACCATTCATTTAACTAGTTTCCTATTAATCCACATTTTTTCCCCAGTGTGGCAATATCTTCGCACATGCCTTTTTGTGCTTTTGTGTGCTTATTTCTCTAGAATTAGTGCCTAAAAGCGGGATTGCTGGAAGGGTATATACATTAAAAATGTTAATAGATAATGCCAAATTGCCCTTCAGATATCCAGTCCTGTCAGCGATATATGAGGGCACAATGGGTTTCAATATACTTTGAACCAAAGTGCATATTATCAGCCTTTTTAACTTTTTACCAATGCGATAGGGGAGTGAACCCCAATTTACAGAGAAGGAAACAGAGGTTTAAAAACGCTTAGGGAGGCAGGGCGCGAGTGGCGCACGCCTGTAGTCCCAGCTAATCGGGAGGCTGAGGCGGGAGGATCCCTTGAGGCCAGGAGTTGGAGGCTGCAGTGAGCTATGATCATGCCACTGCATTGCAGCCTGGGCGACAGAGCGAGACCTTGTGCCAAAAAAAAAAAGAAAAAAAAGGTTCAGGGACTTTCCCACATAACCGGCAAGTGGCTGAGCCGTGATTCGGCATCTGATGTGTCTCCCGCCACAGAGGAAAACAGGATACTAGTGTGTTGTGCGTTCTCGGGCACGTCTGGTGATTTCTGAGCCTCGCGATGCTGGCAGGCAGGCCTTCCTCTCGCCCTCTAGGCCCCAGGCCCCCCAGAGGCGGCCGAACTGCGACTCTTCCCCGTTACCGACTGCCCCTCCTGAAAGCCGGCCAGTTTCCCCTGACAGCCTCCTCGGCTCCGAAATGGCGGCCGCCAGGGTCCCGAGGCCACGCCCCTGGAGGCGGGGCCTGAGTTCAGGCCAGAGCGAAGGATGCCCGAGCCAAGTTTGAAGTCGACAGCTAGGAGAGCTCGCACAGAAGCGGAGACTCGGTGGCGCCGCAGGTCGGGAGGAGGAGCACCGAGTGGAGGCTTTGCTTGCCGAGGCCGCCTGAGAGTATCTTCATCGCGGGCGTCGGGGCCGCCATCTTAGATGGCGGGAGTAAGAGGACGGTCGTGAGGCGGGAAGACTTCTCTGTCGCTGTCATTGGGCCCCGAAAAGGGCCAATTGGCCGGGCTTTGGGGCGTGTGCCCTGAGGCGCGGAGCGCAGGTGCTACGATGCGGGGGCTGCCCGGGGCTCCGTCCCCTGGGCTGGGGACGCGCCGAATGTGACCGCCTCCCGCTCCCTCACCCGCCGCGGGGAGGAGGGGCGGACCGGACGCCGCCGCCGGACGACAGGACACTGGGGCGCTCCGGCTCCCTCAGGTAGGCGCGGCAGGGCTGGGTCGTAGCTGCCGGGGGAGCCGGGCGCGGAGGCTGAGGTGACCGCGTCGCCGGCGGCTGGGCCCGGGCGGTGCTGGTGGAGTGGCTCTGCGGCTGCCGGGCGGAGTGCGAGCCAGGCCGCTGTCACCTCGGGTGGCGCTGGGCGGGGGCCCCGGTGCTCCGTGTCATGGCCGGCGAGCCTAGTTTCCACATCCACATTCAAGTTTCCTTGTGTTCTGTGGAAACGTGCCAGCGCCACCCCTGTGCCCAGTGCGCATTCCTCATATTTTGGCAGTGGGAAAATCCGCCCCGAGCTGCCTGTTCTGTGTTGTCACGCAAATGGGCTAATTCCTGTTCTCTCTAGCCGCGGAGTGGGGGACCCAGGCTTGCACCCTCTCGGAGTACTTCAGTCAAGTGACATCCTTTTAGGGAAAACGAGAGGAATCGGGAAGAGAGGAGGAGATGGGTCAGTGCCCCACCACAAAGGCATAGGGGCCTCGCCTTGGGTTTCGGGACTGTGGGTTACTAATGAAAGGTTTGGGATGCTTGTACTGAGGATTGGCCTCGGGATGCTTTGGAACGAAGAGCCAGAGCTATCTTTGTGCGAAGTGAGAGCCGCCGGGACGCTCGAGTTCTGCAGCTGCCAAGACTTCTGCAGAGCCAGTCGATGCCCAGAGAGAGTTTAGACATCACGAGAGGCGAGGCGGCTGTGTTCATTCATTGTTCTCTCTCCAGGGCTCTGGGTGTGCCTCTGGTGTTCGTTCTCTGGTGGGAAGAATGGTGGGATCTCCCATGTCTCCTTGAGATGTGACTGGGCTCTAGGGGGTCACTTAATCTAAGTAAGGAATGAATTCAGCGCACGTTCGTTGAGCATTTCTGTCTGCCTGGCCCTCCGTGGGTTGAGTGGAGAGACGGTCTGCGCTCTGTGCGCTCCCAAGGCCTGAAAACAATGCAGTGTGATAGGGATTGGCTTACCAAGTGTTGTGGGAATTGAGACAGCTAGTTTTTCTTGGGAGAGTTGAGGACGCTTGTACAGTGGAGACTTTTGGACCAAGTTTTGAAGGACTGATGAGTAAGTGCTGGCCAGGTGAGGAGGAACTGAGGGAACAGCTGGTACAAAGGTGTAGAGGCAGGCAGGAGTTTCGATGAGTTTGGAGAGCTGCAAATTGCCTGGGGTACAGGGAAGAAATGGTGAGAGATCAGAGTCTAAAAAGTTCCTAGATTGTGAAGGGTCTGTCTTTATTGTTAATAGTGTGAACTAGTTGATTTAATTTGGATTATTCTACAGGAAGCATTTTATATCAAATGTTTTGCACTTATACAGTGGTGAAGGAACTGAACTCATATTCCTAGGGATTCTTGCAAAAGATTCTTCTAAAGTTATATTTGCTCACAAAAATGTTAACTTTATAAATGTAGTATATTCTACTAATGCTGAATTTTAAATGGCTGTTGACAATATAAACCATGCTCCCCAGTCTTAGAGAAATAGATAGATTATATAAAATAGACAACTGAAAAAGCGTAGAATGCACGTGAGTATTTTTAGTTTAATAAGTGTATTTTATATAGTAAACTGTTTCTTTGGATTGATTCCCTGGATTCCAATTCTGTTACAAAGTCTTTAGCTCTGTGAACATAATTTTCCTAAAATAGCTGTGTTATTGTGGGATTAATGCTTATGCTAAGGTGATTATTACAATATTAACAGACTTCAGCTAGCAGTTCCTGAATCTTTCTTGGGTTGTGATGATTATGTACCACTGAAGAACATCAAGATTCTTTTGGCTTGTTTTTATCCTTATCACTCAAGGGCTAAGCTGTTTAAAATGCAACAGAAACATTTGACCCAGTTGAGCACTGGATACTTGGAAAATAAACCTGTTACTGTTTCTGTTCTAAAAGCTTATCTTTTAGGTATGTGGTGTTTGCGATTAAAAATTACAGTGGAATTGCTTAGTTTTGTTAAAATTTTGTCAATACTTGAAAAAACGTGTGCCTTCAAATTAGAAGGCTTGACTGAAATACATTTGAACATATGAGATTTCGTTTAGCAGAAGAAAAGTGAGAAACAGGTTAAGCTGATTATTTATAATGAAAAGTATCTAAAAGATGAAGTGAAGAATGATTAAACATCAAGTATTGTATTATAGTTGCTCTGAGGCTAGTTGCTTTTTGTTTAAAACATCCCATTTGTTTGCTCTTAAACACACTTCATACTTCTTGGAAGTTAAATTTTACTTTTCTAGAAGCACTAGATTATTTATGAAATGGAAAATATAATTAATAACTGTAAACTATTTCAGATAGTCTATTAGTAGTAAATGTATGATTCTTTTTTTTCCCTTGGCCACTAGACCACCAGGGAAATGTATGCTTCTAATACATTTAAATTTCAGATAAAACTTTGTTAGTAACCTACTGCTTAAAAATAGAAGAATGTTACATAAGGGAGTACTTTTGCTTATATATTAGGAACATAATAGGCCATACATAATAATCTTGATCTTGGGAGGAGCTTGTAAGCCAAACAGCATGGCTTAATGTTGACTTACAGAAGAGAATTTCAAATATTGCCTTTGAAAAGGCAGCAGACTAATGTGACAGCGAGGGGGTTTAGGAAACCACAAAATCAGACTTTGACTTGAAAAGGTTTTTTTTTTTTTTTTTTTTTAAGTTGTGTAGATCATGGAAGTCATTTCTTCAAAGCAAATGACTATTAAGTGGAAAATGGCTCACCTTGACTAAATTTTTTGGAAAATCAGGGAACGCTGGGTTCATTTAGAATGAGGTTGTTCAGGGTTTAGGTCTTCTTTCTTTCTTTTTTTCTTTCTTTTTTTTTTAATTACACTCAAAGATGGGAGAGAGTGGACTGCTCCAATAAAGAACAGTCTAGGTCTTATTTTTTGGTGTGTGTATGTGTATACATAGGTAGAATTCCTAATTGCTCATCTGACTGGGTTCAAAGTATAATACTTGTGTCATAATTCAGTTGGCACATCTGTTACAGGGCTAAATTATCTTGCCTGTAATCCTCATGATAGTAATGGCTGGGTATTTTATTCTTATCTTAAAGTTGTGAATAAAAATTCCTTAATTACATATTAATAGTTTCATCTTTAATTTTACAGTGTTTGAGTCAGTCTGTTACTTTGTTTCTCCCAGAATTACTAGTGTAGCTCTAGCTAGTTAACAAAAAGTTGACTTTTTGTACTTCATATCTGTTTGTCTTTCTTCTAAAATTACTCCTAGAATCTCAGATTAACCAAGGAAAATGTCAAGTGGGTGTTGTTTCTTTGTTACTGGTCTTGGCCTGGGCTGTCTGAAGTTGCTTTGGCAAATTACTTACAAAGTGTATTAATTGTCATCACATTCCAGTCAGTATACATAGTATTTTTTGAGGAACACTTGACACATAGTTTTATTTTTAGACCAGATTCTAAGGGATTTTACTGGGTGGGGATTAACAGTCCTAAAACTAGTTTACAATTTAAAAATCTTTGTGATTTAGAGTTTGTTTATATTTTCGGTTAACGAATGGGAAGCAGCACGTAATAACAATGTTTTAAAGGAACCCAGTATGTCTAATTGCTTATGAGGATCCTTGTGGGTTGTACAGTGTCATCTTCTCTTTTTACTTGCTGGATTTAATTTATTGTCATCCAGTAGCAAGAGTAAGTACATCTTTAGGGCTTTAGTCCTCTTTGTTTTCCTCCAACCTGCTGTGGAGAGTAAGTGGTCTGATTTCTTCCAAGCTACGTAATACTAGCCATCACATTTGGGCAAAGAATTTCCCTTCATCCCTGTAGATATCTCTGTGGAGTTGGCTAGTGAATGGTTAATATGTCTTTATAATTAAGGGCTTTCATTCTTAATCAGGGTAATTCGGAGGCATCCGTTTCAACTTTGGATATCTTTTAACATCTATCCTTTACCTAGGTTTGAGATAGATGAAATCCTGATTTTTCCCTGGAAGAACACAACTCTTGCCCTCTGTGGCAAATCTAATTTGGAAGCTTCGAGTTTCTGGGAGAGGCATTTCCCTGGATCCAGGTTGTCATCCAGAAACGAGCTCCTTCAAACCAGCAGTGGCGAGTTGAAAAATATAATTAATAAAAATTAAAAAAAAAAAAGAAAAAAGAAAGTGATAAGGAAAAACCCCATCTATTACTTGGCACATCAGCCACCTGAGACCCCCACCCCTCGTGGATGACCTGCATCAGCATAATACTAACCTATTACCTGGCCCATCAACTAACCTATTGCTTGGCAGGCATTGGCCACCTGGTATCCCACCCCTTGGACCACCCCAACTTAATAAAAGTGGGCAAAATCGGGTAGATGGGGCTCAGAATTTGGTGGTAAGACCCCCTCTGAGCCTGCCGGCAAATAAACTTTGATTCTCCGACTCTCTGTGTGCTGCTTGGTTTGTCCTCGGAACCACCCGCTATAACACTTGCTATAACAAAAGGAGCTCCCACTTGTATTTAAGAAAGTTTTTTACAATAGAAGAAACTAGGAACAGTTCAGATGTCCAGCAATAGTAAAATGATTAAGTAAACTGTGGTATAGCCACTTGATGGGACACTATGCTTTTCATTTAATATGGCATATATGAAGCATTTATGACATGGAAAATGCTGAACACAAAATTATGTATCTGGAATGATTAAACTTGCATTTAAAAGACCCCAAATTTAATACAGTAGTCCCTCCTTATCCATGGTTTCTGTTATCTGTGATCAACTGAGGTCCAAGAATAGGTGATACAGTGCAATAAGATATATCTAGAGAGACACCACATTCATATAACTTTTATTACAGTATACTTATTACATTTTATTACTAGTTTGTTTTTTTTTTGAGACAGAGTGTCGCTCTGTTGCACAGGTAGCCGTGGCGTCATCCTAGCTCATAGATAGCAACCTCAACCTCCTGTGCTCAAGCAATCCTCCTGCCTCAGTCTCCCAAATAGCTGGGACTACAGGCGCATACCACCATGCCCAGCTAATTTTTTTTCTATTTTTAGTTGCCCAGCTAATTTTTTTCTATTTTTAGGGATCTTACTCTTGCTCAGGCTGGTCTTAAACTCCTGACCTCAAGTGATCCTCCTGCCTCGGCCTCCCAGAGTGCTAGGATTACAGGCATGAGCCACCACGCCTGGCCTACTACTAGTTATTGTTAATCTCTTACTGTGCCTAATTTATAAATTAAACTCGATCATAGATATGTATAGGAAAAAACGTAGTATTAATATAAACAGTATAAGTTTCGGTAGTATCCTCAGTTTCAGGCATCCACTGAGGGTCTTGGAATATATCCTCTGTGAATAAAGGGAGACTACTGTACAATGGAATATTATTCAGTTATACAAAGAATGAACAGATATATACTACAATATGGATGAATCTTGTAAACATTATGCTAAGTGAAAGAAGCCATGCAAAAAAGACCCCATATTGTATTATTCTATTAATATGAAATGTCCAAAATAGGCAAATCCATAGAGACAGAAAATAGATTAGGGGATGGGGGAAGTCGGGGAATGGGCAGTTACAGTGATAGGGATTTCTTTTTGGGGTGATGAAAATGTTCTAAAATTGTGGAGATGGATATACAACTCTGAATGTCAGTCATAAAAACCATTGAATTGTACACCGTTGGTGGGTGAATTGTATGGCATGTGAATTGTATCTCAAAGCTGTTTAAAAAAAAAAAACCCAAAACTTGTACTTAAGAAGAAAATATATGCAGATGTTAGCAGTGATTGTTAAACAGTAGAAATAAGGATAATTTTTGTTTTTATATTCTTCTATACAAATTCTCTGAATATATTGCTTTTATAATACAAAAACACAATTTAATAAAGTTAAATGAATTCTATTCATGGTATGGGCCCTTATATCACTCCATACATTCAGTAACTTGTCAGATTGCATTGACAACTATATTTTTGAGCTGCTTTCAGCTACTTTCTGCTGTCTCCAGATTAGTTCAGGTCTTTATTATTATTTGCCTGGATTATTGTTAGAACTTCTGAACTGAACTTCTTTCTCTTATTTATTTCCATGCCAGTGCATTCTCCACATTACTGCCAGATTCACTTTCTTAATGTGCAGATTCTTAAAAATTAAATTTCATATATTTATTTTTTGAATAAATAATATGGTCACATGTCACTTTTTTTTTTTTTTTGAGACAGGGTCTTGCTCTGTTGCCCAGGCTGAAGTGAAGTGGTGCGATCATAGCTCATTGCAGCCTCAAATTATTGGACTCAAGGGATTCTCATGTCTCAGCCTCCCAGGTAGCTAGGACTGTAGGCACATGATACCATGCCCAGATAATTTTTTTAAATTATTTTTTGTAGAGACAGGGTTTCACTGTGTTGCCCGAGCTAGTCTGGAACTCCTGGCCTCAAGCGATTCTCCCGCCTTGGCCTACCAAAGTGCTATGTGTCACAGAAATTTAAAGGATACAGGAAGTTGTGCTGTGCAGAGTAATTCTGCCTTCCCCTTTGTTCCCCAGCTACCCAGCTTTCTTTTATGGAGGGAAATATGGGTTCTTTTTTTTTTTTTTTTTTTTTTTTTTCTTTTTTTTCTTTTCCTACCCCTTGCATCTCAGGCTGATGTTATCGGTTCTTATGTATCCTATTTTGTGAAGAAACAAGAATATTTAAGGATGGATATGCTGGCCTTATTTTCTTGCTCAAATATCCCAAGGGTCTCCATTGCCTACCAGACTGAGTATATACATACAGTTCTTGCCTTTGTGTCTTGCTCACATGGCCTCCTCCTACTATATTTAGTGGAGTTCAAAAGCCATTTTTTAAAGCACCTAGTATGTACAGGCTACTGCCCTTGGTGCAGAGTAAGGCAAGTTCCTGCCTGCAAGAACCTTATCTAATGGGGAGAGGCTGACATGATTTCCTCACTTTCATCTGTTCCTCTTTTAAGAGCCATTTTGAATATCATCTTCTAACAATCGTTTCCTGATCTTGTTCTTTCCTTCTTACTCAGTTATTTTCCTTCCTGAACCCTTTGTTTTTCTCCTTTTTTACCCCCTCTCTTTTTTTTAAGCATCAGTTTGGTGAAAAATGTATTTGTTTTTCTTATGGCCTTTATTGTATAGTTATTTGTAAGCTTGTCCCATTAGATTATAAACTCAAATTAATGCTTCCTACTCAATGTTTAATAATTCGCTTATTGATATTTGTGAAAAAATTTTCCATTTGGGAGGCTGATGGACCAGGCCTGTATTCTTCAGTGAAAGCATTGAACATAAATTCCAATACTTAATATAATATTAGGCTTTAGAAGACTTTTTATTTAACCTTAAATGTGTAAATATTCTTTTTTGATAATGTGCGCTGTATACTTTATATGTATTTATTGTGATCCTTCTTTTATTAAAGTATTTGTTTACCGTTCTCCTTTTTTCTTTGAGTACTGTGTCTTAATCACTTTTGAATATGAAAACTGTAGCGCAGTGGCTGGCCCCTGATTGCAGCTTAATATGTGGAATATCTGGTGCTAAGTAATGTTTATTGAGGTGAATTTTTTTGTGTAAGATGTCTTATGTCTGAGTAGACTTAAGCTCCTTAAAGATGGGACATATCTTATTCTTGTTTATATGTCACCAGTTCTTAAAACCTTGTCTTGCTTATACAATAAACATTAGTCGAATGAGTGGAGATTCAGAGGTTAATCACGTGTGGATTTAGTTTGTTCTTCCTGCTGTCACGTACAAAAAAATGCTTATGGTAAAGAGGGTATACTTACTGAATTCAAACTCAGAACTTTGTAATTTAAGACATCTGTTGGAGCAGTTACCTTAATCTTTCCCCTCCATTGGGCATTTTCTGAGCTCTAGGTTCTCACTGTTAGCTCCTTGAGGCTGTTTGCCTGCTTTAGCAGCTTGCTGACTCATTGGCTCAAGTAGCTCTTGCCATGCTGGCTGTTTCCTTCTACGTTCATAGGTTTTAGACATGGAAGAAAGTTGTTTTTTTTTGTTTTGTTTTGAGACAGAGTCTTGCTCTGTTGCCTGAGTAGAGTGCAGTGGCGTCATGGTAACTCAGAGCAACCTCAAACCTCTGGGTTTAAAGAGATCTTCCTGCCTCAGCCTCTCAGGTAGCTGGGACTACAGGCGCGTGCCACTATGCCTGGCTAATTTTTCTATTTTTTGTAGAAACGGGGGTCTTGCTCTTGTTCAGGCTGGTCTCGAACTCCTGACCTCAAGAGATCCTCCCGCTTTGGCCTCCCGGAATGCTAGGATTATAGAGGTGAGCCACCACATCCGCCCTAGAAGAAAGTTTTAACTAGAGAAGATGATGGGATAAATGATACTCTTCTATCTTCCTTGACCTTAGTCTGGACTAGGATTAAAGTGTGATTGTGAGAGTGGAGATTGTGATTTTCCTGGTTAGTATCATGTAGCTGTTTGACAATGCAAAATGGACCCCTAGGTTGTGTGTGTGTGTGCACCCACATTATGTTTTGTTATATTTTAACATTACCGTTTTTAACCATTAAAAATTTTTATTGTAAAATATACATAAAATTTGCCATTTTAACCATTTTAAGTATATAGTTTATTGACATTAAGTACATTTGCAATGTCTTAATAATCATCACCACTACCCATTCCCAGAACTTTTTTATTACCTCACACACTCTGTACCCATTAAGCAATAACTCTTCATTCCGCCCTATCCTCAGCCCCTGGTAACCTCTATTCTACTTTCTCTCTATGAATTTGCCTATTCCAGGTACCTCATAGAAGGCAAATCTCAGTATTTGCCCTTTTGTGTCTGGCTTATTTCACTTAGCATGCTTTCAAGGTTCCTCCATGTGGTGGCATATATTGGTACTTCACTCCTTTTTATGGCTGAATAATGTTGTATGGATATATCACATTTTGTTTATCCATTCATCTGTTGATGAACACTTGGGTTATTTCCAACTTTTGGCTGTTGTGAATAATGCTGCTGTGAACATTGGTGTACAAATACCTCTTTGAGTTCCTGCTTTCAGTACTTTTGGGTATATACATAGGAGTGGAATTGCTGGATCATATGGTAATCCTACATTTAACTTTATGAGGAACTGCCAAACTGTTTACATGGTGGCTGCACCATTTTACATTCCTCCCAGCAAAGCCCAAGTGTTCCATATTCTCCACATCTTTTCCAACATTTGTTATTTTCCTTTTTTTTTTTTTTAAATAATAGCCATCCTTTTGAGTGTGAAGTGGCCCTAGGCTTTTTAAATTGCTAATTAGATCTAATGGGCAAGCCAGAACCTTAGAAGTTGTCTATATTTGGATCTGATGGATTATTTTCTCCCTCTTAAATATATTTATATATAATGTTCTTCAGAGAGGTAAATTTGTTAATGAATCATCTTTTTTTGTAAAAAGTTTTTCTATAAGCTGGTACATGTAGTTGTATTAATAGTTACCTTCTTTATACCCTCATACTTTAATCTAAAATGTATTTAGTTAACCAGTGAGATGATTTCAGTTAATACTGGGTGATAAGATACAGTTGACCCTTGAACAACATGGGGGTTAGGAGTGCCAACCCTCTTGCCCAGTCAAAAGTCTGAGTATAACTTTTTGACTCCCCAGAAACTTAACTATAATACTAATAGCCTACTGTTGACCAGGAAGCCTTACTGATAACATAAACAGTTGATTAACACATATTTTGTATGTTACATGTATTGTATATTGTATTCTTACAATAAAGTAAGCTAGAGAAAATAAAATATTAAGAAAATTATAAAAAGAGAAAATACATCTATAGCACTGTATTGTATTTATTGATTCTGTAAGTTTATGAATCATTTGTCTGAAATGGCGGGTTACCACAGCTGCAGATCTGAATTTATGGTATGTATCAAGCAATTCAGCGTTTTCTTGTAATGTCATAGCTTTTCTCTGCTTCTTGGGATCACTCCTAGCATCACTAGTGGCACTTCATAAGGGTCCCATGGTGTTATTTAAGGATTATGGTATTGTACTAAACAGGATGAAAAATTCTTGAGACCCTATGAAAGATCACTTTTTACTGCAATTTGCAATTTCACAGGGACTCAAGTGGCTACTTGCAACACTTGAATTCACTGTAATAGCAACAGGAGGTTGCTATGAAATTGTTACAATAGTATAATGTATAAACTATGGTGAGTTTTATGCAGTTATGCTTTAATACTACATCTTTATGTTTGTTTACATTTCTTTCAACTGCAAATGGCGCCATGTATGGTCTATAAGTGTGTGCGTGTTTGGACAAATTTTAACTTTTTAAAATAGATTTGTGTGTATTTTATGATAGTAAATGATAAAATAGACTAGTATCTACAGATATCATGTATTCATGACATACCTAACATTTTCTTAATTTTTTTGATATTTGTAGGCTATGAGGTTCCTCTTGAATTTTTTCAAATTGTTGCAAATCTCCGAAAAATTTTCCAATATATTTATTAAAAGAAATCTATGTATAAGTAGATCTGTGCACTTCAAACCTGTGTTGTTCAAGGATCAGCTGTATGTTAAGTGAAAACAGGAGGGTACTAAAATATATACAACATGATTCCATTTTTTTAAAAACAATATTTGCAAATACATATCTGTACATAGAAAAAGACTGGATATATATGTACACAAATGTTGGCATGTGCCATCAATAGGGCTTTTTTGTATTTTTCCATATTTTTCAGTTTTTTTCTCGCCCTCTTTGAACATGTATTCTGTAAGCAGTCAGTGTATCTTTTAAAAAATTAGGAGATTGGGAAATTATTGCAAAAAACTGTATGTGTGCCTGTGACATCCGTAAGGGATTATAAGCATAGAGGAAAACACTGCAGAATAATGATAAGTTATTTGGGGGAATAAAAGGAAGGGGTAAAGCAAAGAAGGAGTTTAAAAAAACCTCACTGATTTGTATATCCCTTAAGTGCTATCATGCTTGTAATCCCAGAACTTTGGGAGGCCAAGGTGGGAGGATTGCTTGAGGCCAGGAGTTTGAGACCAGCCTCAGCAACATAGTGAGACCCCATCTCTACAAAAAATTAAAATATTAGCCAGGTGTGGTGGCATGCACCTATAATCCTAGCTTCTCCGGAGGCTGAGGCATGAGGATGGCTTGAGCCCAGGAGTTTGAGGCTGCAGTGAGTTATAATTGGGCCACTTGCACTCCAGCCTGGGGTGACAGGGTGAAACCCTGTTTCTGGAAAAAATATTAAAAAGCTGGGTAAATGTTTAGAGAGGTAAGCGTTTGCTATTTATAATAAGTGTGTTTGTAAAGACATTACATGTAAAGATGTAAAATAAAAGGAATAAGTAAAAAGGCTGTACCCTTCATCATTAGGCTCATTTCTTTCCCTAGTTTTCTTCTGTTCTCATTTCACTTTGGCATTTTTTTCTTTTTTTTTTGAGACAGAGTCTCACTCTCTTGCCTGGGCTAGAGTGCTGTGGCGTCAGCCCGCTCACAGCAACCTCAAACTCCTGGGCTCAAGCAATCCTCCTACCTCAGCCTCCCAGGTAGCTGGGACTACAGGCACCATGCCCGACTAATTTTTTCTATTTTTAGTTGTTTGGCCAATTTCTTTCTATTTTTAGTAGAGACGAGGTCTCGCTCTTGCTCAGGCTGGTCGCGAACTCCTGAGCTCAAATGATCCGCCTGCCTCGGCTTCCCAGAGTGCTAGGATTACAGGCATGAGCCACTGTGCCGGGCCTCACTTTGGCATTTTTGTTTACCTCTGGATCAGTCTGTTGAAATGCCGTCTCTTCAAACTCAAATACTACAGTGAAATCACCCTTCATTGTTCACTTCTTCCTCTAGTCAAGGTAGAAGTGACTTTCCACACTTTGGATTCTTATAGTAGTTTTCTTAAGAATCCCTTCCCCATGAAAGTTACCATTGTTTGTTATAGGCCTTAGCACAAGGCCTAGCGCATACTCCATTTTTGGAATGGTGGTGGTTTTTACTTCTTTAAAAGCTCCTGGAAGGCAAGGGTCATGTCTTTCTGAACTTTATATTCTTCAAAGCAACTAGAAGTTGAAAGTAATTCTTAGCAATTGTTTTTTTTGAGGCAGAGTCTCACTTTGTTGCCCAGGCAAGTGCTGGAGCGTCAGCCTAGTTTACAGCAACCTCAAACTCCTGGGTTCAGGCGATCGTCCTGCCCTCAGCCTTCCGAGAAGCTGGGACTGCTACAGGCGTGCACCACCACCCCCGGCTAATTTTTTCTATTTTTAGTAGAGACGGGTTTCTCTCTTGCTCAGGCTGGTCTCGAATTCCTGAGCTCAAGCGATCTTCCTGCCTTGGCCTTCCAGAGTGCTAGGATTATAGGCAGGAGCCACTGCACCTGACCTTTAGCAATTGTTGAATGAATGGTACTTACTCTGCATTTCCTCTCATTCTATGCCAGGTTGCAGTCTATAGAGTGGCATTCTAGTTCTTTAGATTATATGTTAGTATTTTTATGTGGTAGATAGTAATTCGGTATCCATGAAAAAGGGTTAAGACAAATATTGTAATTAGACATTTTCACCATTAATATTTCATCAGCACATATTCAAGCACCTAATTTTTTGCTTGATACTGTATACTGGGTGATGGATTATAATAAGATGTAGGAAATACATATAAATCTTTTCCTTAAGGCATTAATACTTTGTTGTATAATTACATAGATTACATTTTCATGTTTTGTTTTAAATCCTGTGGCAAAATAGCTGGGTATAATTTAGAGCTTTAATTAATTAATTGTCTAATTAACAGGGAAAACTTTTAAACATGTCCTTTTGAGAAAATTATTCCTGAAAAATTGGTTCAAAATAATTTCTGAACAACAAATGTTACTACCCATTTTACAGGTGTCTTACTGTAATTCTTTCAAGTTCTTAAAGCAGAGCTTACCTGTGGGGACACCACTAAAGACTAGGGAATTGGCTCACGCCTGTAATCCTAGCACTCTGGGAGGCTGAGGTGGGAGGATCGCTCGAGGTCAGGAGTTCGAGATCAGCTTGAGCGGGAGTGAGACCCCGTCTCTACTAAAAATAGAAGGAAATTGGCTGGGCATGGTGGCGCATGCCTATAGTCCCAGCTGCTCAGGAGGCTGAGGCAGGAGGATTGCTTGGGCCCAGGAGTTTGAGGTTGCTATGAACTGGGCTGACGCCACAGCGCTCTAGCCTGTGCAACAGAGTAAGACTCTGTCTCAAAAAAAAAAAAACAAAAAAAAAACAGATCCTCCTGGCTCAACCTCCTGAGTAGCTAGAACTACAGGCATGCACCACCACCGTGCCTGGCTAATTTTTAGAAAAAAAAAAAAAGACTAGGGAATCTTTCTATTTGAAAGCCATTGACTACAGAAGGGACTGTAGGAGAAGCTGGCTGAATCAGATGGTTACTTCTTGAAATTGCTTCGGCAATATGTAAACATGGGGGAATACTTCCTATCTTGACGACACATCCTATTGTCTGTCCGAATGAGTGATGCCAGTGTGTAGAATGGTTGATTCACTTATTTCATATTTTGTGTCTTTGTTTTCGAGGAGGGTTAATACTTTTTTAAAAGAACCACTTGCTGAATATGCAAGAATTGCCACTAAAATTCATGTCTTTTATGTGGAAGAGAAATGAGTGCTTCCAGGTGATTAATTAGCAGGATGAGATAAATGGGAGATTTGTTTCCTTTCCTTCCCCCTTGAGTAGGTAGCCTTTTTTTTTTTTAACCCCACTGTTACCTGGCCATCAGAATGATCATCTCTAAACTATATTTTATTTGTACATTGTATATTTTGGTACCTGTATTAATGGTGTGTTTTGTCAAAGGGTGCATTCATTTAAAAAATTAACAGTTGTTGCCTAAATGAAGAAACGATGACTGATTTGAAGATGAGAAGAAAAACTTGGGTTAAAAAGAGTTCAAAGTGATTTAAAATGAAAGTAATGAAAAACTCATTTGTGGTAGAGTTAAAAATGAAGTTGGCTCTAGATATCTTTTACTATAGGACTGATTATTTTGGTATAATTGTTTTGAACTAGCTCATTTTTAAGTTGTATTTTTAAAGTTAATTACCCTTTTAAAACACTGGAATCTGTTTTCTAGACTTGGGCAGCCCCTCTGCTTGCTAACTTTGAAAAGGGTAGGGTGGCTCATTTCTTCATGTGCATTTATGCTGGCTAGTCATCTGATGAAGTTACCAGTTTGTGGTCAGAAATTGAGAAAGAGGAGTGAGGAAACTCAAAATATTGACACATGCATACCAACTTGCAGTGCATCAGAGTGCCCTTTTGGACTGGTTGAGAAACTAGCATAAGCCTTTTCCAAACTAGACATATTGTTTCTTAGCTTGGATGATCTGAGTATTTGAGCATGTTTGTTCAGCAGAAACTTTTTATATGTAAAGGTGGATTTTTTTTTCCAGTGTTGTGTGGCCAGTTGAAATTTTTATTCCCCCCCATCCCCCCGCTGAAATTTTTTTTTTTTTTTTTTGGAGGCAGAATCTGGCTCTGTTGCCCAGGCTAGAGTGCTGTGGCATCAGCCTAGCTCACAGCAACCTCAAACTCCTGGGCTCAAGCGAGCCTCCTGCCTCAGCCTCCCGAGTAGCTGGGAATACAGGCATGCGCCACCATGCCCGGCTAATTTTTTTCTGTATATATATTTTTAGTTGTCCAGATCATTTCTTTCTATTTTTTAGTAGAGACGGGGTCTCACTCTTGTTCAGGCTGGTCTCGAACTCCTGACCTTGAGCGATCCACCCGCCTCGGCCTCCCAGAGTGCTAGGATTACAGGCGTAAGCCACCGTACCCGGCCTGAAATTTTTTTTTAAAAAGAACAAAATATTTATTTTCTAAAGGAAGCTTGAGGTAGTTTTTTTTTTTTTTTTTTAAGCACCTATTCTGCCATGAATTCATATGGGATAGGTTGCAGCAGCTCAGGGTCCTTTCCATCGGTTCTCACAGTGTGCTTCTCTGGGTGGAGCAGGCTGGCCTTTCAGTTGAAGCCAAGTACTGTTCTCTTTGGCTTCCTCCTTTTTCTGATAATTTTCCTGATAGCTTTTCAGGAAGCTATCTCTGCTCATAGAGTGCTTAATAAGCTCAGTACATACATTAATTTTCTTGGCAAGAAACTTGCTCTTCTTTGTTTACAACAATGCCAACAGCATGCTGGGTAACATTGTGTGTAGACTCTTCCAGTTTTCCCATGGTAACATTTGTGGGGCATTCCTTTTTGAACAGTACCTATTTCCTTGATGTCTACAGTATCACCTTTCTTGTAGATTTGCATGTTTTCTAAAAGGCCTGGAGAACATATGTTGGGTGGCTCTCCTTTTTCCTTTTGTGTTCCTCATTTTGGTGAATTACTGGAAGATGACGATTCCACCGAAAGGCCAGCTTGGGGTAATCTTGAAACTGTCACCCAGTCTATCATGTGAACCAAGGCTGGACTGAAGAAAGGAATGAGTTTAAAGGAGGAATGAATTCAGTAATGTCACATTATAAGCACATTAAAATATGGTTATTTAACTATGTTTTTGCCCTGCCTATAAGAGTGTTTTTTTAATAGTACAGGCAATTTTAGCTACCATTCCTCACAGTGAGTATATGTTCTCATGACAGGTTTTGATTGCAGTTAAAGAAACTGAATTTATTCCTTTGTCATTCTCAATTCTCACAAGCCTTATAGCTTGACCATCTTACAGTTGAACCATCTTATAGTTGTGGTGTGATTCTTTTATGGAAAGAAACACTTTTTAAAAAGTGATCCCTAACAATAATAATAGTTTACCTTTATTGTTTGACTACTGCCATCAGGTTCTTTTAAGAGTTTACCTTAGTTCATTTAATCTTCTCAACAATCTGGTGATATAGGTACATTGTTTATTTTAAAGAGGAAGAAATAGAGAGATGGAGTAAACACCCTAAATACAGGCCTTGTATTTAACGGGAGATTAAAAGGATTTTCTAGGGTAATTTTAGCTCTATCTTCTCTTCACCTCAGAATTTTAACCCCCAGGGTGTCATGCAAATTTACTGTATGGGTATTTGTATTAGGTTCTCTGAATGCTCTCAGCTTTATAATTTTATGACCTGTAGTAGTTCCATTTCCTTCTTATAGGTCTTGTAGGACTAACCCCACCTTAATCCCCGTATTATTTCTTCAACTAAATTATAAAATCATTGAGGGTAGAGATTAAATCTTAAACGAATTTGCCCCTTACAGTACTCATTGCTTTCCTTTTGCATATAGAGCCCTCAGAGATATATTTTAAAGAGTTGTCTTTTCTAAACTTTTGTTGCCTTGAATAGAAATATTCATTTCTATTACTCTTTTTTTCTGTAAGATGATAATGAACAATTTCACTGTAACTTTATATGTGAAAACTTTTCTTCAAATCTTAAATATTAATTTAATGATCTAGTTTAAAATAATACTTTCAGAAATATTTCTTCTTTCCAAAATATATTTTCCTTTACCACCCATCAATATTTCCTAAACTTCTGGGAAACTTCCTATCACTTATGTATGTATAAAACATACCCAGTTTATGCAGGCATTTTTGGTGAGATTGGGGGCTCAGCCTGAGGCCTTTTATTCTAAATGTTGGAGTGCTTAGGGGTACCTGATGTTTTTTATTTACCATTTAGTAGAGGACTTCCCTCTTTGAAAAGTTTTTCTTGATAATTTTGCCAATTTTTATGAGAGTGTTTAAGATGCCTGATATTTTATGTGATAGGTAATACTCTGAAGTGAGCTTACTGCAAAGATTTCTAAAATGATTATGTTGGCTTTTGGAATCTTAAAGGTTCATTATACAACTAAATAATCAAAACTGAGTGGATGTAAGTCTTTGGAATAGTGTTCTGATCAGAATGGCTATTGGAGTCATTAATATATATGTATATTTTTATTTTATTGCTACCATTTCTCCTTCTCTATACTTTTTCTGTTTGTTTTTGGTGACAAGAGTCTGGCTCTGTTGCCCTAGCTAGAGTGCAGTGATGTCATCCTGTCTCACTGCAACTTCAAAACTCCTGGGCTCAGGTGATCCTCCTGCCTCAGCTTCCGGAGTAGCTGGAACTACAGGCACATGCCACCATGCCCGGCTAATTTTTGTATTTTTGGTAGAGACGGAGTCTTGATCTTGCTTGAGGCTCATCTCGAACTCCTCGAGCTCCTCCAACTCCTCCAACTCCTTGAGCTCAAGCGATCCTTCTGCCTTGGTCTCCCAGAGTGCTAGGATTACAGGTGTGAGCCACTTTGCCTGACCTATAATCCCTTATTTTATAATCCTTTTAATTTATCAGAGATACAGTATTAGAATATTTTATTTAGTTAACTGATTAAAATATAAACTGACATTCACTTCAAATAAAATTGAATACTATATATAGTTAATAGAGCTACTTTTACCTGTATTTTATTTAAAGAACAATGAAATAGGATATTTTATATTTTTCTTAATTAAGCATTAAGTAGCTTTAAGTTGTACATAATATTTGGCTTATTTTCTCTTGTATTTAATATTGTCTTAATTCTCATATCCTGGAGAAATAAGCTTTTTGAGGAAATGATAAATCCAGGCAGAGAGATTTTCCAAAAAGTTACATTGTTTAATTATAGGTGGATTTAGGAGTATGGTGATGTCATTTACAGGTTCCAAGTTATAGACTGATGGATAAAGCATCTAGAATTGTGTCATGCAGGCTCTGCAGAGGATTTCTGAGAATCTGGAGACAATTTGCAAAGAGCAAATGACTAAGATAGTGTATAGTCAATATGGAGAAATATAGATTTCTCTGAGTAACATTAGAGTTAAACAGTCTTTCACAGTTGATCTGTACTTTGGAACCTGGGGCTTAATTTTTGGTATATAGTAACATAGTGGTTAAGAGCTTTAGGCATTGAACTCAGAAAAACCTGGGCTGGAGGATTAAGGGCTATCCGGAAGAGTTCCTAATTATTGTAATAAATAGAACATCATTTCCAGTCAGTAGAAATTGCTGCTTGTATAACAAATAATAATAGGTAATATTTACTGGCTCAGGCTAACATTATAGACTTCCCATATATCATTTAATCTTCACATATTAAGAAACATGCCAAGTAGAAGAGAAAGAAACACAAGTGTTAATAAATCTTAAATTTAGATGTCAGTAAGGAAAATGCTGTTTAAAAATATAGACACCTTATTGTATTCAGGTTGTTATGCCAGATGTGGACTTTTTAAGCTCTTGCTACCAGTTCCTCCTCCTCCCTCTGCTTTCAAACCAAGGAGAAACTCAGGACAGCCAGATAATATTACAACAGAATTTCAACTCTAGGGCAGTGCCTGGGTTATTTTGATGTATAGAAATTCTTTTGTATTGACTAACATTCAGAATTGATGAGTCATGGTTTGCACTTTAGCAGTCTTCTAATTACATGGAAATTTTATTTTATCTAAGCCATATTTATTACCAACTCTGAGGAGAAAATTTTGGGAATGAAGATAAAGTGATGTAAAAGAAATTTGTAATATCTTCTTTACGTTTCTGCTTGTCTTGAGTTCTTATCCATTTACTGTAGATTATAATGTTAGCTGCATGAATAAAAGACCATATATTTTTTATACCATCTATATCATTTAATGGATAAGAAGGAAGGCCAGGTTAGAAAAAGCATTAGTATTAATAATACAACTGTTCTAAGGTAAGGAATTTAAACTAAATTCTTTATTATTTAGAAATGAAGAAAAATTTTGATTGCTCGTAATATAGAGGACATAGTTTTTATAGTGTTTTCCTTTCCTCCACATAGAGGTCTGATGCATTATTTACAAACAATATTTATTTCAAAGTAGTATAATAGTAACATCATTAAATAAAATTTTTTTAAGTCTAAATTTGTTATTTAAATCAGTGTATTATAATAGAAAGCTATACTTTAAAGTCTGAGGATCTGAGGTTTTTTTTTTGTTTCTCCTAAATTGTCACTAAACCTTATGAACTTTTTCTTCATTAAAAAAGAGGTAGTGTGAATATATCTGCGTTAGCCTGCTTAGTTCTAATAGTCTTGTGAGATAATGGAAAGTCTGTAAAATTCTAAGTTCTCTTGACTGAAGCAAACTTTCTGGAGTCAATCTCAACCACACAGACTGCATTGCTAGCTTCTCAGAAACTAGGTTTTAGGTAGATTTAAGAATCTCTTAAAACCTTATCTAATACCTAATGGCTGGGCTGGCTACCTTAGATATTTTTGCTCTACCACTTTAATTTTTTTAAGTGAAATATAAGATAGTATTTGAGGAAAAACTCAAAAGTGAGGTTTTTCAGAGTGTCTGATTGTAATTAATGATTTGCTGAGGCATTGTTGAAGAAAATTTTAGAATATACATACATGAAGTATTTACATTGTTTGTTTAGTGCCTGTGGTGTTTCCCTACTTAGAAAGGGCAATAGGAAGATTTATTTGACTGCTTGGCTTTGCTAAGAAAAGGTATAGAGCCAAGGCATAGGGCAAAACAAAGTCAACCTTAACCCTGAGTTTGTCCAACTGCTTCTTGACTCTCTTTTGGGCAGAAGTTTTAGGACTTTTAGTTCTTTTTTTTTTTTTTTTTTTGAGACAGAGTCTCACTTTGTTGCCCGGGCTAGAGTGAGTGCCGTGGCGTCAGCCTAGGACTTTTAGTTCTTAGACACTTAACTCCTGAAAAGCTTGCTGGATTAATTGGGATGGTTATAATTAGTTTTTCTTACCACTGTCCAAAGGGATCTATTCCCATCTTTCAGGAGAGGGGCTGTGCTGACCAGAGAATCCATGAGAAGGTAGAGTAAGTGCTCTGGTGTGGTCCACATCTCTAGAATTTGGTAAAGAAGCATTACCACTCAAACTTGTATGCCTAAGATGAGGCTTTAATCTGGGAGATATACCTTAAAATATTAGGACTCAACTCACTTAAAATGATACCCAGAATACTAGTAGCTATATTTCAATAATTACAGTCTTATCAGATCTGATTTGTCCTGAAGCTACTTAATAGTACTTTGTATGTGTTCTGCTCCCTAAAATCTTGCACCTTGAACATAGTCTTGCTTTTTTTTTTTTTTTACACCGTCTGGTAAACTCAAAAAGCAAAAGCAACCACAAAACTCTTCCAGGGTTTTTCAAAGTTTGTTTTCTAATTTACACCTTGTTAATTAATCTGGCACTATTTATTCATTTTTAGAAATGCCTCTGAATGCAGCAATTCACTGAAATTATTTCTAGAGCTGGGCCACAGGGTGAGAAGGCTAAATGATTGTGTTGAGTTCATGATGCCTTTATTACAACCTGGTATTCTTCTGGATTATGAGCATCAGAGTAAATTCTATAAAGTATCCTGTGTAAGATCACCTCTCAGCAATTTATTAGGAATTGTAGTAGGAAATAAACTGGCTTTCTTTTTAATTTTTAAACGGGTCAATTTTCCACAAAGATGGCATGGCTCCTATGTTTATGACCCTCTTACTTTGATCCTTAACATGTTTGCATACCCAAGAATGTTCCTACCTGCTATAACCTGTTTCTCAGCCACATGATGCTTTGTGTCGATTGAAGGCATGAGGATTGTGGGAACAGTGCTCAGAGCTCTGTAAGCTCTTTGGAAATACAGGACACCTTTTTGCCTTAGCCAACAGAATGTGACTTCTATGCTGATGCTTGGGAGTTGAGTGGTAGCTTTTAAAGAGATAGTTTGTCTTATTTCTTGAAAGGGTAAGAGATGAAAATCAATGGCCTGCTTCTGTTCTTCTCTTCATAGCTTTCCACTTGGCATACAGAAGAAAACTTGTAGGCTCTATTGGTACATTTTGTTCATGGAATTTCTCAAGAATGCATTCCTGATTTTTAAAAATATGAATTTACTGTAAAAGTTGAGTTTTTCTTAAAATTACTATAGTTTTCAAATTATTCAAGGAGTTGAAAAACTTACTTTGAAACATAGAAGTTAGCTAATTAGTTGTGGCTTATAAAACTTGTTGACATTCAACAGTCTCTTGTTTTTATTCAATGAAAATTGGCTTCACTCTTTTACTAAAATGGAGAAGTATTCTTAGGGCTACAACACAGCCTACTGTATTTGGCCCATAGCAAATCCAGAGGGAGTGGTGACTACTATCTGATTATAGAATCCTTTGCAAACGTGATGTGAAGGTAGCAGGTTCCCCACATTTTAGCATTTATGTGTTCCGGAATTGCTGGAATCAATGACAGAATTGTGTTTGTTTTTCCCCTTAATTCTACTGAATGTCTGGTTGGTTCATGGCTGACAATCTATGTACTGTACATGAGAGTATTTTTTTTTTCTATAAAGACTTTCTTCTGAGAGAGTATTTTAAATTAATACCCAAGAATCTTTTTTTTTTTTTTTTTGAGTCTTGCTCTGTTGCCTGGGCTAGAGTGCCGTGGTGTCAGCCTAGCTCACAGCAACCTCAAACTCCTGGGTTCAAGTGATCCTCCTGCCTCGGCCTCCCAAAGTGCTAGGATTACAGGCATGAGCCACCGTGCCCAGCCAATACGCAAGAATCTAAAGAACAACTAGCATTATATAAAAATGCTTTCTTAAGCATCTTGGGGACATATTTGGAAATATTTGAAAATTAGTATATAATACTTCCTTTAAGCTGAACTGTTTTTTCTCCATATCTGAAATCCTTCTGTTCCTACACATTCTTTTGCATTCTATATGATCTCTTATATATGTTTAAAAAATACATTTCTGGCTGGATGTGTTGGCTTATTTCTATAATCCTAGCATTTTAGGAGGCTGAAGTGGGAAGATCCCTTGAGACCAGGAGTTTGAGACCAGTCTGGGCAACATAGTGAGACCGGTCTTTACAAAAGATTGAAAAATTAGCTGGACATGGTGTTGTGTGCCTATAGTCCAGCTACTCTGGAGGCTGAGGCAAGAGGATCGCCTGAGCCCAGGCATTTGAGGTTACAGCGAGCTCTGATCTGGCCACTGCACTCCAGCCTGGGTGACAGAGCAAGACCCTGTCTCAAAAATAAAATAAAATAAATGAAAAAAATTAAAACCCCCTACATCTCCACATTTCTTTGGCAGGAGCACTGTAGTTTAAAACTACTTTTTATTTTTAGCAGTGTATGTTTAGGACAAATTGGTTGTGTATGTAAGTAGAAAATGTTTATCATTTAGTGTGGCAGAGCAGGTGAACATGAATGGTGTTTGGTTTTATTTGTAGTATAAAACAGCTATGAAGGGAAATGCCAAACAATAGTAGTAAATCACACTTTGGAAATACTGTCAACATAGTAGAGTTCCATAATGGCTTCATTTGGGTGTTATCAGCTGGTTTCTTGTCAGTTTGGGATTTATTTGATGAACTATTATATGACTTCAGCTGACTACCAGTCAACAGTTATTCTGGCTGATTCTTAGCTGACTGCCAGTCAACAATTACTCTGTGCTGATTCTATAGTTTTTCCACAATTGTCAGTGTTCTAGTCCTGACTGTAGTTCCTCAGCATAGTGTGGTTCATAAATGACTGCACTGATAATTTGTGTTAGAACTCACCACTTGCCAGATTGCCCAGATACAACATTTGTTACTCATTCAGGAAATACATTTTAAGGACTTAACATATGTTAGACACTTTTAAAGGTAATGGGCTTATAAGGGTGAACTGAACTTAGCTTTTTGGGGCATACTATCTGGAGAGGTAGGCAGGCAATAATCATTGAGTAGGCAAATACATAATTTGAAATGATGGTACATTATTTGAAAACTATAAGGCTGAGTAAAGAGAGAAGAATGATGGGGAGGGGCAGAATACACTTGAGCAGGGTGGTCCGGGAAGTCCTGTTCTAGAGGTAACATTTGAGTGGAAACTTGATTGACAGGAATTGAACTAGCAGCAAGAAAGCCAATGTAACACAAAATGAGTAAGAGAGAGAGGGATAGGAGCTAAGGTGGAGAAGGGAGATAGAGGTTAGGCCATCATGTAAGCTCTTGTAGGTCATAGTTAAAGAATTTTTTGAGTATAATGGGGAATGGATGGAGAATTTTAGCAGAGGAGTAGTGACCAGATTTGTGTTTTAAGATCACACTGACTGCTCTGTAGAGAATAGATTGCTTACAAATGTTGACAGAAGCTAAGGTCTCTCCACAGAGAGATGTACATAAGCACATACAAAAGATTCTGTATTCAGTTTCTGGGAGTTCTTGAATTCACTGAATCTCTCAAGTTAAAGGACTCAAATTAACCCCTGATATTCTCCACTAAATGATACTCTAGTTCCTATGCTTACCAGTGAGTATAATACACTTCAAAACAAAAACAAAACTAAGTTCAGTTTTCCACCTAAAGAATTTGTTATAATAGCAGAGGCATACAATTTTTGCTAACTTTTAGAATGCTCAGCTGGGTGCTTACATACATTATCTTATTCATTCTTCACTGTAATTCAGTGAAGTTTGTACTATTATTACAAACTGGGTACCATTTGTACTCAGATTACTCTTACTTGATTACTACAGACTTGACCTTTTTGTTTATTTTGGTAGCAGCTTCATTGAGATGTAATTCACATACCATATAATTCACCCATTTAAAGAATATAATTCAGTGGTTTTAGCATATTCATGGAGCTCTGCAGCCATCATCACATTTAGTTTTAGGACATTTTCATCACCTCTAAAAAGAAACCCCTTAGCTGTCTTCAGTCATCTCCATCTTCCCTCTCCCCACCCTTCCACTCCTACCTTCACATTAGACCACCACTAATGTGCTTTCTATCTCTATAGACTTGCCTCTTCTGAATTTCCATATGAATGGAATCATAAAATATGTGGGCTCTTGTGACTGACTTCATTTACTTAGCATACAATTTTCAAGGTTCATCCATGTTTTAGCATAAACCAGTACTTTATTTCATTTTGGTACTATTCCATTGTTTGGATATACTGTACCATAGTTTATCTGTTTCTCAGTTGATGGACATTTGGGCTGTTTCTACCTTTTGGTTATTAGTAATAATGCTATTATGAACATTCTAATGTTCCAAGGTTTTAATAACCTGTGATTCTGCCCTGTCCTATAATTCCTGTCTATAGGAGGGAAGCTTGCTGTTTGTTATTGTTCTGGGCAGGCTTTTGGAAGGGAACAGAATAATTTTATTAGATTTTATTTGGAAATATTGAAAGTAATCAGAGGCTCTTTTTTTAATTGTTTGAAGTCCACAAGGGCTCCCGAGACTCCAAGGTGGGAGTAGGACTTGATCCAATTCTGTAACCCACCCTCACTCGTACAATGAAGCCACTGAGGTGCAAGGTGCCTGGGCTTCCCTAGTGCCTCCAAATTTAGTACCGGTGATGTTGATAGTGTTTTGACCTTTAATGATCCACGTTCTATCTTTTTAATGACATGATAGGTTTAGGCAACTATAAGCATTCTTTTTTCTATTATTGTGGTTAAATATATATAATATAAAATTTACCATTTTAACCATTTTTAAGTGTACAGTTCAGTGATACTAAGTACATTCACACTGAGGTGCAACCATCACCACCATCCATCTCCAGAACTTTCCCATCATCCCACAGTGAAACTCTGTACCCATTAAACTCCCCATACCTGCCCTCCCTGCAGCCCCTGGCAACCACCATTCTACTGTTTTGTTTATGAATTTGACTACTCTATATATCTCATATAAGTGGAATCATCCAATATTTGTCCTTTCGTGACTGGCTTATTTCACTTAGCAAAGTGTCCTCGGGGTTCATCTAGGTGTCATAATTTCCTTCCTTTTTAAGGTTGATAATATTCTATTGTATATATAGATCCCATTTGGTTATTCATTCATCTGTTGATGGACTTGGGTTGCTTCTACCTTTTGGCTGTTATTGCTGCTGTGAACACGGGTATACAAGTACCTGTTTGAGTCCCTGCTTTCAATTCTTTTGGGTATATATCCAGGAGTGAAATTGTTGGATCATATGGTAATTCTATTTTTAGTATATTTTCTGTATGCAAGCTCCTTATCATATATATGACTTGCAGATATTTTCTGCCATTCATTGGTTTCTTTCTTCCTTTCCTTTCTTCCTTCCTTTTTCCTGTCCTTCTCCCTCTGTTGCCAGGGCTACAGTGCAATGGTGTCATCATAGCTCACTGTAACCTCAAACTCTTGGGCTCAAGGGATTCTCCTGCCTCAGCCTCCTGAGTAGCTGAGGCACGGGCACCACGCCTGGCTAATTTTTCTATTTTTTAATAGAGATGGGGTCTTGCTATGTTGCCCAAGCTGGTCTTGAGCTCCTGGCCTCAAGTGATCTCCCACTTCAGCCTCCCAGAGTGCTGGGATTACAGGTGTGAACTACCACTCCTGGCCTCTTATTACTTTTTTTAAAAATTCACCTTATCTAATATGATATTACCTTATCTAACGTAATCTTTTTACTTTTCTTGGTGGTGTCCTTTGAAGCATAACAGTTTTTAATCTTGATGTCCAATTTACCCGTTTTTCCTTTTGTTGTTTGTGCTTTTGGTGTTATATCTGAGAAACCACTGCCACATTCAAGGTCATGAAGATTTACTCTTGTTTCTAAGCTTTTTATAATTTTAGCTCTTACATTTAGTTCTTGATCCATTGAGTTAAATTTTTTTTTTCCTTAAAAAGGGGTGGGGGGCTGTTTAGAGGGTTGTTCAGTTGCCTTGTTTGTTTTTGTTGAGATAGAATCTTACTCTGTCGCCCTGGGTAGAGTGCAGGGGCGTCACTGTAGCTCACTGCGACTGCTGGGCTCTAAGTGATCCTTTTGCCTCAGGTTCCCAGGTAGCTGGGAGTACAGGCGCACGCTGTAACGCCAGGCTGGGTTTTTTTTCCTTTCTTTTTGGTATAGACAGGGTCTCACTCTTGCTCAGGCTAGTCCTGAACTCCTCAGTCCCACTTCGCCCTCCAGAGTGCCAGGATCACAGGTGTGAGCCACCACACCCAGTCGAGTTAAATTTTGTATATGGTGTGAGGTAAGGGTCTAATTTCATTTTTTTGCATGTGGATATCCAGTTCTCCAAGCACCATTTGTGCTGGGATCATTGAATCGTTTGGCACCCTTCTCATTTCTATTCCATTAATCTGTATGTCTTTCCTTACACCAATACTATAACAGAGGGAATGGCCTGAAAAAAACGGCAAAAACATTTTCTCTTTAAAACAACCTCCACTCCTTTTTGAGAACTAAAACCTGTATCCCTGCCTCAGGCCAGTGGTTAGGAGGGGCAAGGAAGTCTTTTGTTATTTGCGCTAAAGGAGGCGGCACAGCCTGGACCTGGCTGACGGAGGTCCTGGGTGGAGATCAGGGGATTGTCTTCTCAGAGATGAAACTGTTCGAATTATCAACTATAGTTGAACAGTAATTGCTTAAAGCTGAGAACCCATCCTTCAAAAGCTCTGTATTTCTGCTTATTATTAGGACAATGGCATTTCAGACAGGATTCTCCATCTTCTTCCTTTGCCAACAAAGAAATACAATTTCTCTTTCCTTCCTTCCTTTCTCCTCAAACCACTTGTTCTTCTGATGCGGTCTCAAGGAACAAGTGCTGAGCTTTTGGTAACGATATCACACTGTCTTGATTATTGTAGCTTTGTAATACATTTTTAAATTAGGAAATGTGAGTCTTTTAACTTTGTTCTTTTTCAAGATTGTTTTGGCTATAATGGGTCCCTTGTGTTTCCATCTAAATTTTAGTATCAGCCTATCAGTTTCTACAAAGAAACCAGCTAGGATTCTAATAGGGATTGTATTGAATCCACAGATGAGTTTGGAGAGTATTGCTACCTTAATAGCAAACCTACTTTTATTGCTTTGGATATACATGGTCCAACATTCTCCATCCCATAGCTCCTGAGTTTACATGTCCTCAGTTCAAAGGACCATTCCATTTAGTCTTTCAATTTCAGATCAAGTTCCCAGCTTGTATCCTTGCTCTATTCAGTTGTAGTAGGGGCTAGAAGGGTAGGATCATGAATATAAACATGTAAACATTGCTGTTGGGGGTTTATTTCTGTGGGTGAAGGGAGGAAGTTCTCAAAAGAAGAGTGTAGGTTTGAGAGACAACATAGAGTTGTCCTCCTCACTTTTCACAGATGGAGGAAGTAGTTCAAGGTGGAAATGCTATGGAACACTTGGAGAGTAATGAAATAGAGCCTTGAGGTATTTCCATAGTTGAGGCAGGAGAGACTAGAAGCCAGCTAAGCAGACAGAAGAGATGCAGTTGGAGAGAGAAGCCCCTGGAAGTTCAGTATAATGAAAACCTCTTTATGAGGAAGAAAGAGCCTCAGTGTGAGAAAAACTCTTTATTTGATTGGTAGAATTTATATGGTGATTAGATTTAAGAGCCTGACAGATAAGTAATGGCAAAGTACAAGATCATTTATTTGAGAATGTTTAGCTCTGCTAGACTAGTGTTTCACTAACTTCAGTCATCCAGGTACTACCTTCATGATTTTTACTAACAGGGAACTAACTATAGTATTGGTTATTTGATATTTTCTCTTAAATAGCTCACTGTAAAAAATTAAATATACTTTTAAAAGGAAGCTTTAAAACACTACTATATATGGAAAATCAGTATAGGCACTTCTGCAAAATGTGATAAGTGTTCCTGGAAATCTATACATTTTGCCAAATCACACACCAAAAATAATAGGGCTCATGGGCAAAATAAGGACAGACCACTTAACACCTATTATTCGATTTAAGAACTCTAAATATAATATGAATTCTAATATAAAATCATAGTTTAAAAAACACTTTAAATTTCTAACGAATGTATACTGCAGTAAATATAGAATTTTACCTTTAAAAAAAGTGACAGTAGTTTGAGGTTGTTGAGTTATGGAGAAAAGAGCTGAGTGATAGCATCATCATAAGTGACAGGGGCAAAACAATCCTCTTTACTGGAAATATTGAGTGTGAGTGGGTGTGATACACTATCTTGTGTTGATTTCTTTTGCACAAAAATGGGGCAGAACAATGTTATAAGCACTTTGAAAATACATGGTCAAAATGAACCCGAACTGCCAGGAGAATCACAGATACTACTAGATTCCTCTGTTGCTGTTTTTATAAACAGAAACAACAGTATTAATTTTTAGTTATATATTATAGTCTGTCAGTGGCTTTGAGTTTGGTATTTGTTCTTTTTTTTTTTTTAATTAAAAAGAGAGATTAGGAAGTGTTAAAGAGATATTAAAAGATATACTGGCACCAAACTGAGACTTCCACCTTATCATAACCTTTATCTGATTGATTCAGTTTTTAGTTTATGTCATGTGCACATATCTCCTAAAATCATTTTGTAAACCTGGAATAATATATGTCTCACGCTTTGGGAAACACTGTGCTGCTAGACTATTTTATTCATGTTGTTTGATCACTTGGACTATCTCAAGACCCAGCACAGGTCTTACTAACTACCTCCTCTACAAGGAAGAGTATACATAAAGAGGCTATAGGATCATGTAAAACTTTTTAAAGGTGGGCTGTTTCCTTCCCTCCCTACTTTCTCCCTTCTGCTCCTTCTCTTCCAACTCCTCCTTCCCACCAAGAAAAGGAAAAAAAAAAAAAAGGCATCGTGAGTGTTGTTGGTGATAGTTTGAGATTGCTAGAAAAGGTCACATAATGATAGATTCTTGTGCCTGGTGTACACTTGTCATCATCCAGGGATTTCCCTCCACTAGCCTTCTGGGGATTTTCTTCACTTCTTTCATGTGTTCAGTGTCCTGTTTCTTACAGACATCCTTGAGAAAGGGATTATGGAAAGTAACATTTTTGAAATCATGAGTGTCAGAAAATATCTCTTCTACCCTCATTGATAGTTTTGCTGGTTATAATAAATTGGAGATAATTTTCCTTCAAAATTTAGAAGGCTTTGTTCCATTATATCTTCTTGCTTCCATTGTTGTTCAGAAGTTTGAAGCCATTCTGATTCCTGATTCTTTGTATTTTTTTTTTACTCCAGAAGTTTATGTAATCTTCTGGTGCCTCATTATTATAAAATTTAATGTGCTAGGCATTTGATGGGCTATTTTAATCTGATATAGTTCAAATCCTTCTGTTGTGGTTTTTTTTCCTGTGTGTTTTTGGTCTTTATCATCCATGTTGGAGGCTCTCCTAAAATGTCTAGTAATCCTTGGCAGTCTGTTTATTTTTAAAAGGATAGGATTAAAAACACTGGAATTTTTGAGTGCCTGGATGAGGTTTGCTGTCTTCGTTTTATTGTTTCATTGTAAGATAGAGGAACTCAGGATGTTAGTTTCTTTGAATTGGTTGCCCTGCTGGGCTGCTAGTTTCCTTAGTCAAGCATTCAGTTAGTATAGTTTTCAGAATAGCATCCATGCTCTTAACAGTGCCCAGAATCCCCTAGTCTAGAGACCTGCTTACCTTCTCCAGGAATAAAGGCCTGGGACTTCTTATTAGAAGTGTTTCAGGCCTGGGCACGCTGGCTCACGCCTGTAATCCTAGTACTCTGGGAGGCTGAGACAGGCGGATCATTTGAGCTCAGGAGTTGGATACCAGCATGAGCAAGAGCGAGACCTTGTCTCTACTAAAAAAAAAGGAAGAAATTAGCTGGACAACTAAAAAATATATAGAAAAATTAGCTGGGCATGGTGGTGCATGCCTGTAGTCCCAGCTACTCAGGAGGCTGAGGCAGTAGGATCGCTTGAGCCCAGGATTTTGAGGCTGCTGTGAGCTGACGCCACGGCACTCTAGCTGGGGCAACAGAGTGAGACTTTGTCTCAAAAAAAAAAAAATAAAAGTGTTTCAGAGAGCTCTTTGGGAACTGGGCTGTTGAGTTTTACTTTTCTTCAAAGGAGTATAAAAAACACAAAATAGTCTCAACTTGCTAATGGAAACCTGACCTAATGTGGAATTCTTAGAAAGGTTACACCCACTGATGTTGGTTGCCTTTATCAATCTCTATCTTTACCCTCTCTAAACTTTAGAAGCCTTTGTCACTTCTAAGAAAGATGAAGTAGTAGCACAACCTTCTTTTCCAGGTTAAACCTACCCCTCTTCCCCCCCTAAAACAATCAGAAAAAATAGTGACCAGCCGCTTCAGAAAATAATCTTAAAAACACAACTCACCCAAGTTTAGTCTTAAAATATTAAAAACGTGACAGGAGCAGCATTCACATGTAATTTGTACCTTTTGACCCAGTAATACCATACCTAGGGTAGTAAGCAAAATACCCATATACTTGAAGATATTTATTTTAGTTATTTTCTTTTTTTTTTTTGAGACAGAGTCTTGCTCTGTCGCCCGGGCTAGAATGCTGTGGCGTCAGCCTAGCTCACAGCAACCTCAGACTCTGGGGCTCAAGCAATCCTTCTGCCTCAGTCTCCCGAGTATCTGGGACTACAGGTGTGAGCCACAGCGCCCGGCCTATTTTAGTTCTCTACTAGAACAAATAAAGTACATCATTGCTTGTAAGATACATTCTGATTTCAGAGATTTTAAAATTTGAAAAAAATGTGTGACTTAAAAATAGATAAAAAATAAATCATATCCAACACAGTGGAGTATGATTAGACAAATAGTTATCAGATATTTAAAATTTAATTTAGTCTGGGCATGGTGGCTCATGCCTATAATCTAAGCGCTGTGGGAGGCCGAGGCAAGAGGATTGCTTGAGGCCTGCAGTTCAAGACCAGCTTGGCCAACACAGTGAGACGCTGTCTCTAGAAAATTAAAAAATTAGCTGGGTGTGGTGGCATGCGCCTATAGTCCCAGCTACGCAGGAAGATAGCTTGAGCCCAGAAGCGTAAGGCTTCAGTGAGCTATGATGACACCATTGCACTGCAGTCTGGGCAACAGAGTGAGACCTTGTCTCAAAAAAATAAATTAAATTTGAAGGAGAATATCGTAACATAGAATCTGGATTGAGAATGCAATTGTGTAAAGTGCCTATGTATGTGGATAAAGATTAGGGCTACAATCTGCTAAATAGAGTCACCACTGCTAAATAGAGAAAGGTCCCCTCTGTACAGGTGTAGCTCTGTGGAGACATAGCTTAGCTAGCAGGACTTTCCCCTTCATGTGAATTAGGAAGATCCTCTTCCTCTGGGCTGACGCTGTCTATGTACCAGGCATATAGCTTAGCAAGTGAAGCATGGGCTGAATTTCCCACTGTCAATGAAAAGACCAAACTCTGTAAAATAATTTTAAAGAGATTTACTCTGAGCCAAATTTGAGGACCATGACCTGGAGCCACGCCCAAGAGGCCTTGAGCAGTGGACTCAGCTTGGCTGGGTTACAGTTTGGTTTTTATACATTTCAGGGAGATGGGTTACAGGTAGAGTTATAAATCAATACATGGGAGGCATACATTGGTTTGGCCTGAAAAGGTGGGCCAAGGCATGTCTGACCTCCTTCCTTCTGGCAGACAATTTAGTTTTAGGATATTCCTTTGGTCATGAGGGGGTCCATTTTAGTCAGCCGGTGTGGGGGTGAGCCTTAAAATTTTATTTTAGTTCACACCATTCTCTCTCATCTCCTATGCTGGGTGTTCTTGTGTAGGGAAGAAGCTGTAACAAAATTGAGTGCTTTACAAACACTACTGAACAACATTCATAGCACTCAATGAGGTATTATTATCCTATTTTACAGTTAACTCTTCAGCCTAGACATCTTCTGAACTTCACAATAGTATATCTAACTGCCTATGTAGTTTATTTTCAATATAGCAGCTGAAGTAATCCTTTTAAAATGTAAGACAGATGGCATCTCTCTCTGCTCAAAACCTTTCAATGGCTTCCCATTTCCCTTTCACTCAGTAAAGGCAGCCTGTACGGTGACCTACAAGACATTATGTTATCTGCATTGTCCCTGCTCCCCCCTACCTGTACTCTCACTTCATTTAACTCTATGATCTCTTTGCTATTCCTTGTACACAGGGTTTTCACTGCCTGTTCCTTCTGCCGGGAATGTTCTCACAGCTATCTGCAAAGTCAAACTCACTGCCTTCCAGGTCTCAACTGTTACCTCTTCATTGACTCCTACTCTAACCTCACTATAAAAATTGCAACCTGTCTCCCTTCCCTCAGCACTTAACCACCCACTGTCATATAATTTATTGTGTTTGCCTCCACTAGAAGGCTTCTTGTGTGATCAGGGATCTTTCTCTCTTATTCTCTGAGCCTAGTTAAGTTAAGAAAATTGGTATGTGGGGAAGTTAAGCAACTGAGCCAGAGGCTATACAGCTAATAAAAGATAGAGGTAGATTTTGAGCTGATATCCATGTATTGTGCCTCAAATATTAGAAGATGATATCCAAAAAAATGTGTTAGATGAATAAGATTATAGGTAACTTTATCTTCTCCAAATTTAGTTTTTGTTTTCCTATAAATAAAAGTATAATTAAAAACAGATTACCAGAGTAGAAGGGAAGAGCCAGATATCAGGAAGCTAAAGCAACCAGCCACAGGTTAAAATCTGATACCTCATTGTGCTGATCTTATGTGCGTGATGGTGTGATGAAGCCCTGGTAAAACTTGTGAATATTCTTAATATTCACATATTCTGTCAGTAGTCTTGGCTCTATATCTTACTGGGTAACCTAGGACAATTTTGCTTAACCTTTAATGGTCCTCGGTTTCCTCATTTCCAAAATCAGGGTAATAGTCTCTCTCATAGTGGGTTGTTGGGAGAATTAAATGAGATATATTGTGTATAAAGCACTGATAACATAATAAACAGTGGCTCTTAGCTAATGTCATTGTTCCATTGTCTTAGTTGGTACAGAATTTTCAGAAATTTATTTTTTAGTGAATGTACCTTGTTGCCTAGTGAGTTTTAGCAGGTGTCAAAATAGAAAGCAAACAAATATAATTGTTCACACAGTCAAACAGGCTTTGTTAAATATTTGTTTTTCATGGACACTTCCTTGTGGTTATAATCTTACATTACATTTTAAATAATAGCCACCTTCCCTTAATTTACATAAATTTTAATATTTAATATGTTATAGATTCTACAACTACCACTGTTTAATTAATTTTGCAGTTTTGGTTGACTCCTGTGGGTCAACGGATTAGAAATGATCAGTAGGAATTATGAATACAACTGTTATGACATCTAAAAGTTAGTGAACCGTGTAACCTAATCACAGATGAAGAATGGTCTTAGGTTAATGATACATATATGAATAGAGATTACTTTCAGTATATCCATTAAAGTAGGTATCTTCTACTTTAAAGTAGAAATTTGAATGCCGTGCACTTGTATGTTTATTATAGCACAATTCATAATCGCAAAGATACAGACTCAACCTATCAGCTGATGAGTGGATAAAGAAAATGTGGTGTGTATATATACCGTGGAGTACTACTTAATGATAAGAAAGAGTGAAATAATGTCGAGCAACCTGGATCGACCTGGATGCCATCATTCTAAGTGAAGTAACGCAGACAGAAAAATAAATGCCATATGTTCTCACCTGTAAGTGAGAGCTAAACTATGATTGTACAGTGGCACACAGAGTGGTACAATGGACATTGGAGACTCACAGAGGGAGGCTGGGAGGAGGGTGAAGGATGAAAAGTTACCTATGGGATACTCCAACAAAAGCCCAGACTGCACCACTATTCAATATATACTACATGTAATGGAATTCAACTTGTACCCCCTAATATAAAAGAAAAAGAGAAATCTGAATGATAAATAAGGTCACAAAATAACTAATGGTACCTGAGAAAAGAATGAAGATGTGATATACTGAGTTGTTGAGTCATTATAGTAATGTAATACTTAACATGAAAACTGGTAGAATTACATGAAGTAGGAGAAATGACTCTTTTTAAATGTAACATTCAAATATAAGGCAGAGTTAGCACACACAGAATTTATTGGTAAGACTAAGGAAAATGCTTTAAAACTAAATGGATCCTTAAAAAATATTGGTCATTCAAGTGCAAGATAATGTATTTTGTGTGTATAAATGCATTTGGAGAAATTAATGCAAGAGCTCTCCTAGGGATGCTGGGCTTTAGAATTAACTAGTAGCTTTTAAACTTAGTAGTGATCCACACTGACAAATAAATTTTATGTTTGTATACCTGAATCAAAGATTTCTCAAATAGCAGTTACCTGTACTACATGTGATACATTCACTTCTATCTTATTTTTAAAGAAAGCTGGTCATGACTTACCAGCGATCTCCTGACCACTAATGGGTCATGCTTTATAGTTTGAAAAAATGCTGAGTTATACTTTCAGAAAGAAAGAGACTTGAAATTTTGAAGTCTCTTTCCTGAAGAAGCTGGCTATTATGTAGAAGGTACGTATCCTGTCTTTATTTAAATCATATTGAGTGCTATTATAGTTACACCACAAAAAGGTCCCAAAGAAGACAACTGAAATGAATCTCAAGATAGAGAGCATGTCAGGTTGTTCAGGGACTTGGCCTTTCGCTCATGCTGCGTAATTTAGTGCCATGTGGCTTTCTACTCTAGTGTTTTTGTTTGCTCTTAAGTTCAAATATTATTTAGAATTTATAAGCCTTTTTTTTTTTTTTTTGAGGCAGTTTCTCGCCATGTTGCCCAAGCTGGCCTTGAACTCCTAGGCTCAAGCAATCCTCCCACCTCAGTCTCCCTAGTAGCTGGGACTTGAGGTGCAAGACACTGTGCCTAGCTATAAGCCCATCTTTTAATGTGAATGCAGAAAAAATTTTACACTTTAATTTTCTAAAAAGGAATATTCACATAGGGAATAAATTTGGTTGAAAGATTATGACAGGTGAACTATGACAAAAATGGACATTTTGGTATAGAAAGATGTAGTTTTGAAAAGAGAGAGTTTAAACTATAAGAATGATGAATTACATGATTAAAGCAAATATATCCTCAAACTCCATGTGGCAGAATGACACATGAAACCAATAAAAGGCAAATTTTTTGGTGAATCTGTAGAACCTACCACCCTCAGAAATAATGTAGGCTAGAAAAAATAAATTCAGAGAAATTTATACAAACTCGTGATTGACAGACATAGAGTGGGTGACTACAGAAAGCTGTCTGGCAATTATGAGTCACCACCTCCTTTTTCTTTTTCTTCTTCCTTTCTTTCCTTTCCTTTTTTTTTTTTTTTTTTTAACAGCCCAGCAAGCTAGGAAGAGTCATCCGCCTTCTTGTATCACAAAACATCCCCCAGTGTCTTTCAGATATTTGCTATGCAGTTAGGCCCATGGTGGTAATTATTTAATGGAATAGTAGCCAAAGTGGACGAAGGCACAGTAGGGTAGGATCTAGATTTTGATTTTTGAAGCATTTGGTGATGGTTGGTGGGGGGGTAGTCTGGAGTACAGATGGAAGCAGCTTGGAACCAGTTGAACCTGAATTCTAGAGTTCAACTAGAATGATTCATATTAAGTAAATTGTAAGCTTCTGAAATAATTTATGGAATTTAGCTGTCACAGTAAATGAAATTATGAATATGCTCTGTCTTTTCTGGCACGTAAAATGTAAATGTTTAGTCTATAGAATACAGAGTCTCAGACATTTTACCAAATGTATAATAAGGTCTGGGAACTTTTGTAATAATACAGCTAGTATTTTGTATATGTGAAGAGTGTTATAAGAAATTATTTTTATCATTGAACAGAAATGAGATTTTACAGTTTGTTTCCATATAAAGTTTTTGTTACCAAAGTTATCTTCAATGACAT
>NW_012150408.1:447916-449918 GCF_000956105.1 Propithecus coquereli
ATCTTTAAAGAATGTTAATTTTATTTATTTATTTATTCATAGAGATGGGGTCTTGCTATGTTGCCCAGGCTGGTCTCAAACTCCTGAGCTCAAACAATCCACTCGCCTCGGCCTCCCAGAGAGCTAGGATTACATATTCTGAGTTTTAAATGGGAGCGACATGAGTAGTTGCATTTTTCAGATTGTTCTGGCTGTTATGTCGGGAGCCATGTCATTTCAGGCTAGTGAGATGCTCAGATGAGTCTTCCCTCCTTTCCTCATCTGGTCCTAAACGCCTTCATCTCTTCCTCCTTAGTTAGGAAAAAAAAGGATCTAGGGAAGAGCAACTGTAGGTAATCCTAAAAAGTGACCTCATGGTAACCTGGGGATAGAATTAGGAGCCAGTCAGGGCTCAAGTTTTGGTGCCAGAGGCAGGAGGCAGTGCATCGTGGCCCTATCACTTGAAGGCTGTGGGATCTTGTCCTACTGTTCCCCCTTACAGAAATAAAATAGAGCACAATGAATTTTTCCATTCATGAAAGAATGCATTTGTTTTTAAAACTTTTCTATTGAGCTGTGAAAGATCTTTCACATTGAGAAGTGGATTTCTACTTTGGCCTGTCTAGTTTTAGTATGTTTCTAGGTGTGTGTATATGTGCATATATATTTTTTTAACATGGAGCATTTAATCAGATCGGAGAGATCACAATGTTGGAAGCTAGATCTACATTTACATTTGAGAACGGTATCAACAGAATTTTCGAATGTCTTCATTTGAGATTGAAGTATGTTGCTGCTGTATGATCTTTTTAGAAGATACCTTTTTTTTGTTTTCAGATGTCTGCCCTTCAATAAATTGATTAAGTAATATCTTAGTATATGAGTTTTCTGTGATGAACAGGTTAGAGGTGTACCCCTTCTGCCCTGGGGCAACTTGTAGGGCCCTTGGCCTTGGAGTCTTAGGCTTGTCACTTCAAGCCAGAACAGCCTTGTCTGCTTACTTCAGCATGTCTTGCAAATATGATCCATTATTTTGTATGAGTATGGTGATATGAAAAAGATTAGGAAGCACTGACTTGGCATGCTTCTTAGCCTGTAAGTGGGTTTGATGTGGAGATGGAAAAATGAAAGTTATGAATGATAAATAATCTAAAACTTGAATAAAAGTAGATATATTTTTGTCAGTTTTTATTAAAAGTTATTGTAGTATGCTTTCTACTAAGTACCAGCACTGTATTTTTGAGTGCCTGCAAGACTTAGAATTCATCATAAAATTATTATGTTCTTAGACTGAGGTTACATTTAAGTCTTGTAAGTGGATTCTTTATTAATAGACTCTATAATATATTCTTCCCCTATAATTAAATATGGAATGAAATTTATTGTAGTTTGTCTTCTGAATAAGATATTTTTAAAGATATACTACTAAGTGGAGATTTAATTCACATATAGTAGTTCTTGACAGATATTTTCTATTTAAAAAAATGACTTTTTTTGTTGCATTATTCTGGTTTCTTTTCTTTCTTTCTTTCTTTTCTTTCTTATAGGTTCTCACTCTGTTGCCCAGGCTAGAGTGCAGGGGCCTCACATCATGATTCGTTGCAGCTTCAAATTGCTGGACTCAAGTGATCCTCCTGCCTCAGCCTCCTGAGTAGCTGAGACTACAGGTGCACGCCACTATACCCAGCTAATTTTTCTATTTTTTGTAGAGACAAAGTCTCACTAGGTTGCTCAGACTGGTCTCAAAGCCTGGCCTCAAGCAATTCTCCCACTTTGGCCTACAAAAGTGCTGGGATTGCAAGCACGAGCCACCTCGCCTGTCCTCTGGTTTCTAACTTAATTCATTTAATAGATATTTGAGTGCCTTTGTGTTCAGGTACTGTATTAAGTACTAAGACTATAGCAGTGATCAAGATTGGCAGGGTCCTACCCTTATGGAGCAAGAAGGAAGGTTAGGGGATTGACCAAAACTTTTTTTTTTTTTTTTTTGAGACAGAGTCTCACTGTGTTGCCCGGGCTAGAG
>NW_012150408.1:451507-459224 GCF_000956105.1 Propithecus coquereli
AAAAAAAAAAAAAATGTAAACCATTGTTTTAAACCCACCAGTGAATTGCCATCCTACTGCAAACAAAACTATATTAGTTTCCTAGGGCTGCTTTATCAAAGTACCAAAAGGTGAGTGGTTTAAAACGGCAGAAGTTTTCTGTCTCATAGCTCTAGAGACCAGAAGCCTGCAGTCAAGGGCCATTGTTCTCTCTGAGGGCTCTAAGGGAGACTCCTTCCTTGTAGCTTCTAGCTTCTGGTATTTGCCGGCAATCCTTGGCATTTCTTGGCTTGCAGATGCATCAGTCCAGTGATGTGGCTGTCTTCTCCCTGTGTGTCTTCACATCATCTTCTCTCTGTGCATATCTATCTCTGTGTCCAAAAGTCTCTTTTTCACCAGGACACCAGTCATATTGGATTAGGCTCCATCCTAATGACTTCGTTTTAACTCGATTATCTCTGCAAAGACCCTACTTCCGAATAAAGTCATATTCTGAGGTACGAAGAGATTAAGACTCTAATATATCTTTTTTTTGGGGGGGGTACATAATTCAATCCATAACAAAAACCCAAAGTCCCTACACTGGCCTATACAATTTTTTTTTTTTTTTTTTGAGACAGAGACACAGTCTCTGTTGCTCAGGCTAGAGTGCCGTGGCATCAGCCTAGCTCACAGCAACCTCAAACTGCTGGGCTCAAGCGATCCTACTGCCTCAGCTGCCCAAGTAGCTGGGACTACCCGGCTAATTTTTTCTATATATTTTTAGTTGGTCCAGCTAATTTCTTTCTATTTTTAGTAGAGACAGGGTCTTGCTCTTGCTCAGGGTGGTCTCGAACTCTTGACCTGGAGCCATCCTCCTGCCTGGGCCTCCCAGAGTTCTACGATTATAGGCGTGCCCAGTTTTTTTCTTTCCTTTTAAAGACAAGGTCTCGCTCTGTCAATCACAGATCACTGCAACCTCAAACTTCCAGGCTTGGGCTATCCTCCTGGCCCAGCCTCTCCAGTAGCTAGGACTGTAGGTGTGGACCATCCCAACACTTTGAGAAGCCAAGGCAGGAGGATCGCTTGAGGCCAGGAGTTCAAGACCAGCCTAGGCAACTTAGTGAGAGCCCACCTCCACAAAAATAAAAATAAAAATATTAGCCAGGCGTGGTATGGCGTGCCTGTAGTTCCAAATACTCCAGAGGCTGAGGCAGGAGGATTGTTTGAGCCCAGGAGTTTGAGGTTCCAGTGAGCTATGATTATGCCACTGCACTCTAGCCTGGGTGACAGAGGAAGACCCTGTCTCAAAAAAATAATAAAAACATGAAAATGTGGATAGAGGAAGGAATTTAAAACCTTTGAGGTTCTTATACAAATTAAATGAGATAATTTATACATAAAGTGTCTTACATACATCCTAGAAGTATGTTTTCTTTTCCTTCCTTGAAGGCATAAATTATGGTTTACACTTTATTGAGGTATCTCTCATAGTACTAATGTGTTGCTCACACTCCAGGGCAGTTGTTCATACTCAATATACAATAACCAGTGAAGAAGAGGAATGTAATTGTGAAAAAATGTTAGACTGGAAGTCAAGAGACTCAGGCTGATGTTCCAGGTTGCTTTTAACTAGCAAATACAACCTTTTGATAAGTCTTTTCACCTGTGGTTCTTTTTTCTTCATTTTTGACTTGTCTGTGAAATATTTTTTGGAAATAATGCTATTATAGAAGTTTTTCTGGTTAATTTAAGCAGGAGATACCACTTATTAAAAACCCACATACTATTATTTTCACATTACTCTTTATATTCTTTATATTATATTCTTGGGTTAAATGCTTTTGTTTTGGAATTATAATCATTTGCTTTTGTTCTGAATTATGATTGTTTATTTTTCTTACCAGGTTTAAGGACTGTTTAAGCTGCATCAATGGAGCACATACAGGGGGCTTGGAAGACGATCAGCAATGGTTTTGGATTTAAAGACGCGGTGTTTGATGGCTCCAGCTGCATTTCCCCTACAATAGTTCAGCAGTTTGGCTATCAGCGCCGGGCATCAGATGATGGCAAACTCACAGATTCTTCTAAGACAAGCAACACTATCCGTGTTTTCTTGCCGAACAAGCAAAGAACAGTGGTATGTGAACATTACTCACGGGAAATTGAAGCTATTTCTCTGCCTGTAGAAAACACGGATTATGTTGCCCAACTTATAGACAGGCAAAATCTTCACTGTTATTTTGGGTCTTTATTAATTGGTTTTACAATTGCAGGTTTTATCTCTTTATATTGCTGTTTCTTCCATACCTCCTACTTTTTCCTACCTCTTGGCCTTCCTTCCGTTATTACTCTTGCCTGGAATGTGTTCCTTTCTGCCACTTTATCGAAACAAATATTAAGTCATTAAATAAGAAATGTCCGATTTTGAATCAAAAGTTTATTATATCTCAAACAAGAAGCAATACAATTAACCAAAATGTGTGCCTAAACTATTGACACAGTTTTGCCATCTTAATGGTAGCTTGCTTATGCCAGCAGTGAAGAAGCCTGGAGAGTGAGTGGCAATGAAATCACAAAAGGCGTTTTTCCATGCCTTGTTGAGAATTGAATATTTTTCTTGCAAGCCTGGAAGAAGTGGTAGTCAGTTGGTGCAAGGTCTGGTGGATATGGTGGATGACAGAGAGTTTCCAAGTCCAGCTTCTGTAGTTTGAGCAGCATTGTTTGTTGCAACATGTGGTCTTGCAAGAGGATTGGCCTGTCTCTGTTGACCAATCTCAGCTGCTTAATCGCAAATGTTGTCATCAGTTGGTCCAATTGGTTGCAGTAGACATCTGCTGTAATTGATTGACCAGGTTTCATGAAGTCGTAGTGGATAATACCAGCTCTGGACGACCAAACAGACATCATTAGCTTTTTTTTGATGAATATTTGGTTTTTGGACTGTGTTTTGGCACTTCATCTTTATCTAACCATTGTTCCGAGCGCTTGGGATTGTCATAAAGAATTCATTTTTCATCACATGTAACAATACGATGTAGAAATGGTTCGCCTTTATGTTGTGACAGCAAAGAAAGGCAAGTTTTGAGACGATTTCTCTTCTGAAGCTCGTTTAATTCACATAGTAACCATCTATCCAGCCTCTTTACTTTGCCCATTTGTTTCCAACGGTTCAATATTGTTGGAATAATAACGTCAAACTTTGCTGCTAATTCACACGTAGGTTGAAATGGATTTACTTCTAGTATAGCTTTTAGTTCATCATCATCCACCTTTGTCTCAGGTCACCTATGTGGCTCATTTTCAAGATTAAAATCACCAGAATGGAACCTCTCAAACCATTGATGTACAGGACCATGAATGCACTGATGTGCGTTCATTAGTCATATCCTTCCCAAACGCTTCATTGATATTTTGAGCTGTCTGCACTGCATTGATTACATGACCAACCTCATATTCAAAATTAACATGAATTTTTGACTTATCCAAGGTTTCACAAAACTTGCTCTAAAAAAAAAAAAATTTTTAAAAGATAATCACAAGCCAAAATATATGTTTGAAAGAATGAGGATGTACCTTCACAGTTAAGAAACAAACAAACAAACAAAAACCCCAAGAAATGTCAAAATGAAATGTCAGAGATATCAACTGTCAAACTTAGTACTTAAGGTAATCAGACATTCCATACTTAATAACCTAATAGTACATGCTTATGGGTATATTTCAAAGACTTTTCTTTGTAAAGTCTCCTTAGGCCTTTCCAGCTAATTAAAAAAAAAGGACATTTCTTCTATTAAAGGAAAATATTCATGTAAGGTTTTTTGATATTATAATCATGCATAAAGAAGAAAATAAAATTATTTAAAAAAATTATTTCGGTATATTTCATAGGTCCAAGAAAAGTCTGGAGGCAGCTTAGAAATCAGTGTCATGTTTTTCAGAGCACTGGCACCAACCAGTTATTTCTGCATAGTTTATTTTTGTAGTACCAGTGACAGGTTCATGTTGGCATCATACCAGCCACTGGTTTTCTGATGTAAAACCCCAAATTTTCTAAGAACTTAGGCTCAAAAAAGTTTTCTACTGTTTTATATTAAACAAACAAACCAAAGAAACAAAAAACAACCCACCCAGTCAAAACAGAAAAGTGAAATTGTACTGATTTTGCTTGTGGAACAATTGAGAAAACCTTAGCCCAAAACTTCCATGCCTTTTCCTTTACACCCTCCATTCTTTGTTTAGCATCAATGCACTGTGTTTATCTGTATACTCAGGTGAAGCAAGGTTCTGAGGTTGTGAACTCCAGTCCAGAGTTTTCTCAGTTTGTGTCTAACAATTCTAGTCTTCACAGTTTGCTAATGAATTTCTTTGTACTTCTTTTGTGGACCTGAGGAGCCTCCAAGTTATAGTGTATACTTAGGTGCATTTTGAACTGAAGGCAAAACTCAAAAGGCCAGTTAAAATTTGAGTAAATTTATTTTTGTCACCTTTCTAAAAATGAAAGTTTTATGGCTGGCAAAATAAAGTCGCAGTGAACCCTTATATTTGAACAGTGATCGTTTGTTTGCAAAATGATTTTGCCTACTGTTTCTCATTAATTTTGTTTCTGACCTTAAATTGAGAGGTCAGGTAGGAAGTGTGAGTGTTATGGGAAGCTGAAGACCATCTGCTGCTTCTTCTGGATGTTATTGAGACTTATCTTCTCCATCCCTATCTACTACCAGTTTGCCCAGAAGGCTAGAAGACTGAATTTGGCATAGTAATTAAATGTATGGACCTTTAAGGCAGCCAGACCCAAATTTAAATCCTTACACTGCCTTTTATTAGCTGTATCATGTAGGCAAATTCCATAATATTTTGAGCCTCTGTTTCCTAATCTTTATGAAGTGAGGATTGTGCTTAGTACAGTGGCTGATTCATAAGTGAAATGGTAGTTGTATTTCTGAGCTTTTTATACATCTGTGTAGTTCTTGACAGCCTTCATTTGAGCACAGCTGGTGGTTGGGAACCAACAGTTTAGAAGCTTGACTTCTATGGCTCATGAGAAGGTTGTAGCAGAATAGATTAGTTTCTTCTATTTCTTTGGCCAGAGACAGACCATCTATCTCTGGAAGAACCAGCTTCTTTCACCAGGCATCCAGCTTCAAGGGAGCAATGGAGGAGGGAGAAGTCATTGCCAGGCGAGCACCATTAGTCAGTCAGCTCTTTCTACTCATCCCCAGGTTGCTTCACGGCTGGAACCCAGAGTGACTGGGTTCCAGAAGTATTTAACTGATTTCAGTGTGTATCCATAGGGGGTTGTAAAGAGGAGAATGAGAGAGAGGGTATCTGATTTAAATAATTTTATATGTAATAATAGGTAGTTTTTTGAGTGTTTCTTGTCATTTTTATTTTCTAAACATATGTGCCTCATTGATCTTCTTCTGCTTTCTTCTTCCATGAGTGAGGACCACTACCATTAGACTCACTTGATAAGCGGTTTAAAATACAGATTCATTCTGTATGAATGGGCTTCATTACAGATTAAATGAATCAGAATGCTTGGATGTGTTGGAGGGGCAGATGGATCTCTATTTTCAAAAGTTCCTCAGATGATTCTAATGCCAGTGAAATTGGGGAGCCTTACTGGATTAGAGGCTATTTAAAGAACTGTCCAGCTTGGACTCTGTGACTTTTAAGGAAGATTGATGATATAACGGATATCATTTTATAGATTTGAAAGCATTGCTACACAGTGTTTGATGCAGGTCTTGATTCTGTTATTGTATGAGTATTTATCAGTCTTCATTTCCCTCATTCTTGGTGCCTTCATAGTGCAGAGCAGTGTAAGCGTATCTCACTTGTTTTGTTTCTGAAAAGCTGGACATTAGTGGGATCTTTCTAACGGTATTGCTGCTTCAAGAGATCTTTAAAATAAACTTATTATGGAGCATTTCTGCAAAAAATATAAAAATTAGCCAAGCGTTAGTGCCTATAGTCCTAGATACTTGGGAAGCTGAGGCAGAAGGTTCACTTGAGCCCTGGAGTTTGAGGTTGCAGTAAGCTATGATGATGCCACTGCATTCTAGCCCAGGCAACAGAGTGAGACCCTATCTCAAAAAAATTTTTTTTAAAAAGAGAGATTAGAATAATGAATCTGATGTATTCATCACCCTGTTTCAACATTTAGCTAATCATGGCAGTCCTGTTTAATCTGTGTTTCCACCCACTCTTTTCCATTTATTTCAATACAAATTCCAGATATCATTTATCTGAACTATTTTGGTATGTACAAGGAATCTTTAAAGAATGTTAATTTTATTTATTTATTTTTAAATAGGTAATTCATTTGTATGAGTCAAAAGTGTTGGGTGACCTCTGCCCCTAGCTCCCCAGTTCTTTTTCCTCAGAGGCTTCCTGTGATAAAGAAATCCTTATCTATTTGAAGAATCAGTTGGTTTCCTCTTACCCTGTTCACAACCTTTCCTTTCTTCCGAATATTAGGAGATGATAAACCACCCAAGGAAGCTATCGCAATCTCCAAAGCAGCTTTTTTAATTAGGAAAAACCCTTTCCCATTCTTTCAGATGATTGATTCCCCCTGGAGAATGTTTCTCTCCCACTCCCATCACCTCCTGAATTTATCTGTTCTACAAGTTCAAATTTTTCTATATTGTACTCTTTTAACATGGGGCTCATCTTTGTGCTTCAAAGATCATTTCTAGGCAGATAAGTCCTCATTGGTTGCCAGTAATAGCAAAATAAAGCCTCGTGAAAAACTTCTTACCTTGCCCTTCAATGATATTTTCAAATTCCTTAGGTTCATACTTACTCCCTTCTGTCCCAGACTGTTTTGTTATCTCTGCTTTACATCCAAATGCTGTGCCTTGATTTGAAGCCTAGTAACTGGGCAGGCCCAGATACTTCCGTCCTGTTTCTTAGGACTTTTTCCCAGTCCTAAACCAGCCTAAATTAGCACTGAGACGGCAGGATTAAGAGCCAGGACTAAAAACACTATGGGCCTGTTGGATTCCTACTTTGCTTCCTCCTCCCAGTGCACATATATACCACACATGTGTACATACACTCAACTCTTTCTGTGAAGGGACCTGGATGGCTGCTGTCAGCTGTTACACTTTCAGCCAGAGGAACTCTGCTGTAGGTAGTTCACAAACACTGCAAATCTACATTCTGCTTTCCTTGCTGGTTGCACTGGCTCTAGTTGCCTTACTTTTGATTAACTTTCTTGGCTTTGAAAACAAAATGTGGAGGGCTTTTATCAAAGCTCTGATGTTTTAGTTGAAATTTTGACGTAGCTGCCATTAATTAAGTATGAGTGCCCTGGATACTCACCTCTTCCCACTAGACTTCTGAGTACCCGCCTAGCTTCTGAGGATTAGGTATAGGGGAATATGGAAGGCTGTATACTGATAAAGCTACCTGGTAAGGTGTACACATATATTTAGACTAACATTGGTGTTTGTCCCTATAGCAGGGCTAAAGTTTTATTTCTTCCACTTCCTGCTAGTCCTCCCTAGTATGAAGTGCATGTGAGATGGAATTTTTGTTAGGAAGATCAACCATTTTGTTGAAAGTAGGTTGAAACAAAAATTTTTGATCATAAAAACTCATGTTTGTTTATAGGTCAGATTGGCTTATTTTCTGGCAAATGTTCATTTTGCATGTACATTTCAGTGAGTCAAACAAAATAGAGATGTATAAAGGGAAAGTTTATTATTTTATCTTTCTTAACCACTATCTCCTGATGTGTTTTTTTTTT
>NW_012150408.1:459534-495805 GCF_000956105.1 Propithecus coquereli
ATATATACATTATAATTATAGGTTTCTTTGGCTTTAAAGTAATCTTTGTATTCGGAAAAATTGTTTCCCCCAATCAATATATCATGGACTCCTCTCCCACCAGGTCATTATAAGTAATATAATACAGTAACTACATAATGTGACATAATATCGATGTTCCATAGTTTATTCAAGTGCTTACCTATTGCTGGACATTCGGGGTTTTTCTTGTGTGTGTGTGTCTGTGTGTTTACCATTATAGGCAATGCTATCATAAATGGTCTACCTACACCCTTATAGACTCGTGCATTTATTCCTGTGGTCACCTTTCCCAGAGGTGCTGCAGCTTGTGTTGGTCTTAAAGGTGGTCCTTTGCTTGTAGGTCAACGTGCGAAATGGAATGAGCTTGCATGACTGCCTTATGAAAGCACTCAAGGTGAGGGGCCTGCAACCAGAGTGCTGTGCAGTGTTCAGACTTCTCCACGAACACAAAGGGTAAGAATTCAGAAGTCAGTTAACTCCTCCTTCACATTAGTAAGGTTCTCCTAGCTTCAAATAATAACTGTTTCCATTTTTTTTTTTAACAAGTACTAGGTTCCTATAGAATATTCTATATTCATATACCCTTGTTTATAAAGAGACAAATCAGAAAAATAAGGTACTAAGAACTTGAAATTATTGCTTGGACATTGTCTTGAAAAATAAAATACATGTTAGGTGTTGACAGTGTTTCCATGGATGGAAACAGCAATGTTAGGTGCTATTTCTTGAAACAAAGATTTTTCTTTGGGTTTGCTATAATGTATTACATAGAGTGGGTACTCAGAAAGTGTTTGCATTATTATTTATAGTTACAGCAGTTACAATCTTCCTCAGAAGATTGACTCTTGTCATTCACGCATTCATTTTTATTCAGTTTGATGGGTACTGAATCTCTGTTGTTTGATAGACACAGGGCCAAAAGAAGCAGGAGAATTTCGGCTTCAGGGAAGACTTACAGTTTATCCTATTTCTCATAGGGGTGGTAAGATGGAAGCATTCACTCAAAGACTAGGAGTAATATCCCATAGCAGCAGAGCTGTTCATAATTATCCATTATGCATTATTTTCCTCTTAAAATATGGGGAAACCTTTTAGGAGATTCTTTTAACTTTACTCTCTTGGAAAGTGGCACTTTTGTCATTCATCTTTAGCTTACATCTTTCATGTTTCAAGGAGTTCCTCAGTTTGCGAGAATAGTCCAGAGAATGAATCTGCTCCAAGGGGTGATCTTAATTCCTCTCAGTTTAGGAGGCAGTTTGTCGAAGTGCAAATCTTTGAAGCACATGTCAGCTTTAGCTGGTTGTAGCCCTAGGTTGGTCCCCAAGCCAATCCATAGTGCTCTTTAAGGATTAGAGAGATTCTGAGACAGTGGAGGCTTAATCCACTCACCTCCAAAGTTGTTGTATTGGTTTGGAGGTATCCTGGGTTCTCTCTAGGACAGACAAGCATCTACATATTGATCAGAAAATAGCGCTTCCCTCCTTTTCTTCACTGGAATAAGCAGGACTTTGGAGTGATGTGGAATTTCCCAGACCTTGTATAGGGGATTTATATTAAAGAGCATATTATTTACTATTAGATAACCAGAAAAATGGCTTGAATAGGCTTCTGCTAGGTGATGAGAGAGGTTTGAATGGAGTTATATGTGTTATTCTCTCTTTACCTGAGAATAATCTTCCTTCAGGAAATAGGCCAGATTAATTGGACAAGACATGAGAAAGGAGTTGGGCATTACTTTTTAGTTATATGTATTTAATTTTTTGTCTTGTGTATTACTCTAGGCACAGAAAGAGTGGTTTCAGAGTAGATTTTAAGACAGTTATGTCTCCCATATTTATACATCCTGCAACTCTACAAATTTGAGTCTATTTAATAGAAAAGTATGTTTCATTTGTAGTTCCTTTATATATTTTCTAGATTGAAGTAGGCTATTGAAGACCAAATTTTGGTACTGTGGCAATATTTATAACCCATTTCACAGGATTTTAGGATTTTTATAGGATTTTAATGTCATAGAGTACAATTTCATATATATTTACTTTATCATGAGATTGTTACGTATCATTGTTTAAAGAAAACTTTAAGAGCACAGGCTTTGGAGTACAACAGACCTTTATTCCAGCCTAGGCCCTTAAACCTACCATGTGGCCTTAAGTAAGTTACCTTCTTAGAGTTCGAATTTTCTCATTTAAGATGAGGATAATATTAATAATACCTACTTCATAGTTTTATATGAATAAAATAAGTTAATGTATGGATTGGATTAAGTAGTGTTTATATAGCATGGAATAAATGATAGCTGTGATTTACATTGAACTCTTACCTTGTTTAAACATTTCCCTTTCATATTATGTTTTTAAAAAATGCTTTTAGTAAAAAAGCACGTTTAGATTGGAATACCGATGCTGCCTCTTTGATTGGAGAAGAACTTCAAGTAGATTTCCTGGATCATGTTCCCCTCACAACACACAACTTTGTAAGTTGCAGATCTCCTCTCTTTGTTGTATGTTGAGTGCTTTGCCTGGCATAATTAGGAATTTCCCAGAGGTAATAAGCATATATATTGTTTGATTGTTTAAAACTCAAGTTATGCCATTGCATATAATAACGCAATTTAGATTTCATTAGTCAGATACATACTTTGTGAATCTTACAAATGCTAGAAGTATGATTCTTCATTTTGTAAAAAACTCTCCGGGGTGGGCAAGGAAATTACTGTGTCTTTTCTCATCTTTAATTTGTTCAGCATAATTCATACCTTTATTCTTCTAGGCTCGGAAGACGTTCCTGAAGCTTGCCTTCTGTGACATCTGTCAGAAGTTCCTGCTAAATGGATTTCGATGTCAAACTTGTGGCTACAAATTTCATGAGCACTGTAGCACCAAAGTACCTACTATGTGTGTGGACTGGAGTAATATCAGACAACTCTTGTAAGGCATTTTTTTTTGTTTTTTTCAAAGAATGTAGAGATAGGGAGTATAAATACTTTTAAGGGTGCTTATTGTACATTTTGACAAGTTTGGGCTCTAGACTTGTTAAATGAATTGTTGTGATCCAGAAACCATCTACTTTCGAAACGTAATAGTTCTGAAACTAAGTAGGTTTAGTGTGGCATTATAACTCTAAAATGAGTAGCTAGTACCTGTTATCTATCAGATAGAGATTGACATTGTGATTCAGTAAAGAAAAGAACAAAGGAATATGAAAACAAAAAGAATTCTGGGCCGGGCGCGGTGGCTCACGCCTGTAATCCTAGCTCTCTGGGAGGCCGAGGCAGGCGAATTGTTTGAGCTCAGGAGTTCGAAACCAGCCTGAGCAAGAGCGAGACCCCGTCTCTACTAAAAATACAAAGAAATTAATCGGACAACTAAAAATACATAGAAAAAAAAAAATTAGCCGGGCATGGTGGCACATGCCTGTAGTCCCAGCTGCTCGGGAGGCTGAGGCAGAAGGATCGCTTGAGCCCAGGAGTTTGAGGTTGCTGTGAGCTAGGCTGACGCCACGGCACTCTAGTCCGGGCAACACAGTGAGACTCTGTCTCAAAAAAAAAAAAAAAAAAGAATTCTGGCTTTTTTCTCTTAATAGTATCATCTACTAGGTTGCTAGTGGACACTACTCTGTATTTTGTTGAATAGGCTGAACAAGCCATTGACATTGAAAAGGAGCAGAAAGCATAGTTGATGCTATTTTCTTCACCTCAATCTGGAGAAAACTTTATTGTTTCCATTAGCAGATAAGCCAGTTACCAAGATATAGTTCATACAGACAAAACATTTCATTATTTTACTAAATTTAAAGTTTAAATTAAAAGTGCACATTCCAAACGGCCTTTTAAACACTGTTAACAGGGATATAAAAAGTTGAAGTTTTATCCTTTTTTAAGGATGCTAGAAAAACCAAGGGAATGTTATCATTAAACCATGGAGGGAGAAAAAAACTCAGGTTTTTTGCTTTCATGGTTAGTCACATGTTGATTTACGAGTGAGTTTGAGTAGCATAAATGGCACAAGCTTTGGAGTCCAACAGATGTGTCAAAATCTCAGTGTTGTCATTAGCTGTAACCACCTCTGAACCTCAGTTCATGCATCTGAAAAAGGGGGTGTTACCCTCCTTACATTGTTTTTGTGAAGATTAGCTGAGATAACATGAAATAAGCACAGGTGCCCACCTCATGGAAAGAAGGTGCCTAATTAATCCTTTTCCTCTTATTTATGAGTTTTGGTGTTGAATATGATTTATTCGTCATATTTTAGTCTTCACCCAGGTGTTTCTAAGACAGAATGTGTCCAAAAAAGCTCTATATGATATAGGTTGTAAAATGCCCTATTATAGCTTTAAAAACATCATTTTGATATAGCTAGACATTGGAACAGTATTTCCTAGAAATACGCACTGAAGTTTGTGTGTTCATTGGCAGCTCAATATTATTCACATTCTGTAATCATTCAAACGCAGTCATTTGGGATGGTGGTCCCTTTACCTCTAGGTAGCCTGAAACAGTCAAGGGAAATGTAATTGGGAAAAAGTTCAGTTTGAGTAGCTGTAAATTTGCAAGGCAAGGCAGGCTGATTCTTTTTGTAAAATTACTGAAAATCTGTAAACTAGTCTTTCCCTGCTTTTATTTAGATTGTTTCCAAATTCTGCTATTGGTGACAGTGGGGTCCCAGCACTGCCTTCTTTGACAATGCGTCGTATGCGAGAGTCTGTTTCCCGGATACCTGTTAGGTAATTTTTTTACCTAATAGTTTTTCTTTTGGAAAGTTACATCGGGGTGGATGGGGTTGGAAGGCCAAATACAAAAGACAAGAGTTCCTTTGCATTCCTTCCCCTCTCTCTGTGTAAACCCCTTGCTGCCTCTGTGGAATTTGATGCTTGTATTATAGCCAATGTACAAGTTTCTCTTTGTGGTCCTGTAGTTCTTAGATTCTGGAAAGTGACTTTGACTACATACAGTTCCTTCTGTTATCAAAGCACATCCCTTAATATCATTACATTTTAAAGAGCTAGAGATTCTGCTTTCCTCAATATGTAGTGAGTTGAGCCTCAATAGAAAGTGTCCCAAAACTGAATACAATGATTCAGTAAAATTAAAACCCTCAACTTTGAAACGTTTATTATGGCTTTGCATTGCTAAAACCATGGTATTTAATAGACTGTTGTCTTCTAAAAATCTAATTAGATTTTTGATATAAATATCTTTTCTACTATGTCTGAGTTTGCACATAGCTTGTCTTCACTCTGTTTTTTAGCTTTAAAATCAGTTTTGTTCGATTCACATCTTGCTCAGTGTTATACATGAATTTGGAACCAAAGTAAAATCTACGTTTTTGTCCACATTATCTTGCTTTAATGTATATGTAATCAGGTAGCATTTAATGACCTGTATAAAACCACCACAGCCCATATAAAGCTGCCACATGGTGGCTTACGCCTGTAGTCCTACCACTTTTGGAGGCTGAGGCAGGAGAATCACTTGAGACCAGGAGTTGAAGACCAGCTCGGGCAACATAAGGAGACCTTGTCTCAAAAGAAAGAAAAAAAAAAAAGAATAGAATAAATTAGCCAGCCATGGTGATGCATGCCTGTAGTCCTAGCAACTCAGGAGGCTGAGATAGGAAGATCACTGAGCCCAGGAGTTCAAGGCTTCAGAGAGCTATGATCGCACCACTGCACTCCAGCCTGGGTGACAGAGCAAAACTCTGTCTCTTAAAAAAAAAAGAAACCATGGGCCGGGCACGGTGGCTCACGCCTGTAATCCCAGCACTCAGGGAGGCCGAGGCGGGTGGATTGCTCAAGGTCAGGAGTTCGAGACCAGCCTGAGCAAGAACGAGACCCCGTCTCTACTAAAAATAGAAAGAAATTATTTGGACAACTAAAAATCTATATAGAAAAAATTAGCCGGACATGGTGGCGCATGTCTGTAGTCCCAGCTACTCGGGAGGCTGAGGCAGTAGGATTGCTCGAGCCCAGAAGTTTGAGGTTGCTGTGAGCTAGGCTGACGCCACGGCACCCTACTCCAGGCAACACAGTGAGACTCTGTCTCAAAAAAAAAAAAAAAAAAAAAGAAACCATGGAAAGTACCATGGAAATTGTTAAAGGCAGCATATCTAGAAGAATGAATTTGTACTGAAAGGATATTTAGATATTTATTTGTGTACGGCTTTTATTTATTTGAAAAGCAAGTATGCCCCCAAATTGTACTTGCCTCTAAAGATTAGAAGAAACTAGGCCTCTGAAGCCATAAGCAGAGAATCATATGGGAAAGCAATTTTTCAAGTCAATGGAAAAATTTCCCTTGGAAAAACTAGCCTTTTATCCCTTGAATTCATATGTGGGTGTTACCTGAATTGAACAAAGCTCAAACAAATCTTTAGAGCAAATATTGAAAATATACTTCTAATGCATGTTCCTAGTTTGGTTGGTGGAAGAGTGTCGTTGGCTGGAAGAGGCCAGTGATTAGTTTCACAATTAGATATTGCATTCTAAAAACTGAATTCCCAATTATTTTGTGTGCTGGTTGTAGGGGAGAAGGTGCACAGTGGGTAAAATCTTGGCCATTTTGTAGATGTGCTCAGCAGGTCTAACTATGTGTTTAAAATCTGCCTTAAAGTTCTTTAATTTAGTCTCTAAATTAAACTGGGCAAGTTCTAGCTAGCTTTATAGGTGGTGGTTTGGTTGGCAAATGTTAATCTGTTCTTTCCCAGAAATGCTATAAAATTTAGAGTAATCTGTAGAGGTGATTTATTAAAAAGAAGAAAATTTATAATGTATTAGTCTCCTTTTTGTTGAACTCCAAGCACATATATTATTTCCTTTTCAAAAATTTGCATGCAAAAGCACCTAGGCAGAAAAGAATTTTCAGATGGCACATATTTGAAAGAATGAAACATTTTATCAGGTTGTATAGGTAGAGTTTGCCCCTAAGCATCTTTTTGTTTTGTTTTGTTTTTGTTTTTTAAGACAGGGTCTTGCTCTGTTGCCTAGGCTAGAGTGCAGTGGTGTGATCATAACTCATTGCAGCCTCAAACTCCTGGGCTCAAGCAATGCTCCTGCCTCAGCCTCCTGAGTAGGTGGGACTACAGAGCATGTAACACTATGCCCTGTTAATTTTTAAATTTTTTGTAGAGACAGGGTCTCCCTAAGTTGCCCAGGCTGGTCTCGACCTCCTGGATTCAAGCAATTCTCCCACCTTGGCCTCCCAAAGTGCTAGGATTACAGGCATGAGCCACCGTGCCCAGCCACCCTAAGCATTTAATGAAGTAGGTAGTTAAAAGACTACCAATGGGAGACCTGAATGCCAATCATGGAATTTTCTTTCTCCTCCTCACCTAGTTCCCAGCACCGATATTCCACACCTCACGCCTTCACGTTCAACACCTCCAGCCCCTCCTCAGAAGGTTCCCTCTCCCAGAGGCAGAGGTCGACGTCCACACCTAATGTCCACATGGTCAGCACCACCCTTCCTGTGGACAGCAGGATGATTGAGGTAATAGGGCCCTTTGGGGGTGGTGATGAGTATCAGTCAGTTAATGTGGGTGGGGTTGATTGTTATGTCAGAGAGTTTTGAGTTTCAAACCTGATCAGGAATGTTCCAGCACTTTCTCAGTTCCCTGGACTTTTAAAATTTCTTATTTATCCATACCATCTTCATTCAGACGGGCTGAATAATCCAGTTAGTATCATTCAAGTAGAGAACTAAAACTTCCTGAAAAGATGTTACCATTCAAACTCATTTTTTCCATGTCAGATGTGAATAGGACTTCAGTGAGCTAGTGCATAAGGTACATAAAGATTAGTTTCATTTTGGTGTGGGAAAGAAAATAATAGTGATGGAGAACTACAAACTCTCTAGAAGTCTTCTAAGTGATTTTATTTAGAAATAAGAGGGTGGAGTCCTAGGATTTTAATAAGCAGGTATTTAGGGAGATATAAAAGTGCCCAAAACTAGTGTTTTCAAACTGCTTTTTCTTTTCTTGTCTTTTTGGTATTTTCTGTTTGTTTGGTTTACTTTCTGCTTCATCTTTAATAACAACTGAATACACTTAAAATACTTCCTTTGTTCTTTATTCTTCTTTATTTCTCATTGCTTTGGACTAGAATAACAGCCTGAATGCTTCTCCCAGGGCGTGGTCCAGACGATTTTGTTTGAGGGGAAGAGTAGGTATTTTTCTTCATGCCTTTGCTTTCTTGTAATTAACAGGATTGCTAAGACTGTCAGACAGTAGACTATCAAAAATGAAACAATTGCTAAATTAATTTATATTTCTTATTAGACCCGTTTCCATGTTTTCTTTTGGTAGTAGAGTATGTAAGAGTAAAAAAATGTGGTATGTAGTATGCTGATACGTGAAGTAAATTTATCAAGTTAGGCCAGATATGGTGGTGTGCACTTGTATTCTATCTGTTTAGTTAGGTAGGAGGATCATTTGAACCCTGGAGTCTCAGTGAGCTAGAATCATGCCACTACACTCCTGCCTGGGCAACAGAATGAGATCCCATCTCTTTAACAAAAAATTTTTTTTATCAAGTTGAATTTTGAGACCAAGGGCATTAAGATTAAAATTAAAAGAAAAAATCAATTCCAGGCCAGGCGAGGTGGCCCACATCTGTAATCCTAGCACTCCAGGAGGCTGAGGCTGGAGAATTGCTTCAGGCCAGGCGTTTGAGACCAGCCTGAGCAACATAGCAGGCCTGTGTCTCTACAAAAATTAGAAAACTTAGCCAGGAGTGGTGGCACACACCTATAGTCCCAGCTACTCAGAAGGCTAAGATAGGATTGATTGAGCCCAGGAGTTTGAGGTTGCTGTGCCTATGATGATGCCACTGCACTCTAGCCCAGGTGACTGAGCAAGACTCTGCCTCAAAAAAGAACCCAAAACAAAAAACAATTTCAACCAAAGTCTAATGTTAGATTTATTTAGTTGGTGCTCGCATCAGCATTCTATTTATACATTAGAAACCAAATGTGTTGGTTTGGTTGATATGCCCTGAAAAATCCTTTATTAAAAGCTTACCAGAGATAACTGTGCTCTCTCTGCATCATAAATTGTTCCTTGAAAACCTCAGGGACACCTCCCACATCAGGCACAGTTTATCTCACTCAGACCTCAAATCACGGTCGACATACTTGTCCTGCCACTATTGTGAAGAGGGCCTGTATAAGCTATGAATTTTATTTTTTCTGCATGATTTTTTCCTAAATACTCTAAAACTTAAAGGGGAACATTAAAAGTGAATATTTTAAAATTTTTATTATAAAATAACTAGTACAGCTGTTGTGCTTAATCTTTTTTATACTTTAGAAGCAGAGTAAATTTTGATTCCTATTATTTTTTCATCACATGATTCAGTATTTTTAAAGTGGACATTGTTGCTTTATTTAAATTATTTGTAGTTCTCTTTAATATTTAGATTTAGGATGATAGAAAAATTCTTTCGAGGACAAATTGATCCAACTGTAGAAATTAGCACAGTATAGGTATGGGGTATATAGTGGATACAGGAAAGAAAATTACTCTTGACATCAAGAAAAAAATTCTAGCATATGGGAATATAATTCTGGTTAATAAAAGTACATTGTGCTATGTTTTGACTAAACTAAGAACAGATTAGTTGGATAATGAAGCTACAGCTGCTGAATATTCTATTGAAATCCAGATGAATTTTGGCCAATGTTTTGCCCAGCTGGCAGTTATCTTTTGGCACTTAAAAATATATGGATTCCTGGGCTTCCCACCTCCCCTTCCCAGACATGCTTAATCAATCCTAGTTTGGGGGGCAAGGAGGGAATCTTCGTTCTTAAACACCTCTTCAGGTGATTCTGAAGACTAGTAGGTTTGGGAACCAGAACTAGGCTTTGTTCTTGTGAAGATGTCATTGAGTGGGTGCATTCTAGTAATAGTTATGTGGAACAAGTCTGTACCATGGTTACACAAAGAAGACAGAAAGTAGGACTTTCCAGAAACATATCCTTTTTGAGATCTGTTATAAATTCTACTCCAAGTGCAAATTTTTAAAGTTAGTTAGGATTTAGGTCTCATGGAGGCCCTGGCCTAGGTAACCTTTGACTTCTCACATGAGTAGAATGTTACTAATTTCAGATCTTACCCATAAGGTATGGGGCCACATTTTGTGGTGAAGGAGGGCTGAGGGCTGACATCCATATATGGTGGTTTCTGGTTTTATTTCTGCCACCTACTGGCTATGTAAGCTTGGCCAAGTCTCTTTCCCTGTTCAGATGCATTTTCTTATATGTAAATGTAGGTTTTAGACTAGGGGATTTATGGTCTTCCCACCTTTCCATGATTTTAGGCTTGGATAAAGTATGTAGTCATGGTGCTTTACCCTTATTAGATCCAACTTCTGGTCAATTTACCCTAACTCCTAGTGAAGTCAGAGGGGGCTTGGTGAGCTTGCCATAGAATTCCCAATTTTTTTTTTTTTTGACTCCCAGTGGAGTAAGATTCCCAAGCTTTAGAAAGAGCTCAGCTGATAGTAACTTTGCTAGTTTTCCTTGAAAGAGTATGTTTGTTGTATGCATTGGGGTTTTCTTCTGAGAAAAAGAATGTTTTTCACTGTATATGAAAAATTAATACCAATTCTTCTAATATTTGATGAAAAACCAATCTTGGAGATATTGACCACTGATATTTGATGAATTTAATCAAGGAAAGTTGAATAGAGTATGTGATCAGATTTTTTATGTTTTAGATGTTTTATAATTCATTTTGTTCCTGCAAATCCTTCCCCTTTCTTTTCCCTCCCCCAGAGAAAATCTTTTCTGGTGTACAAGTTGACCAGCTTTCCTTTTCTGTTTCAGGATGCAATCCGAAGTCACAGCGAATCAGGTACTTTTCCATAGTCCTTTAACAAATAGTAATGGGCTTTTTCTCTTTATGCTGTGTATCTTCTGTTGGCTTATCCATGTGTGGATTCTGTTTGTCTTGTCTATTAAGCCTCACCTTCAGCCCTGTGCAGCAGCCCCAACAATCTGAGCCCAACAGGCTGGTCACAGCCCAAAACCCCTGTGCCAGCACAAAGAGAGCGGGCACCAGGATCTGGGACCCAGGAGAAGAACAAAATTGTGAGTATGAACAGTAGTACCTCCTGCTGGTTAGTGTTGAGTAAGAAAAGCCTAGTTGGAAATTAGAATGCTTTTAACTTGTTTTGGGAGAGAATTATAATGAAATACATTTAATAGAGATTATAAATGTCAGTGCCATTTCTGGCATGCTTGCATCAAGACAACTTGCCAGTTTGCTACAATTAAAATGTTATTTTCGGCTGGGCGCGGTGGCTCACGCCTGTAATCCTAGCACTCTGGGAGGCTGAGGCAGGTGGATTGCTCAAGGTCAGGAGTTCGAGACCAGCCTGAGCAAGAGCGAGACCCCCGTCTCTACTAAAAAATAGAAAGAAATGATCTGGACAACTAAAAATATATAGAGAGAAGAAAAAATTAGCCGGGCATGGTGGCGCATGCCTGTAGTCCCAGCTACTAAGGAGGCTGAGGCAGAAGGATCACTTGAGCCCAGGAGTTTGAGGTTGCTGTGAGCTAGGCTGGCGCCATGGCACTCACTCTAGCCTGGGCAACAAAGCGAGACTCTGTCTCAAAAAAAAAATATTTTCTCAAAAGATAGAAATTGGAATTATGGTTACTATATCTCTTTAAAAGATATGGGAACAGATGGTTTTGGGTTGATCCCTTTCTTCAATGCCCTCGTTATTAACAAACTTACCATTCTGTGGAATATACTAATGATGTCTACTTGTTTTCAGAGGCCTCGTGGACAGAGAGATTCAAGCTATTACTGGGAAATAGAAGCCAGTGAAGTGATGCTTTCCACTCGGATTGGGTCAGGCTCCTTTGGAACTGTTTATAAGGGCAAGTGGCATGGTAAGTTTGAGGCCCTCCCTTTACTGCAGGGCTCCAGGGAAGACAAGTTTCAGTCCAGAGTGGGTCTGGAGGAGAAGACTCAGTGTGCTTATTGGCTTGCAGCAGTATTTTCCCATAGGTACTCGGTTACATCTACAGATTGAACTTAATAATATGTATCTCTGGAATTTCACAGCATTCTTTTTAGACTCATAGTGCCTTATGAGCATCATAAAGTTCCCAGGATAATTAGAAATTAGAAATAGTGAACAAGATTTGACCCCTATAGCCAAATGTCAGGGCTGCTTCTCCTTATAAACTGATTAAATATAGTCTGCACATGGGACATGCTTTGAAGCTCCTTAAATGAGCAAGCATCTGCTGCTGTGGAGGGAGCATGGATTCAGGAAACTTAAAGCTGAGAAGGACCTTTCAGAGATTTTGCATGCAAGAAAACTGAGGTCCAGAAAGGGGAGCTAACTTGCCTGTGGTCAAACAATTGGGCATATGAAAGCCAGAAACTTCCTAAAATTGCTTCTTTTTGCTCTGCCCAAGGATTAGTTGTGAGTATCCCTATCAAACAGGGAATGCACAGACTTAATTCTCGAATCTATGTGTAGAATTAGTGTTCTTATTTTAATGGAAACATTTTGTCACTTGGAAGAAAGGTACCATTTAACGTCTGTAGCTACCTACAGCTTGTGTATTTTGGCACCATACTTAACATTTCTCTATCAGGTTTTTATTGCCTCTGGCTTTAGGACTTTAGCAAATATAGGCAGTATTTACCCAAAAAGTCATCTGTTCTAAATTCAGATTATAATAAAGCAAAATCTTAAAGTGCCCGAGTGACTATATTTCTGCTTTGGATGCCACTGTAGTTATCTTTATAGATAAACGGGCAAAGATTGAGCATCAAATGAGTATTTTCAACACCTTGAACATTAAAGTTCAAGGTGTTGAAAACTAAGAGACACTACAGTTTTCTGAGTACCTTGTTGGTCCTTAATACATGGGTTTTTGCCACTTGAAACTAATCATCTGACAAATTTCTGGTTCTTTAAGGGGATTGGCACAGGACTGAACATTTGTATATTACATGTAGGATGATTTCTTTTCCTTTGAAAATTGCATTTAATATATACTATTGGCCTGCCTCCCAAATCCTAGAGAAATGATACTGTTGCTGAATGTTTTAGATGTCATAAATATCTTGGGGATCCCTTAGGAAAGAAGAACATGAACATTTTGTGGGATAGAGTGCTTATATCTGAGATAAGAAGGGTGCTAGGGATTATAGGAGGTAGAGCTGTGGATATTAGGTACATTTGATCATTTTTATACCACATTTTAAAAGCCTCAGCTACAAGCTAATAGATGCAGTTTAAGTTGTGCCCAAATTTAATTTTCCTCTGGTCGAGTCCTTTAATTTTGGATTCATAATTTTTCAAAGCATTAGTACATGGTATTGCTTATGAGCTTGTGTTTTCTCTCAATAGTATGAGCTTTTAAAACTATGATAAGATGTATTTGTTACAGTGTTGCTTAAATAAAGACTACCATTAGTATGTAGTAACATGTCTTAATGTTTTTAAGATTCTAGGACTTTTTAAGTTAGACTCTCAAAAGTAGAGGAGCGAGGAGCAGTGGCATTTTATGTCATCCTTTCAGGGAGCAAGCCATAATTTATGGATGAAGAAGAGGAATGAGCAGTCAAGGAAACCATAATCTCTAGATTAAGTGTTTTGTGCTGTTTTTGAAGGGGGGGGAGGGGCACTGTTCTGGTTCCTGTATATAAAATAATGTTCTCTTCAATGTCTTAAAAATTACAACTGTTTTGGTGATTTTTGATTCAAAATTTTTTGAACTCAGCCTAGCAGCTGTGGAAGTAAGCAGAAAGGGTCTCAAAGCAACCAAGATAGAGGCCTAAGAAGCATGAACTAAAGCCTACATATTTATGTAAAGGGGAGACCCTCAGGCCCAAGCTCAGAGGCTGCTTTTGAACATAGTTTTGAGGTCAGATTTGCCAGCCTTTGCTCATTACAAATGACATGTCAAACGGTTGAAGCCAGCCTCAGAGGTTGTCAGAATGATGGCAGCAGGAATAATCACTGACAGCACGAGAAAGCAGAAAACCCCTCTACCAGATCTGCAAACCTAAGAAGAACATTCTTGGGCCACTTAATGAGGCCTGGTATAACCTACATCTGGAGAGCCCATCCCCACTGAGGGCAGTGACTAGGGTGTATAACTAGAACTGAGTCAAGAAGAAGAGACAGAATGGTGTTCATTCTATTCTGTTTTAGAAAGTAGAGTTGTAAATAATAAGTTTAGACAATCTCAAATGGTTAAAGCAGGAAAATGACTTTGTGTTAAAAAGGTAAAAACATTCCAAGTTATATTTGCCTCTGACTCTGCTATTAAAGTAAGAAGTTCTGGTTTGATAAGTAATAACTACTTCATGAGCTATCCTCCATAAAAAGTTACCTAGCCATTAATTTACCTTTGTCATTTGTATTACTTGCTAAAGTTCATAAGTACTGTCCTTTAAATGTTCTAAGATCACCAGCTACAAGGATATTTGGGTAATTCCAGAAGGAAAAGATAAAGTATTACCATACAATTTTGTACATGTCAGAGAAAGGAGTTTGAAAAGAGAGAAGGGGGAGAGCATTAAGTAGTATTACTGAATACCTATTGCATGGAGTGTTGGAAAGGTGGCCTTGGGAACACCCACATGGCTGCTGGGCCAGGTTTTAGGGACGCCTTTGTTTTGGGCCTAGCCCTGATTCTATAGACTTGGGACAAGGCAAGGCCTGGGGACTCAGGCTGGGCACTGAGTCCCAAATTCCCCTGCCAGAAACTATTTCTTGACTTGTGCTGTGAGCAACTAAGTCCCCAGTATTTCCTGCCAGAGGCTAAGTCTCTCTTCCATTCCAGAGCCTCAAACAGAGCTTCTCACTTCTTATTCTTGCCTTATAGACAGTTTCATCTTAGAGTTCATTCATTTCTTCATCCATTGTTTCCTGAGCATATTTCGACGGTCAGCATTCTTCTTAGGGCTAGGAAACGAGGCAGTGAACAAAACAGATAAAAATTCTTATGAAGTTTCTATTCTAGGAGGGACAATAAATAAGCAAAGTAAAATATATAGTATATTATAAGTGCTAAGGAGAGCTGGGCGCAGTGGCTCAGGCCTGTAATCCTAGCACTCTGGGAGGCCAAGGCGGGAGAATTGCTTGAGCTCAGGAGTTTGAGACCATCCTGAACAAGAGCAAGACCCAGACCCTGTCTCTACAAAAAACAGAAAAATTAGCCAGTGTCATGGTGTGCGCCTGAAGTCCCAGCTCCTTGGGAGGCTGAGGCTTGTACCCAGGAGTTTGAGGTTGCGGCAAGCTACAATCATGCCACTGCACTCCAGCCAGGGCGACAGAGTGAGGCTCTGTCTTAAAAAATAAAAAAAAATAAGTGCTAAGGAGAAAAATGGAGGAAAGTAGATGTGGAGTGGCAGGCCTGGTTCACTATTTTTAGTAGATCAGTCAGGGAGGAGTCTGCCAAGAAAGTAGCATTTGCACAGAGGCTGGAGGGGGGGTGCAGATATCTGGGGAAGCAGCAACAGCAGGTGCAAAGTGAACCACTCACCCGGCCCATTGAGAGAACTAAAGGAGATCTGAACAGCTTCAGTCTTCAGTCTTCATGAGCAAGGGGGAGACTAATTGGAATGAGGTCCGAGGGTGGAGTGTTATTGTGGGGACCTGTAAAGACTTTGGTTATTATTTGGGGATCTTAGATTTTATGAGATCTTCGGGAGGTTTGGCCAGCCTTTGCCTGAAAACCAGAGTGATGGGCAGCTCATTACCTGTCTGAGAGCTAATTCTAGCCCCACACAGTTCCTACCAGTAGAAAATCATTTTTTATGAGAGTTGAAATCTGTTTTTGAATCCCTCTCATGGCAGTCTTTGGATTATTTACATATAAATGAAGAGAATGCTATAGTATAGAATATAGCTTCTGGATTTTAGTAAGAATTTGTATATAATCTGTTACCTTAACTGTGTAAGGTGAGCTGCTGGCAGATGGGTCCCTGCAGGTGCTATGGGCTCTGTCTTTGGTTTGACCCTGTTCTGTCAGTGGCATGCATAAGTGGATGTGGATGACTTAAGCAGAAGTGTAATATATATTTGGATAGTAGTCAGGATTTTTTTTAAAAAAGTGAGAAGACTTCAACTGGCTATGATGAACTTTTTTTTTTTTTGAGACAAAGTCTCACTCTCTTGCCTGGGCTAGAGTGCCGTGGCATCAGCCTAGCTCACAGCAACCTCAAACTCCTAGGCTCAAACGATCCTCCTGCCTCAGCCTCCCGGATAGCTGGGACTACAGGCACGCGCCACTGAGCCTGGCTAATTTTTTCTATTTTTAGTTGTTTGGCTAATTTTTTTCTATTTATAGTAGAGACGGGGTCTTGCTCTTGCTCAGGCTGGTCTCGCTGTTGCTCAGGCTGGTCTCGAACTCCTGAGGTCAAGCAATCCTCCCGCCTCAGTCTCCCAGAGTGCTAGGATTACCGGCGTGAGCCACCACGCCCGGCCTATGATGAACTTTTAACAGGGTTAAGTCCTGTTCATTGTTCCAAAACATAGAAGCTAGAGGTGAAGGATGTGGCTAAACAATAGTATGTGTGAAAACTGCCAAGGAAATTCAGCTGACTACAAGGTCAGAGTAAGTCTCTGTGAATAGGCTTTGGCTGTGAATGCTGAAGTTGCATTCCTGATCAGGGCCAGAATGGGTGATGGTGGAGGGTGCATTCAGTGACAACTGGAGCATGCCCAGAGGAGAGCTATGAGAAAGGGAAGGGACTGCAAAGCCAGGTCTATGAAATAGGAAGGTCCCAAGAAGCAGCTCCTCCACAGTGATCATCCGGCATCTCCCTTTGCCTCCTTCCTACTCCCTAGCCCCACCCTGCCCCTTTAAAGGCTTTGCCCTTGGCTGGAGCCTGAGCCATCAGCACTACCATCTTCCTGGTCCTGCCATTCAGTTGACTACCACTGTGAGTCAGTTCATCTTCACAGGGCTTCTTACCTTCTTCATGCCCTCCTTTCTGTCCCCACTGTCAGCCATTCTGCCTCCACCTCGCCTGGGTTATTGCAGCAGACTCCTCCCTGGCCTCCCTCTTTCCGTCCTACAGGTGCCCAAATCATACCCTAGAGTTTCCCAAACACAACTTAGGTTTCTCTGTTCCCCCCTCACCTCACATTTGCTTCTGATGACCCTGGTCTAGAACATCCTCCCTCCCATTTACTAAAATCCTTGCCTTGGCTTGCATCCCATTTCTTTCAGAAAACCTTTCTGTATTCTCTCTGCAAAGAGATTTACTCAGATGGGCACAGAGGCATATTCTTGTAGTCCCAGCTGCTTGGGAGGCTGGAGTGGGAGGATTGCTTGAGCTCAGGAGTTTCACGCCAGCCTGGGCAACATGGAGAGACTTCATCTCTTGAAAAAAGAGATTTACTCCCCCTTGGGGAACTCCCCTCCCCTGCCCCAGCACTCCTGTCTTGGCTCTAACTGTATCAGAATTAACAGTTTTGCAACAGACTCTTGTCCTCCTACTCAGTCATAAGGAACTTGATGTTAGGGCTGTTGTGCACGTATCCTACATGCTTTCCCAGATCCAGTTTTCTAGATAGAAAGTAGCTCTGAATATAGTGTGGATCTCTCCCATCCAAAGTCAAGAGCACCTTCATAGGCAGCCCTGAGCCCTTGGTAAATACATGTGCTGGTGAACTGGATGAGAGCCAGTTTGGAGGCTGCTGTTAAACACAGGGACACATTGAAGCTTTAGATGATAAAGCCAGAGACCACAGGGAGACAGTTTGAGACCTATCGTAAGAACCATCTCTCTACCACTTTGCTCCCCAAAAGTGAAGTGAGGAATGCTCCAACAGAGAGGCTGCAAGAGGGTGATGCGCTCACTTTGTGGAGGAACGTAGTCACCTCCGAGGTGCCTTTCAACTAACTCCTACTTTGATTGTTGGAGTAAATTTATTTGTCATGAAAATTTGAGGCCCTAATAGGGCCTCAAGTAATTTATTATAATTACTATTATAAATGTATCAATATAAAAACTTTTGAAAGTGTCTTCTTAATCTGTAGCACACAAAAAGTAGAATTGATCCCTGGATGTTTCTGAAATTACATTAAGAGGCTGGTTTTACTCACAGTGCCTGACAGTCAGTTGTCAGTATTGCAGGTAGAAGAACAACTACTGGAGTCACACTGGCGTTCTAATTCTGGCTCCAGCACTTTTGGTTTTGTTTTTTTTTTTTTTGCTGTATTGCCTTGGGCAAGTGACTAAACTTCTCTCCTTGTTTTACGTAAAATGAGGGTAACAGTATTTACATCATGGGGTGGCTATGAGGATTAAAGGAGATAAAAGTACACATGGTGCCAGGATATAGTAAGTATATTAAGTAGTCAATATTAATTATTAGGATTACTTTTTGATGGTATTGAAGGCAAAGAAGCTTCATGTCAATATATATTTTGAATTTTTACTAGCGACCATATCAGGTCTCACTGAAATGTGGATGCTGAGTTTAGCATCAATAGCTTGCTAAAGGCCTGCTTCCCTACACCAGCCTTTAGGCCCCAGAGATCTCATATTTGCTAGGCCACTCACACATACCACTGATTTCATCCCCATAGGCCAAGGTTGTTGACCCATCAGGCTGCCAGAGTTGATTTGAATCCTTTAAATCAAGTCTATTGAAGGCTTGTGGGGTGGACAAAGGATAGCAATTAACCTAGTTAACTTTTTTCAGCCACTTGAATTATTTAGAAATTTGGAGATCTGTTCCATCTATGTTTATATGATTCTTTGTATATAAGTGATTCATTGTATCTTCCTCAAAACTAGGTTATTTGAAATAGTAAGATCATTCAACTGATTGCACTGACCACAAACTATTTGCAGGAGATGTTGCAGTGAAGATCCTAAAGGTTGTTGACCCAACCCCAGAGCAGTTCCAGGCCTTCAGGAATGAGGTGGCTGTCCTGCGGTGAGTAGAAAGCTGGCCTGTCCAGCCCTCTATGGTGACAGGGTTGGGGGAAGGTGCAAGGACTGCAGAGGAAGGCGCTGCATGGTGGCTGGGTCTGTTGGGCGTGGTCAGGACACACGATGGAGTTCCTGTGGTTGGACGCTCCTCCCCTCCGCCCTTAGGAGCGAAGGATATTTCCTTCCAGTTTATGTGATTGTCAAGCCTTTAGAAGATTCCCTTTTCACGAGAATACCCTCCTGGGCACACTGAACTCAATAGCCCAGGTTTTGTCTCTGGGTTTTGATTTGAGTTAGGGAGATATAGGTCCTATTTTTACCTTTATTTCTAAGAACCTTTTTGTATCCAAGTTGCCTTATTCTTGACTTCAAAACCTTCAGGTTTCAAATCTTTGAGCCACTATTTAGACTTGGAGGAATAAGTTATATAATGGTGGCTTATACAGAGAAGGGGTCCTTCTGACCCCCAAAGGGAGAGTCATAAGTATCCCGGTAAAAAGGCCAGCACTGAGATGAACTAATGGTGGGTTCCTTTGTTTGGTCAGAACACGAGCTGTATTATCATGCTTTTGCTTTTCCAGCCTCCTCCACTTGGGGACTGCGGGTGGTGTCCCGAACACACAGAATCTGGTGTCCATGGGAAGCAGAGTAGGCTTCCCTGAGTATTTTCTTTCCCCTCCCCAGCAAAACACGGCACGTGAACATTCTGCTCTTCATGGGGTACATGACAAAGGACAACCTGGCAATTGTGACCCAGTGGTGTGAGGGCAGCAGCCTCTACAAACACCTGCACGTCCAGGAGACCAAGTTTCAGATGTTCCAGTTAATTGACATTGCCCGGCAGACAGCTCAGGGAATGGAGTGAGTAAATGGCCTGATGACTCTCTCTGGGGCCCCAGCATCAACTTGTCCCTAAAACGGAACCAGGATCCAGAAAAGCCTTCTAGTCCATTAAGTGATTCAGTGATGTCTTTGCACAGCTGAAAACAAGCCTCTGAGTTGGGCTGGAGGGGATCAGTTACCAGGAACGAGAATTTCAGATTCTTCACCCAAGTGATGCCTCTTTGGGACTCAGATTCAGGCTCCAGCTGCTCCCCTCAATCTCTCCAGAGACCTGAGAGTGTAGTGGGGGCAGGTACCTTCTGCTTGGACAGCTGCAGCAGTGCCCTGCTCAGATGTCTGAGGTGTGGCCCATCCACAAGCATGTGTGTGTTCCACATGAGGGTTTGATCGGATGTTACTTTTCGGGTATTGTCCTTTCAGAGAAAGCTTTTTAAAGGTCACCCTTAGCTTCCCCTTTAGATACTGCTCTCCAGGGTGTGTGCTTGACACATGCCTCCATGAAAAGGGGCATATGTGTGTGTTCCTTTCCTGTCTCACCCAGGGAAGTGCTTCTCAGGCTTTTCCTCCGAAGTGCCACTATGGCGGAGAGGGGCAGGAACCTCAGATAAATCTCTGCTTGCAAGTACTACATACATTCTCATATTCTGTCTTTAAAATTCATATGGAGGTTACATTCTGTGTATTTTAAGAAATAAATAGTCAGAATTACTTTCAAGAAAAAACTTGAGATATGCATTTATTGAGAAAAAAATGTATTGAGATATAAATCACATACCATAGAACTCATCCTTTTAAAGCATTCAACTCATTAAATTTTTAGTATATTCAGAGTTGTGCAACTATCACCACTATCTAATTTTAGAACAATTTCATCACTCCAGAAAGAAACCCTGTTAGCAGTCACTCCCTATATCTCCCACGCCGTGACAATTTTTCTGTGGATTTTGCCTGTTTTGTACATTTCATATAAATGGAATCATGTAAGGTGTAGGACAGTCATATACTGCCTAACGACATTTTGGTCAACAACAGACTGCATGTGGGATGGTGGGCACACGTGATGACCATTTCTGTGTTTAGAGACACAAATACATTGTGTAACAGTTGCCTATGGTACTCAGTACAGTCACGTGCTGTGCAGGTGTGTAGCCAGGAGCAACAGGCCATACCACATAGCCTAGGTGTGTAGCAGACTGTACCATCTAGGTTTGTGTCAACGCACCCTACGATGCCGGCACAATGATTAAATCACCTAGTGATGCCTGTTTCTCAGAAGACATCCGTATCATTAAGCAACATGTAACTGTATATATAAGATGTGCTCTTTTATGCCTGGATTCTTCAGCATGTTTTCAAGGTTGGTTGTGACACGTGTCGGTACTTCAGTCCTTTCTGTGGCTGAATAACATTCCATTGTATGGGAAGACCACATTATTTATTCATCGATTGTTGGACATTGGGTTATCAGAATTACTTTTGAGTAATATTGATGCTTAAAGAAGTGTCAGCATGTTTGTGCCGTGGCCTCCCCCTTAGGTAAGGAGTAGTGTGGACCAGGCTGACCAGCACAGGGCCAGTCCATGTGTGTAACATCCCACTGGGAGCTGGGCCTTCAGGTGGCTTTACTTCTTAGCTGCAGTTTGAAACTGCTTTCTACCCATGTCCCTCAGAGTGTTTTTAATAGATTTATTTTTCCTTCACAGCTATTTGCATGCAAAGAACATCATTCACAGAGACATGAAATCCAACAGTATCCTTTGGTTGTTGAGTTTCTTTTGACTGCTCAGTTCTAAATTTAGGGAAACCAAAGGGAGCCTTTTTATCACAAGTGGCTCTTGGTGTCTGTCTTTTTAGGAAAAGAGGTAAAGGAGGGGAAGAAGCAAAAGTCACAAAGTTAGTTCTTTAAGAAACAAAATTTTGGCTGGGCACGGTGGCTCACGCCTGTAATACTAGCACTTTGGGAGGCCAAGGCGGGAAGATTGCTTGCGTTCAGGAGTTGGAGACCCCATCCCTACAAAAAATAGAAAAATTAGCCAGGTGGTGGTGCATGCCTGTAGTCCCAGCTACTTGGGAAGCTAAGCTAGGAGGATTGCCTGAGTCCAGGAGTTTGAGGTTGCTGTGAGCTACAATCCGGCCACTGTATTCCGTCTGGAGTGACAGAGCAAGAATCTGTCTCAAAAAAAAAAATAAATAAAATCTAAGGTATACGTTAGGATTGGCGTGCCCTTCAACAACTTCTGCTTCATCTGTACTGTGATGAGAGTGATGTTTAGGGAAGGTCCTTTCTAAGTTTATCTCAGCAAAAGTGATTTGGAAACATTCCCACCAGAATTGAGATACATGTTTGGGTTAAGCTTGAAATAGGCATTATTTTATTACACTGTTCATTACTCAATTTAACTTGTGGGGGTTGGGCTTTTGTCTTTTATGTTTATTTCGAGTTTATGGACAGTGTGTGTGTATCTGGTCAGAAAGTAGCTACAAGCCAAATGTTGCAAGATCTCACTTAAAATCATGTTTTCTTGAATGTCCACAAGTGGTTTTCTTTAAGGTCACTGTTGGAAACAGTCCCTCCCCATTTCTAAGACTTAATTTATTTTTGTGGAAGGGAGAATGAACGAAGGTGTTTTTCATGCTGAAAGGCATGGGATTTAACAAGTTTTTTTTTTTTTTTTTGAGACAGAGTCTCACTCTGTTGCGCGGGCTAGAGTGCCGTGGCGTCAGCCTAGCTCACAGCAACCTCAAACTCCTGGGCTCAGCAATCCTACTGCCTCAGCCTCCCGAGTAGCTGGGACTGCAGGCATGCGCCACCATGCCCGGCTAATTTTTTCTATATATTTTTAGTTGGCCGATTAATTTCTTTCTATTTTTAGTAGAGACGGGGTCTCGCTCTTGCTCAGGCTGGTTTCGAACTCCTGAGCTCAAACAACCCGCCCGCCTCGGCCTCCCAGAGAGCTAGGATTACAGGCGTGAGCCACCGCGCCCGGCCAGGATTTAACAAGTTTTGAATCTGCCACCTTCCCCTACAGCTGAACTTTGTTTCTTGGCTGGGGAGAGGCACAATAGTGGTGTTGAGTTGGATTTTGGGACATAGCCTGTTTTGGGTACAAGTCTAAGGCATGGAACACCTTTCACTGGTAGAGGTTTTGGGCAGCCAAACATTGTATCATGAAAACAGACACCACAGATTTAAGGAGGTGTGAATTCCTGGGCACCAGCAGGTCACAAATTGGACTTAAACTGCCTGACTTCTTTACCCAGAAGCAAGCTGACTGCTTCTCAGTTTGAAGTCACCAAGTGGCACCAATTCTAGCGAGAAATTTCTTATGACAACATTTAGCTCTCAGTAAGGGATTTGCTATTTTGTTAACCACTCGTGTCAGTTGCTTATTTGAGGGGGACACAGGCAGAAACAACTGTAAGCCATCAGCAGGCCATGCTCGGCCCTCTGGGGAGCACCCGAGGGCAACCTCTGCTCGTCTTGGGGTTTCGGGCACCTCTGTTACATGGGAAGGTCACAAGGCCAGGGACCTGGCGCCTAGATGTGGAAATGGGGAAAAGAAGCAGGTGGAGAACTTTGGCTTGTTTTTGGCTGGGGCCAAATAATCTGGCACACTGGGCAATCCTTGTTTGCCTCCTGGAAGAAGGGTCTGAAACCACAGCACATGCAGCACAGAGAGGGCTGGGACAGAAGGGAGGTGGAGAAAGTAGTGTTATAACGAATTTTGGGAAGTTTTTCAAAATTAACTTGACCATTCTTTTGAAACTAGAGTCCTTAACAAGCATTGAGATATATTTCTCCATGAAGGCCTAACGGTGAAAATCGGAGACTTTGGTTTGGCAACAGTCAAGTCGCGCTGGAGTGGTTCTCAGCAGGTTGAACAACCCACTGGCTCTGTCCTGTGGATGGTGAGGAACCTAGGCTCCCACTAGCAGTGTTCAGGTACAGGGCGAAAAGAAATGCCCCGGAGCTCTGTGCACGCTTAAAGCATTCCTGTTTGTTTCCCCAGTGTCCAGGTGACCCCCAGTGTCAGCTAGCCTGGGGCAAATGTGGATTTCCCCGAGGAAGGTGAAGGTTAGAACCATTCTGAAGCTTAGCGTGGATAGGAGTTAGCAAGCTGGGTGACGGAAGTGCAGGGTCCTGGTCAAATAGGATTCCTGAGCTGGCTTTAGCCGGTGCCTGAGAGTCAGAGTCCTCTGGGGAAGAGGAATGGACTCTTTGATGGGACAGCCTGTCCCTGGATGTCTGTTGGGCCCATCACATGGTGCTGAATGCACTTTGTCCCTGTAGGCCCCAGAGGTGATCCGAATGCAGGATAACAACCCATTCAGCTTCCAGTCTGATGTCTACTCCTATGGCATCGTGTTGTATGAGCTGATGACGGGAGAGCTTCCTTACTCCCACATCAACAACCGAGATCAGGTGAGTCTGCCTGGCGCCTAAGGACCAAAGTTGTGGGCTTCCTGCCAACCTCAGCAGCAAAAGGGTTAGGAGTTGTTACTGTCTGTTCACTGATCCATTTGCTCAGCTGTTTTCTTTCCCTTAGATCATCTTCATGGTAGGCCGAGGGTATGCCTCCCCAGATCTCAGTAAGTTATACAAGAATTGCCCCAAAGCAATGAAGAGGCTGGTAGCTGACTGTGTGAAGAAAGTTAAGGAAGAGAGGCCTCTTTTTCCCCAGGTAAGCCTTAACTCAGGGGTGCTGGGACTGGATTAAAGCGAGAGTTCTTAATGATAGCAGTAAGGGGGAGGTATTGTTTTATAGGAAGGGGACCCGTGTCCTCCAGTAGATGGGGAGGTGATACAGCCTGTGTCTTTGGACTCCTGATTGAAAGCTGCTGCTGAGAAAGCACCAAGCCCCAGCTAATAAGACCATTCTGGGCCTTGTTTCAGATCCTGTCTTCCATCGAGCTGCTCCAACACTCTCTGCCGAAGATCAACCGGAGCGCTTCTGAGCCATCCCTGCACCGGGCGGCCCACACTGAGGACATCAATGCTTGCACGCTGACCACGTCCCCGCGACTGCCTGTCTTCTAGTTGACTTTGCACCTGCACCCAGGCCGCCAGGGGAGGAAGGGAGGTCAGCAGGCACCACTCTTCTGCCCTTTCTATGGGGCAGAGCACGTTTTCAGAGAAGCTGCTGCTAAGACCTTCTAGACTGCTCACAGGGCCTTAACTTCACGTTGCCTTCTTTTCTACCCCTTTCGGCCCTGGGAGAGGGAAGCCATTCGAGACGCTGGTCTGTCCTGCTCCCTCCCCGCATGCCCCATGCTCAGGGCCCGACCTCCAGATGTACACATGGATGCTGATGGCAATACAAAAGCTGGGGCCCCAGCTGTTGGCTAATTGAGTACTTTTAGGGGGAAGTAAAGGTAGCAGGCAGTCCAGCCCTGATGTAGGGACACGTGGGACTTTGGAAATCAGCTTCTGGAGGAATCCGTATGACATGAGGGACTTTCTTCAGAGATAGTGGTGCAGCACCAGACATTTTGCACATAATGCACGCACCAAGCAGCCCAGGACTGCTGAGATTCCGGCCGCCTGAAGGAGCCTGCTTGTACTATGGACCTTGGGGACGCGTCCTCCTTTCACAGCCTCTGAGGTGTCTAGTGCATTGGGATGGTTTTCCGGGTGAGGCGCTTGGCCTGCCCTCCCCGTCTCGGCCCTCCCAGGGAGCAGTCTTCCATCATGCTGAACTTCGTCTTCCAGGAGCTGCCCCTATGGGGTGGGGCTACAGGGCCAGCCTTGTTGCTCTAGTCACCATGTGGACGCAAGGAAGCCAGGAGCACAGGTTTTCTTGATGATTTGGGTTTTAATTGTTTTTATTGCGCCTGACAAAATACAGTTATCTGATGGCCCCTCAATTATGCTATTTTAATAAAATAAATTAAATTTAGGTCTAATGGCTATTACCTCCTTTTCAGGTGATACTGAGCTTACAGTTTCAGCCCTCCCTCTGTTCACACCCTTGAGCAGAAGTCAAGAAGCAGAAAATGGGCCCAGAGCCTCAACTGGGAATGAATTTTATTTAGCCTTTGTCTGTTATTTATAATCCTTTACTGAAGAGCTAACTAAAAAAATTAATGCATTTTATAAAATATTTGGTATTATCTGGTAGTTTTTCTTTTTTACAAAAATAGATGCTAAATTCAGGCTTGGAACGAGTTTGTTCTGGTTCACAAGGTTGTACCTGCTTTCGGTCTGGATGGATCAGAAACCTCCCTGGGTGCTGTGAAATTTTTTACAAAATTCCTAATTAAAGCCTGGTTTTACAGATAAGAATAGATGGCTTGAGTACGAAGCACACGTTTCATAAACACACGTGTGTTCTGAGCCCTCAAAACAATGACCCTGATGGGCACAAGCCCACGGGTGAGAGCGGGGCCGCCTCTGCTCCAGGCCCCAGCACCAACCAGACGGGAGGGCTGGACTGCTACGTCCCCACCCAGTACTTCTCCTTAACTTCAAGAACCTCCCTAACAGGGAAAAAGATTTACACTTTCACTTTTTTTGCTGCAAATATGGCAACAAGACTACTCAGAAGAATGACTATCCTTAAAGCCTTTAGTAATGTTTTATGCCACAGCTGTGCAGGGCTCACTTAACATTGTATGTTCTTGGGAAAGCTCTGTACAAATCAAAAAAGATTTTTTTCCAAGCCCCCTAACCAACATAAATCAAAATTTTAACCACACACTATTTAAATACACTTAGAGAAATTCACCATAGAGGAATCCTTTTATAGGGTTAAAGATCCTTTGGTAAGAAAAAGCTGCTTATTAAGGGCAGGGAGAAAAAGATCAAAAAGGGCAAGAGCCAGGTTTTCTAGAAGCAATCACTCAACAGTCTGAATGGCTAGCTGGTCCCCCTTGAGGAGCTTGAAGTATAACTAAGTATAACTATAAAAATAGCAATTTCATACACTTATTAGGTTATTTTATATCCTTCACGCTTCCCATGCCTGTAATAACGGAGAGAGGATGAGCTGGAGGGTAGGTACACCCCACTCAAATCCATGCCACACGCCACCTCCAGCTGCAGCACAGGGAAGCTCAACACCTCCTGGCTGGGGAAAGTTTTGGCCGGCAGAGCCCAAGATGCAGGGGTGACCATTTACTCTTTAGGTTTCTGATGACTCCACTCCAGAAAGGTGCATGAAGAGGTCACCAAGTTCTGTCACGTCAACATCTTCAGTGTTGGGGACATGCCGGCTTTCTCGGTTCTCGATGAAATCCCAGAGCCGCACTGAATTAAAGAACTGCAAAACAGCCAGCAAACATGCCAGGTTACTGCTAAGACAACATGAAAGCTGTGTAGCTTGACTTATTTTGTCTACCCCATTTCTGTTGCCAGAGATACTAGAGAAGGGGCCAGGAACATTGCCTGGAAATGCCCACTGCTCAGTGTCCCTAACCAGAGAGAGCAAAGCTCTTACCCTCACGCTGCCTTCAGAATCGAGTTGTTTCCGAGGTTTCTCGGGCTCCGCTAGCCGCCCGTCAGGGTAAGCATGGCGATAAAGGCATTTGCTTCCAAATGGGCAGGTCCCCCTTCCTTGCTCAAAGTATTTACAAGCTTTTCTTCTGAAAAGCAGAAAGAAAACGTCAAGAGGCTGGTTGGGAGAATGTGGGGTCCAGATGGGCCACTGCCTTCATCCTCACCTGTGATGCCAGAGGGAGGTCAGCCTTGTTCTAGGTGGCGAAACAGAGGTGCGGAGAGGTTAAGTGATTTGTGTCAGGTCGCGCACAGCTGGGATTCTGATTTCCAAGCCGGATAATATCCCCACTGATGCGCAGCCTCACACATGATGTGAACCTGCCCAGGGACTCGCAGTGTGTGGAGCCTGTGGGCCCTCCAGGAGCCCCTGCGCAGAGGGCTAAGCCAGGCCTGGTCACTCCTCTGGGTGCTGAGGTCGGAAACTGGCTACTTGTTTGCACTCAAAGTTCCCAAGGCGCTCCACTCAGGCAAGTCTCCCTTCCTCCTGGCCAGCAGTGCTGTGAAGGCGACTACAGGATGCTGGGACTTCAGAGTCCCAGGGAAAGCAGTGGATTGTAGCAGCTGCCTAAAGCTACAGTCTCATTCTAATTTTCCTTTGTCCCCACTCTCTGGAGTAGGGCTTCTTAACTCTTCATGTGCTCTGGGCCTCAGAACAGTGTTTTTGAATGCATAAAACACACAGGTCTACAAAATACAGTTATCAGAAAGTTCAAAATTTTTTCCCTCTCTCTGAATTCTACCCACAGACCCCTATGTTAAGAACTCTACTCCTGAGGAAACTCAATCAAAGAATTCCCATTTCTTCTTGCTCGAATGAAATTTGGCTCATCCAGAAGAGATGCCCAAGAAACCAGAGGGCCATCTGGGAGTACCGAGGAAGGGGAAGTTGTGGAAATAAGACAGCACAGCAGGCGTGCAGGCTACTGCCGAGGCAGCTGGGGTGTGTGAAGGCGACAAGGAAGGGGGTGGGGGACTCCCCAACTCCAGCAGCTTTCTGTCTTCTCAGAGAAGCCAGTGGTGCATTCTGAGACAGACTTCAGGGCAGGATAAAGAAAAGCTCCCTGGTGGCTGTTGTCATTAGAGCACAGGTGGCCAGGGAGTGGCTTCAAGCAGAGCAGGTGTGTAGACTGACATCTTCCTGCCCATCTGCCCGAGGTTCTCTGCAGACCTCAAATGACCACTTCAAGATTTCTGCCCCAGAGTCTACTGGACAACTCTAGGGCATCCCAGGGCACTTGCTTTAGTAACCTCATCAAGTTAAAAATATTATTCTCTAGCCCCCCATGATAATTGTTCTTTTTCTTCCCCCAGCTATAGCTGGTCACCAAGGCCAAAAGCCTACCATTTACTGACTCCCTCTTTGTTAGTTCTCTCAACTGTGTTACTTGTTTACAAATCACTTCCAAATCTACCTGTCCTTTTGGCTCCCACACTGTCAGGGACATCAGGGCACCATCCTCTGCTGCTGCCTGCCACGGTCATTTCCCAACTGGTCTCCTCCCACGCCCACCACTTTCCAACCCTGTCACAAGTACCACAGAGGAAGCTCCTTAATCTGTTCTTAAAGACCATGGTCACTCTGGGACTCAGGGCCCCTTAGATTCCAGTCTATCTTTGTCCCTGTAGGTCCTGCCACACCCTTCTACACACCTATTTCAACCCCAGGAACTGTTCCCACTGGTCCTGACACAAAACCCTTCTGTGCTCATGTCTTTCCATCCCCTCCCACTGTAGAGAGGGTCCTGCCCTGCTTCATGGCTCAGGGTCCCTGCACTGCTACCCCGACACCCCCAGGTGGATCCAAGTGCTTTCTCTGTTGTGACATATGGCTTGGGCCACATGAAGAATGGGTCACCAAGAAGACCTATATCATAATTGCCCTTTTGCAATTTCCCATGAAATTATCTTAGCAATCTGTATTCTACACACCCCTCAGTGGTGCTTAGTACAAAAGTGCCTGGTCCACTCAGTAAATGTTTGTGGAATGCTTAAAAACAGTCCTCACAGGAAAGCAAAGCCAGGAAAAAGACCCAAGCAGCAATAACTTAAGAGTTTTCAGACCACTCCAGCAGAGCACTTTGCTGCAAGCTGGGAGCCCCTTGCCTTGCCACGCCTGCCCTCTTGTGGACACACAGTAAAATTGCATAAGGAAAAAACAGTAAAATGGGAAAATACCAAACCTTAGTAACCGATACGCAACATAAAGGAACCATTAAAAAAGGTAACATATAGTTCCACTTTTAAGTATGGTCAAGTAGACTTCTACCAGACCCAACTCTCCTATGGATAACTATAAACATAAATATTTCAAAAAGATCTGAAGGCACTGGAGAATGAAGAAAAGCAGAAAGATTCTTTCGGGGAGTAAACACAAGGAAGAATAGAATGACAAGGGATGAGTTACCTTTTTTAAAAAAAGATATTAATAGCTTTTAGCCTAGAGCAGGCCAAAGTCAGCACCATGCAGAGTAGCTAAGACTGCAATGGGAAATCCAATCTTTCTGGTATGATGAACCGAAAGACAAGAGTTGGAGGAAATCACAGCCAATGGGAAGTGAGGAAGCAATCCCACAAAGAAAGGAGCCTGAGAAGGAGACTATATAAACTCTGTCCAAATCTCTGACTCACCCCTGAACCACACGTAAATGCCACAGGCTCAAAGCAACTCAGGTAAGAATACAAAAACTGAACTGAGATTTCAACTGCTGCCCAAGTTTGAGTTCAATTTACTTGCCTGTTAAACACATCAGTACTTTACAGATGAAATCTAACAGAGTCCAGAATCTCTACAATGTGACATTTACAATGTCAAGGATAAAATCTAAAATTACTAGACATGAAGAATCAGGAAAATGTAACCCATTCTTAAAAGACAACAGAGACCTTCAAGACAGCAAGGATTTCAAAGCAGCTATTACAACTATATTCAAGAAGACAAACGGAGAAGGAAAGAAGATTGAAAAAAATGAACAGAGCTGCAGAGACCAAGGGACAATAACAAAAAGTCTATCACAGGTCCGGGCGTCACCACGCCTGTAATCCTAACACTCTGGGAGGCTGAGGCAGGAGGCTCGCTTGAGGCCAGGAGTTCAAGACCAGCCTAGGCAATAGTGAGACCCCCATCTCTACAAAAAAGAAAAAAAGGAAAAAAAAAACAAGAAAAAGTCTATCACATGCAAGATTAGAATCCCAGGAGGAGAAGAAAAAAACAGTAGAAAAAAATTTGATGAAACAATGGCCAAAATTTCCCTAAATTTGGTGAACGACATAAACTTAGAGAGTCAAAGAATACTGAACAGTATAGTATAAAGAAAACCACTTCAAAGCAAAATGTCAAAATGCTGGAAACCAAGATAAAGAAAAAAATCTTGAAAGCAACCTCAGAAAAATGACACATTACAACTGGAATTACCACAGACTTCTCAACAGAGACTACAGTGGCCAGATTATTGTTGTAGGGCATTTGCAAAGAGCTGAAAGGAGGAAAAAAAAACTGTTAATTCAGAATTCTACTCACTGAAAGAAAGGCAAAGGTGGAAATATGAAGACCAATTAGACCAATATATTCAATGAAAATATCCTTCAAGAATGGAAAAAAGCCATTTCTGATAAAAAGAAAATTAAGCGCAATGGAAATAGTAAATATCTGGGTAAATATAAAAAACTTTTCCTCTTATTAAGGCAAAAATACCTTATTACCTTGTGGGTTTTATAATGTACGTAAATATAAAACATATGTATTATATCTATAGTACAAAAGACAGTAATGAGGACGTTATATAAAGTGGTAGCAATACTGTGATCCCCAGAAAAACCATTTCATAAGAAAGAGGTAAGGTTAAAAAGCCGTAGTTAAAATGGAATTCTAAAAAATATTCAGACAGCCAAAATTTGGAAACGGCACAGATATTCATCAATAGGAAAATGGATAAACTGTGGTAAACAGGCAGCCGTTGCTTTGCATGGTTCTGATATGCACAATTTCATCTGCGGTGGCTCAAACAGTGCCCCCCTCCCCCAAATCGGTCCAAATCCTAAACCCTGGGACCTCTGAATGAGATCTAATTTGGAAAAATGGTCTTTGCAGATACATTTAAATTAAAGATCTAGAGATGAGATCATCCTGGATAACGAGTGGGCCCTAAATCCAACAGTAACCTGTCCTGTGAGACCCAGGGGTCGGGGGTGGCACACAGGGAGGAAGCCGCGTGGAGACAGAGGCAGCGACTGCAGTGAGGCTGCCACAGTGGCCACCAGACGCTGAGAGACGCACGAACATTTCCCTCAGACCCTCCAGGAGCCAACCCTGCCCACCCCATGATTTGGGACTACTAACCCCCAGAACCGTGAGTGTACATTTCTGCTGTTTTGAGACACCCAGCCTATGGTAATTTGTCACAGCAGCCCTCAGAAACAAACACACCATTGCTTAGTTACTAATACTTATCCTCCAACAACACAGTTCAAATTCTGATGACCACGATACATCAACTGTAACTGCATGAGGCACAAAGTACGCTCTCAGCTCTTCACTCCAATCCCTACCTAAACGAATGCGCGTCATGATCGTGACCAACCATGTCATGTTCTTCCAAAGCTGTCGCTGACTGGTCACTGCGCACCTGCTATTCATTCACATGTGGATGACAGAGCGGAGAGCTGTGCTGCCTGTTTGCCAGTGACAAACCCACAAGACATTTTACAAAAACAGACAATTGAAAGTAAATTGGCTGATACGGACGAAAGTGCAGCAAGGAAATCCCAAGTGTTAAGGCTGCAAGTGAAAGTCAAATGCGCCCCTCTTCTCTCGCACACCTGCACCACAACAAACCCAGCGACAGCTCTTCAAACAGACCCGGAACTTGACTCCTCACCGCCCCCACTCCTACTGCCCCGGCCCAAGCCACTGTCACAGCTCGCCTGGGTCACTGCAGTGGGCAAATCCATCTCCCTGTTTCCGCCTTGGCCTCCTCTTTCAATATAGTCAACAGACCAGCCAGAGTGATCCTTTTAGTGTATCAATCAGATCCTGTCACTTCTCTGATCAAAACCCTACGATGGGCCAGGCACGGTGGCTCACGCCTATAATCCTAGCACTCCGGGAGGCCAAGGTGGGAGAATCCCTTGAGGTTAGGAGTTGGAGACCAGCCTGAGCAAGAGCAAGATCCTGTCTCTACTAAAAATAGAAAAAATTAGCTGGTTTGACTAAAAGTAGAAAAAATTAGCCAGGCATGGTGGCGTGGGCTTGTAGGCCCAGCTACTCGGGAGGCTGAGGCAGGAGGATCACTTGAGCCCAGGAGTGTAAGGTTGCAGTGAGCTATGATGACACCACTGCACTCCAGCCTGGGCAATAGAGCGAGACTCCATCTCAAAAACAAAAAAACAAACAAAAAAACCCCACCAAAAACCCCTATAATGGTTTCTCACCCTCATTCACAATGAGAAGCCTCATCCCCCAGTGACCTACAAAGCTCTACAGAGCAGCCCCCATCCCACCCTCTCCCCCAGCTACTCCTCGCCGTGCTGCAAACAAGCCAGACATGCTTCTGCCTTACTGTCTTTGCAGTGATTGTTCCCTCCAGCTGGAATGTCCCCCTTATTCCCATCAATACAGCCAGCTGCCTCACCTGCTCTAGGTCTTTGCTCAAAGGCCATCCACTGAGGCATTCTGGGGTCACCCTCCAGCCCCCGGCTTCACCTCTCACCTGAGCCCTGATCAGCATCTCATATATGTGTCCTTATTTACCTTTTCTGTGCCTTCCTAAGTTATTTCCTTCACTAGGCTGTGCGCCGTGTGAGGGCTGGGACTGCGGTCTGCGAGCTCCAGTGCTGCATCCCCAGCACTGGAAAAAGCCTTATATAGGAGAGCCTCGATAGGTAATCGCTGACCGAATGAATGACCACAGGTGCCACGCTGACTTTAGCCAGAAACCAGGGTTCCTAGGGAACACTGCTCAGCTCAGGAACTAAACAAGTCCATGTCACCATGTCCTTGCTCATCTCTGCATCCCAGAGCCCAGGATGGTGCCTGAGAGAAGGAATAAGCTCCAAGTGGCCTCAGGCTCCCAAGAGCACATTCCTGGGAGGGAAGGGGAGACGGGAAGGTGAGACCACAGACACACAGCAGAGCCAGGCAGAACCAGCACCAGGAAAGTGTTTGAACTCAAAGCACTTACCCCATCCCCTGTTTGAAGGCTTCGATCAATTCGTTCTTTTTATTCTGATCTTCCACCCAATACACACTTGGAATCACGAACTCTGATATCACACGGCATTCTGGACAAGCCCTGAAATAAGAATCAGGTTAGTGAGGCAGCGATCATGCTATGAGTCCTATGCACACTCCACTGCTAATCCTTGCTCAAGTGCATGACCACGACAGGCATTTCCCTGACCAGAAATTCCAAAAGATACAATCACAATCATCTGAGAACCTTATTTATACTAAATAAGAGTTGAGAAAACAGAGTTTTCTCAACAATGAAAAGACAGATAACCCAATATAAAAATGAGCAAAAATTTGAGTAGGCATTTCCCTAAAATGGCCAATAAGCACATAATACGATGCTCAGTATCATTAATTATCAGGTAAATGCAAATTAAGACCACAGTAAGATAGCACTGCACACCCACAAGGATAGCTAAAATCACAAATAAAGACAAAGTAAGTGTCAGCGAGGTGGTGGGAAATCAGAACCCTCGTGTACTGCTGGTGGGAATGCAAAATAATGCAGCCAGTTTGGAAAATGTGGAGTTACCATAAAAGCCAGCAATCCCACTCCTAGGCGTGCACCCAAGAGAAACAAAAACGTATGTCCACCAAAAATCTTGTACATAAATATTTGCAGCAGTATTATTCGTAACAGCTAAAAAGTGGAAACAACCCAGATGTCAGCCAGCTGACGAAAGGATCAAAATGCTGGGGTCTGCCCGTCCAGCCGTGAGAAAGGAATGAAGCACTGGCACGGGCTGCGACACAGACGGACCTTGAAGACGTCGGGCCAAGTGAAAGCAAACAAAAGGCCACATTTATATGATTTCATTTCTATGGTATATCCAGAATAGGCAAGTCTGTAGAGACAGAAACTAGATTCAATTTGCGATGTACTAAACTGTGCACTTTTCTCTCAATGAAGCTGTTTGTTATTTTACCACATGAACGTGCGACTTTAGCAGGTTACCCGACTTCTCTGTGCCTGTTTCCTTATCTATAAAATGAGGAGTGAGGAGGCGATCATGACATCAGAAAATGATCTGAGCTGATGGCTGTGCAGAGCTCCTAACAGCGCAACGCACACAGTCGCCTCTCGAGATGAGTGAGCGCGGCCCCCGTCCTGCTGGAGAGTTGAGTCCCACGCTGGCTACGTGGAGCACATCCCACACACCCCCGGCTTCATGCAAACTGTTTTACAGGCATTATTCCATTTAATCTTCAAATAACCCTATTTTTTTAGATGAAAACAAATGAAGCTCAAAAAGGTTAACGGGCGATTGGCCTAAGGGCAGACTGCTAGTTCCTGCTAGCCCTGGATGAGAATGCAAGGACCCTGCTGGGTTTTCCCAGCGCCCTGAAGCTTGGTAGGAATTGTTACCATCTCTTACAGGACAAGGCACTTGGGTTCAGGAAGGAAAAGTGACTTGCTAAGTTTGTGCAGCTGCGGGGTCCAGGACTCACCACTTACTCTGCATCTGAACACCTCTTGAGGCAACGAAAGGCTTAAAAGTGGATGGAAGAAGGTCTCAAATCTAACATTCTCCCCAGCTCCTGTAGCTAAGACCCCTGGCCGTACTTACTTGATGATTAGGTTTTCAAACTCCGTGGCACACCGCCACTGCCGGATGCAGGACAAGCAGTACGTGTGGTTGCAGTTGGAGAGGATCCCAAACCTCCTCTCAGAGGCGGAGGCCTTCTCAAGGATCACTTCCATGCAGATGCTGCACACTTTATCCTGACTCGCCTGGAAGGCAAAGGCCTTTTCCATCTCGTGTTCGAATGTGGACATGCAGATCTGAAGTACAGAGAGAGGAGGGAAACTCAGGTTCCGGCCACCGAGAACCTTGGAGTAGCTGCAGCCACAGCGCCACAGCCGAGATTGGGAGGGAGCACCGACAGCAGCTGCTGTGAGCAGGGCCCAGCATCTCCTGGATTCAGGACATCGAGATCTCTCTCAGACCATAAAAGGAACTCAAACTATCATTGGTCCAGCCCCTTGCTTTCCTAACACGACATGGTCACCTCCAGTTTAGAGCCGAGACCATGGAGATCCAAGACAGTTAAGAGAACTGCTCTGGGGCTGCAGAGTCCATAAGCACCAGGACCCTGGCCCCCAGCTCTTCTGGGCACTGCCCTCCCCCACTCCGAGCCACACCAGTGTCAGAAACGCTGACTCTTCCTTAGTGAGGCTCGAGGCTGGCAGCATGGAGTCATACGTAAGCAGTACCACCCTCTCCCCAGGAAAACGATTTAGTGAATTTGTTCATTCACTAGGCACACCTTGAATTCCGGCTATGTGCTGGCATTTGACCGAATGCAGGTCCTGACCCTTGGGAGCTCAGTGTGCCCAGATGTGGCACAAGCCCTCGCTCACAGCACAGAGACCTCACACGTGCTCGAAGCAGAAAGCTCTAAGCTTCTGCTCCCCAGGAAGACAATGGAGAGTGGCTCCTCCCCCAGCCCTGCTGTGGGGTCAGCACTGATCTAGGAATACACCAGGCAACCCTCCCCAGAGAGGGAGCCCTTTTCTACCGTGGGTCCTACACCATTTGGTCCCTTCTCAGTATTGAGCCTAATTTGAAGTAACTTGGTCTCCTGATGCCGTAGCTAGGAGCTTCTCCCCATACCAGCTTCACACCCCGTAAGTGCACAGAGCCCAGCCTAAGGCAGAGCCTCCCCACACAATACGGACACGAATAATCTTAAAGGGCCCTTCCAGCACTTGGCTCCTCAAATCTTCCACAACTCAGCCTGGATGAATCCCAGCCACAATGCATA
>NW_012150408.1:500065-501092 GCF_000956105.1 Propithecus coquereli
AAAAAAAAAAAAAAAAAAAAGATATATACAGATGATCCTCTTACACTGGAGTTATGTCCCAATAAACCCATTATAAGTTTAAAATATCATGACTCAAAATGTATTTAACATACCTAACCTACTGAACATCATAGCTTAGCCTAGCCTTTCTTAAACATGCTCAGAACACTTACGTTAGCCCACAATTGGGGAAAACCATCTAACACAAAGCCTATTTTATAATGAAGTGTTGAATAATCTCACATAACTTACTGAATACAGTACGGAAAATGATAAACAGAATGGTTGTATGGGCACCCAAAACACTGTTTCTACTGAATGCATATCATTTTCATATCATCGCAAAGTCAAAATACCATAATCTGAACCATCCTAAGTCAACTACCATTAAGTCAGAGACCTTCTGTATAAGAATGTTCCATGGAGATATCGAGTCCTGGCCTCAAAGGAATAACCAGCACAGGAATCACTGGGAGGTATTCTACTTTTGTCTGGCTGGAGCAGAGAGACCTGGCTGAGTACTGAGAACAAACAGTAGAGAGACCCCAGAGGACGTGCCTTGGTACTAAGGATAAACTAGTCCTAGAGTAAAAGAGTATTTTATACTTACCCTAATAAAATTTAAAAACAAACTTTAAAAGGATCAAGCTGATAGTAAGCAGTAACTTACTGTCAGCCAAAACCAACTTTAACACTCTTTAAAGGAAGACAATAAAATCCAAATGCTCAGAAACACTCATGATGTTTGGCGTCCAGTAAAAAATTACTAGATATGCCAAAAAGCAGGAAAATGTGACACGTAACCAGGAGAAAAATTAATCAACAGGAATAACAGAGATGATGGAATCAGCAGACAAGGACCTTAAAAATGGCTATTATAAAAATGCTCAGGCCGGGCGCGGTGGCTCACGCCTGTAATCCTAGCACTCTGGGAGGCCGAGGCGGGCGGATTGCTTGAGCTCAGGAGTTCGAGACCAGCCTGAGCAAGAGCGAGACCCCGTCTCTACTAAAAATAGAAAGAAATTAA
>NW_012150408.1:501142-508641 GCF_000956105.1 Propithecus coquereli
GAGAGGAGAGAGGAGAGAGAGAGGAGAGGAGAGAGGAGAGAGGAGAGAGAGAGGAGAGAGGAGAGAGGAGAGAGACCCCCTCATGCTCCTAGGGTAGATGTATCCTCTGAACTTTGCATTGTTTCATGCTTCTGATGCCTCTTCTTTTCTCTTTATTCTCAATAATTAAAAACTGACAAAATGACAATAGGAAAAAGAACCTGAAAACAGGATATAAACATGCCAGGTACATAATAATGTAGGTATTACTGGCAGAAAGATACCTGTAGAAATACCGATTGTCGCTGAGTACATTTCAGATATTCTCTTTTTTTTTTTGGCTTCAGTATCCTGTTAAGTGCATTTCAGATTTCTTAAAACAAGTTCATGCAAAGGTCCACAACTTTACCTTCTCATGAGCTTTCCTCTGCTCTGGATCGAAGGGGTGCAGTACTCGCAGCCTACAGATTTCACACACTTCCCCATGCAGGTAGACACAGGCATCCCCAAACCGGCACTCCCCGACGGCTGCGTAGGGGCACAGCTGCTGCTCGCTGCTGTAGGAGCTGCTGGCTTCCAGGTCATCGAGGCCACTCCTGATGGCATCCAGGTAGGAATGTGGCTTCATCTCTGGGCTGGTCTGGTGGTCACTGCAGCCGCCTGGATTACTCACCATGCTGGGGTGAGTCTTTTCTTCAGCCATGCCAGAGAGATCTGAATACAAAACACACAGCATATGCATGAAAACTGGCCCAATGTTTCTGGTAAGCCATTAGCCAAAACCTAACAAATTAAACGACTCTGACCTGAGGAATTCCACTGTTGGGAACAAATGGCAAATGACAGGCCAAAAGGGAAACACAAATTCCCCAAAAGGGAATAGTATAAAATGTTCACAGAGATGTTACTTTTAATAATACTAAAATGGCAAGACAGGGAAACAGCAAAACAGAACATATTTATACAAAAGAACACTTAAGTTGCTGTTTAAAGAGGGCAAATATGAAAATGTTAAGACAGTTAACACTAAAACAAACCAAAAAGCCCAAAAACATTAAGTCCAGGGGAATTTAGAATGAGGGAAATAGAATATAGTGTACACCAGTGAAGTCACCAATCATTTTAAAGTGAACCAGAATAAAAGTCTAGAGCAAATCCCTGGGCCCTCACGCCACTGCTGAAGCGCCCGTGATGACAAAGGCCTTCCCACTGCACAGACTCCGAGCTTTGGTGAGGTGGTATGTCCCACTGGGTTACGTGTCTGCTGCGAATGGAATCTGTCTTGCTTATCGTGCACAGTTCCAAGAACTAGAAATCTCTTCACCTGGTGAGGACCAGTCAATAAGACAACTTTTATAATTTGTAGCTTTCATCTTCCCAAATGCTGTCCCAGGGCACAGACCGTAACATGCTATTCTGTTTCCAAAGGTGCAGACTAAACACCAAACACAAGTCAGCATACGAACTAAGACTATGAGTGACCTAAAAGTCAAACAGTGAAATATGCTCTTTATCAAAGTACTTAGTGTTGAAATGAGGAGCCTGATGCTTCTCACTTACTGGATAATCACACGCAGATGGCAGTTACACACTGACAAAAAGATCACTTTCTATGTTCTGCCCACCAACGGAGCTCAACCCAGCTTTGGGCGCAAGGCCAAATGCATCACCTGAATGCTCTGCAGGCAAGTGGAGCCCTCATTCGGAACGGTTCTGGAGTCTCTCCACGTGGACGATTAACTGGGAGGGGTATTAGCTTAGGAGCATCTTGACAAGAGAAGGCCAGAAAGGAGCACCACAGATAAGTAAGACTATGTTTCAAAAAGATGCAGGGAAAGGCTTCTTCTCACTCACTTCGGTCTCGAAGTACCAACATTCTCTTCTCGCGCTTTCCGGGTTCGTGTGAATTAGTTTTCACGATAGATGCAGTGAGGTCGGAAGGAGGGCGAGGACCGTGGAAACCCGAGGAGGGCACACTGTGGGGCGCGGTGCCTGCAGCACCAGCAGCAGCAGCAGAGGGCCTCGTGTGATCATATCTAAACAAAACACACAGCAGACGCGTTACGGACACACTCCCCGCATGCGCAACCACTCCCCAGACGGCAGTGGCCCTCCTTCCGCTCCGCTTATTGAGGTGGAGAAGAAAACCATCTTTCCCAATATTTGAACTCTAACAGGCTTATCGATTAGTAACGGCTGCCTGACCATTCAGTGTGAGTGGGACATTTGCCATCTATCACCTACTGGGGTGCGACTTGAGTGGGACAGACACACTGCTCTAGACCATCCAAAGAAAGCCCAAAAGTTCCAAACAGATGTTGAGCTGAAATCTCCCAAAGCCTGATCGAGCCAGTGTTCTTTGGGCAGGAGTCCCCAAAATGTTGACAAGTGCCAGTGTAACAGCCAGGAGACCAGCCTCTCCTAACTTGTACTAAAAAAAGCACTGGAAACCACTTAAATGTCTAACAGAGGAATAGCTAATAAAATGATGGTACATTAACATTATAAAATTACAGTCAGGAGAAAAAACAGCAGCAAAGGAAAAAAACTTATGACATGTTAAGGGGGAGAAGCAAGATATAAAATCTTATGTTGACTGTGAGTACCATTTTATAATTATATACTCATAACAATAAGGCTTGAAAAGTAGTTTTGAAAAGTTAAAAGTTGTTTTAGGGCATTGAAACTGAGGTTTTAAGCTTATTTGCCATACTTTTTGTAATGTCATATTACTTTTAAAGGGAAATTTCCCCCTCATCAAGACCCGAGCTCCACGTGAAGTCAGTGTAACAGCCGGGGCCCATCATGGAGTCCTTGCCTGCACCGAGTTCCATAGGCACAGTAGCCCTTCTGATAGTATTTGCAGATGGTGGACGGCTTGCTGTTTGCCAAGTCATGTGAGAACAGGCACTGGCTTCCTTCCCGACACACACCATGCATAAAATACCTGCAGAGACAAGCACAGGCATGCAACTTTTAGAAGCCTACTTTGCTATAAAAATATGCACATTCTTGAACGTAACTACAGGTATGCACCACCACGCCCAGCTAATTTTTAAATTTTTTACAGAGATGGGGCATTGCTATGTTGCCCAGGCTGGTCTCGAACTCTTGGCCTCAAGCAATCCTCCTGCCTCAACCTCCCAAAGTGCTGGGATAATAGGCATGAGCCACGGCATCTGGCCTCTACAAAAAATTTTTTAAAAATCAGCCAGGCATGGTGGCACACACCTGTGGTCCCAGCTACTCTGGAAGCTGAGGTGGAGGATCACTTCAGCCCAGGAATTCAAGGTTACAGTGAGCTATGATCACACCACTGCACTTCAGCATTGGTGACAGAGACCCTGTCTCTTAAAAAGAAAAAAAAAAAAAAAAAAAAATACATCCTCCTGATTTGAGATATGCTAAAGATGTAAAATGAGAGTCTCATAATTGAGAAAAAACTCCATGAAAAACTGCTCTCTCTGTTCTCATGGAGCACAAAGGGCATGACTAATGAAGCCAGAAACCTGGGCTCAAGATTCAGCTCTGCCACTTACAAACACATCACAAACCAACTTCCCTGGGCCTCACTACTTTTATCTACGAAATAGAGACTACACCACTTACTTCACTGGGTTGTGGTAAGGATCAAATACCATAGTGTGGCATCAAAAGATATATACAGGCCGGGCGCGGTGGCTCATGCCTGTAGTCCCAGCTACTCGGGAGGCTGAGGCAGAAGGATCACTTGAGCCCAGGAGTTTGAGGTTGCTGTGAGCTAGGCTGACTCCACGGCACTCACTCTAGCCCGGGCAAAAGAGTGACACTCTGTCTCAAAAAATAAATAAATAAATAAATAAATAAATAAAAATGCTCAACATGCTGAAGGATTTAAAGGAAAACATGAATATAATGTGGAGAGAAATAGAAGATACAAAAAAGAACCAAATGGAACTTCTAGAAATGAAAAATGCAGCATCTGAAATGAAAATTGTATTAGATGAGCTTAGTAGATTGGATACTACAGAAGAAAAGATCACGATACTTAAAGACAGAATAGAAACTATCCAAATTGAAGCACAAAGAAGGGGGCAGATTTTTGCTTCTATCCATGAAGGAGCACAGATCTTGTCCTCCCACTGCAGAAAACTATAAAATGGAACAAAATATGCAAAACAATTGCTTTCAGACAATGCACAAAAGGGAACAAGAGATTAGTCCTTGAGAGAACGAAAACACAGGAAGTGAGTCTGTGTTCAGCCTGACTTTCTACCTGGAGGTATATTCTGGGCCTTGGTGCAGGGAGGGGAACCTCAGGCAACGCGTGACAGTCTTGCTGAGTTGAGGAGACAAACTGGAGTTCAGGGAGGCTGCAGGGGCTCTTTAAAGAGTCCCTAAATAGAACCACACACACATGATCAATTGACTTTGGATAACGGTGTCAAGGTAATTCAAAGGGGGAAAGAATAGTCTTTTCAACAAATGATGCTGGACTCAATATCTATTTGGAAAAAATTTAACTCAAATAGTATTTGTCTGCTGATATGACTCAAAATGAAATATAAAACAAACTGTGATGTGTTCTAGCCGGAATTTAATTTGAATTCAACAGTGCTCCAGGATCTAACTTCTAGTTTATAGGTAATTCAGGTGATTGGGGATAACCTAAAGGACATCATGAGAAAGCAACCAGATAAATACAAAAAAGGCTATCTGTGGGACCCAGCCTGGTGTCTTTAACATGTGCCATGTAAAAATGGGGGCTGAGTCTGGGAAACTGACAGTTTCCTACAGATGTAAACATAAATCTACCATATGATCCTACAATTCTAGCCATATTTACCCAAGAAAATGAAAATCTATGTCTACACAAATACTTGTACATCAATGTTCAAAGCAGCATTATTCGTAATAGTTAGAAAGTAGAAATAACTCAAATATCTACCAACTGATGAATAAACAAAATGTAATATATCCATATAATAAAAGGAATGAGGTACCAACACATGCTACAATATGAATGAACCCTGAAAACAAGCTAAAGCGAAAAGAACTATTCACAAAAGACCACATGTTGCACGATTCCATTTATACGCAATGTCCAGAAAAGGCAAATCGCTGTGTTGACAGAAAGTAGACTAAGTCGTTGCCTAGGGTTGGTAGAGGGGGAAATGGGGAGTGACTGCTAATGGGCACAAGGGATCTTTTCAGGATGATGTAACTGTCCTAAAATTTAATTAGTGATGGTTGTACAACCTTATAAATTTACTAAAAATCTTTGAATCATACACTTCAAACAGGTGAATTTTATGGTATGTAAATTCTACCTCAAAAAAAGCTGTTAAAAAAGAAAGAAAAAAAGGAGGGAGCTATGCTAGGTTAGTAGATGGAGCACGGGGACATAATAATCAGATGTAATATTTAGTCCTGGACCATAATCTGGTTTGGACAACTCAGATATAAAAGACATTTTGGGGACAACTGGGGAAATCTGAGTATGGACTAGGTATTAGATGAAACAGAAATTTATTGACATGGAAAGTTCAAAATTTTTAACTGAAAAGAGCAGATTATAAAATAGCATAAACAGTGTAAAATGGTGCAGCTGATATAGAAAAAATAGTATGGCAATTTCTCAAAAAATTAAAAATAGATTTACCATATGATCCAGCAATTCCACTTCTGGGAATATACACGGAAGAACTGAAAGCAGGGACTCAAATAAGGATTTGTACGCTCATGTTCACAGCACCAACACAACAGCCAAAAGCAGAAGCAAACTGAATGTCCACTGATGGATGAATGGATACACAGGATGTGGTCTAGCCAGGCACAGTGGCTCACACCTGTAATCCCAGCTACTCAGGAGGCTGTGGCAGAGGATCATTTGAGGTCAGGAGTTTGAGACCAGTGTGGGCAACACAGCGAGAACTCATCTCAAAAAAAAAAAAAAAAAAAAAAAAGATGTGGTCTATACATATAATCAGCCTTAAAAAGGAAGGAAATTCTGATACATGCTACCAAATGAGGACATTATGCTGAGTGAAATCAGCCAGTCAAAAAAGGACCAATATTGTATGATGCCACTTCTATGAAGTACCTAGAACAGTCAAATTCATAGAGACAGAAAGTAGAAAGGTGGTTGCCAGGGGCTGGGGACAAGGAGAAATGAAGTTGTTGTTTAATGGGCACAGAGTTTCAGTTTTCCAAGAGGAAGAGTTCTGGAGATTGGTTACACAACAATGTGAATGTACTTAACACTACAGAGCTATAAACATAAAAATGGTTAAGATGTTAAATTTTATGTTATGTATATTTTACCACAATAAATTTTTTTTAAAAAACCAGCATAAACAGTATGATCTCAATTTGGTAAAAAATTATATATATACAAGCATTTTTAAAATCTGGAAAGATATATAAAAGTATGTTAAGAGTGCTGATCTTTGAGAGGAAAGTACGTGATATTTTTATCTTTTTTTGTCATCTGTATGTTCTAAAATACAGATTATATGTATGAACATATCCTGCTTTTGTAATAATAAAAGGTTTAGTTTTAAAAATTATAAAGACGATCCAATACTGGCAAAGGTGTGGTTAAAAAAAAGTATGTAAAATGCTCAGTACAGTACCTCTCCCACAGTGAGTACCTTAAAAAGTTCAGCTCTTATCAAAGTCCAGTGAAGGACACTGACAAACAAGCAGTTAGTTACAAGAGTGACGTGTGCCTTCTTACAGGGTAGGCAGACAATCAGGCCGAGAGAGAGGAGACATATCGTGGAGTGAGGGAGGGCAACATCCCAGAGGAGGTCACGCCTAAGCATTCCTAAACAAGGTTTGCAGAGTGGAGGAGGTGGGTGGAGGAGTCTGGGCCAGGAGAGAGCAGAGCCAGAAAAAGGCAGAGGCATGCAGGCAGCAAGGGCTGGGGGCAGACTAGAGCACCACTGCCCTTCATTACCCTCTTACCCTGAGGCCCCCTAGAGTCAGCTTCAAAACTAATGCATGTGCCTCAAAAGGTGGGATCTAATAAGCTTAGGGACCTGCACCGTCCAGTCAACACACAGTAGCAGAGGAAAGGTTCTGAGAATCCTGTAGACACTTATGAACCACAGTTTCCCAGCCTTTCTCAGAAAGGTCCCTTGGGCTGCAGGTTGGAAGACAGACTGGGAGGGTGAAACTGCAGGGGAGGAGAACATTTGGAGGTCTCCGTGTCCATGCTGGGAGGGCCCTAAAGAAATAAAATTATCAGCTTATTAAAGGCTAAGGAAATCTTGCTACGAAACTTTCTGGTAAAGGAGCTTTATCGGTGAACCTATGTTTTAATTTATTTAAAAAACATTACAAGCCAGGCGTCGTGGCTCACACCTGTAATCCTAGCACGCTAGGAGGCCGAGGCAGACGGATCATTTGAGCTCAAGAGTTCGAGACAGCCTGAGCAAGAGCGAGACCTTGTCTCTACTAAAAAAAATAGAAAGAAATTAATTGGACAGCTAAAAATATATAGAAAAAATTAGCTGGGCATGGTGGTGCATGCCTGT
>NW_012150408.1:512226-514004 GCF_000956105.1 Propithecus coquereli
TGTCTTCCAAGAAACCAGTCCCTGGTGCAAAAAGGTTGGGCCACTGATTTGGGGCATCTCTATTATCCGCTTATAGTCATTCCTCACCCATGTATGTTATATTAAGTTTAATCCAGGCCTCTTTCATGTTGTACTTTTGTAATATCCAACTGCCCATTCTTCCTGATGGACAAACAATCCCTTATATCTTCCAAGGGAGGGGACTGAGACATGAGCTAGTTAAGGCGGGGGGAGGGGACAAAAACTAGGCAGGCGAAGTGCTCAGAATAGGGAAGTTCTTTCTGGGGAACACTCCAAAGAGGTCTGTTACCCTTGGTGACCCCAAAAGACTGTTTCAGACAGTATGGCTATTATAAGTTACAAAGGATATCAGGTTGACTACTGGCCACAGACCTGCCAGCAGCTCTAGCTGCAGCTGAGCCAAACCAATCCCATTTCTTATGGTTCCTTCAACAGCGCCTCTCTCTAGCAAAACACTTTTGCAAATCATTTCCAAGGACATGGGTAATTTGCATTCTCAGTGTCACTTTTCTTTACATTTTGCTACATTATTTTCACAGGCAAAAACTTTATGGCTGTACTGCTGTGATCCGCTGAGGGGGAAGGGAGCAAACACTAGGCACGGTAGTAATCTTAAAATGAACTTATTGATTAGAGGTGGAGATGAAATACAGTGCTGTGGTGAAGTGAAGATGCTAATGTCAGACTGACTGTTATGTGACTTTGAACAATTTATTTAAACCTCTAGGCCTCAGTTTCCTCAATCTGTATAATAATTGTGCTTACTTCATAAACTGCTGGGATATACGACTGTGAGGTTTAACTGAGAAAATGCATGTAAGTGCTTAGCCTTACACAAAATAAATGCTTTAAGATGGTTTGTTGCTATTATTTTTTTTTTTTATCACCCTGCCAATTAGGCATTACCATCCTAATTTTACAGATGAGGAAACTGTGGCACAGGTGGTACCAGGAGCAGAATCTAGAACTGCCCAACTTTGCAGATCAAACCCTTCCTGCCAACTGAAAAGATCCCTCATGTTTTGTGACTTCAGAATCAAAAGCCTTAGACTTGACTATCATAGGACGATGAAATTCTAGGTCTTCTACTAGTGATTACGAGATGAAGAGAACCTCTATCATATGAGAAGGGGGGTGAAAAAACTGGCTGCCAAGCTAAAGGGCCTACACCAGGGCTTTGAAAACAGACTGGAAGACATAGGGAGACGGCTAGGGCAAAAAATTAGCAACAATGATTCCCAGATTGAGACTGTGGCTAAAGTGGCATGTCAAGGAATCAGGAAAGCAGGCTGACAACATAAATGTACGAATGGCGGCCATTCTTGTCATTCCACACAATAAACATACGCAGTGTCTTTGTCATTAGGTTTGGGAATCCTAGCATTTGACATCTCTCTCTTGTAAAGACATAATACATATTAAAAGCAAAACTGACATTGTTCTCCTGCCATTCAACATAAGCATGTATATCACGTCCCACAGTGAGGAAAACAAACCTAAAAACACTTCTTACCTGAGACAAATTAAAAAAAAACAGCTGAGCATCTTGCTTAGATCTGGTCCCCAAAATAAACCATATCTTAAACATTTTTTTCTTTTGAGACGGAATCTCACTCTGTCACCCCAGCTAGAGTGCAATGATGTCAGCCTAGCTCACTGCAACCTCAAACTCCTTGGCTCAAGCAATCCTCCTGCCTCAGCCTCCTTAGTAGTTGGGACTATAGGTGGGCACGACCACGCCGGCTAATTTTTCTTTT
>NW_012150408.1:514167-524936 GCF_000956105.1 Propithecus coquereli
GCTTGAGCCCAGGAGTTTGAGGTTGCTGTGAGCTAGGCTGATGCCACGGCACTCTAGCCTGGGCAACAGAGTGAGACTCTGTCTCAAAAAAAAAAATTATGGAAAATCTCCAACATATACAAAAGTAGACAAAAGAGCAGAATGACCTCTTGAGATGTACCTGGCCCCAGATTTCAAGCTATCAACTCATAGCCAATCTGGTTTCACTGACTTCAGTCCTCTCCTATATGACTGTGACAATTTACCATTGGTAAGGAGGGGTAACTCACATACACTTTGAAAGGCTTTTGGGCAAAGAAGATCCTCTTTCCTCTGAACAAGTACATTATGAGAAATACAAGAAATGAGAAAAAATATAAAAGATATGACAGAAAGTAACTATCAATACTGCTTAGCACTTTCCCCTCCTTTATCTCATTTAACCCTAACACTACCATGTGGAATATTATTACATGATGCAAACAGGAAAGGTGAGGCTCAGAGAGGTGAGATGACTTACAGAAGATCTACCTGCTAGGTACAGGGGCCCCAACTCAGGTCTATCCTGATAGCCCTGACCTTTCCCCAACACGATTGACTCCCCCATCACAATGCCTTCGCAGTGTGGCCCCTAAAACACGGTTCCTCACCTTTTACCCCACTGTGCTCTTGAACATGTAGTTGGGAACATCTGGTCTCTGATGAATGCTTGGGAATAAGTTCAACAAGGCATAACTGGAACACAACTAAATGCAAGTAGATACAGACAGCCTAAACCTAGCCATGTGTGGTGGCGCACCAGCTACTCGGGAAGCTGAGGCAGGAGGATCGCTTCATCTGGAGAGTTCAAGGCTGCAGTGAGCTATGATCACACCACTGCACTCCAGCCTAGGTGACAGACCCTGTCTCTCTTAAAAAAAAAAAAAGCCTAAACCTTACCATTTATGTGGTCTGTCTGGAACCAGAAAACAGAACTGAACTAGACAATAGAAGGAAGGGAATAGCATCTAAGGAACAGCAGGGGAGGCCCAAGAGGCCTGGACTGCCAGTGTCTCCAGAGTAAGGGGACCAGTGAACATGCTACACGTTTGCCCCCTGAAAAAGGCCTGAGAGTCTGCCAGCTGGCACCATGAGAGCTGAAGATCTTCCATCCCTCCTTGCTTACCAAACGTGTAACTTCTTCACCTGTTTGTCTCCCTAAAAGCAGAGGAAGGGCTAACCAGGCCCACCTGACGCTTTCATTTTTCCCAGGGAGAAGAGAAAAGGATATTCTAGTTTATACAACAGTCTCTCCTGCATTTGGCTAGCATGAGCCACTTCTATGTACACCAACAATCAAACTTCTGCACCTACAAAGAAGAAAGCTGGACTCCAAGACTTAAGTGACTATACTATAGTGCTATCCTCTAGTCTTTTCTAGGTAGTCAGCTAGGCTTTCCCCAGGAACACACCCTTGTGGGGGTCTCCCACTAGATCAGACACTGTATAGTAACTTGCTATAAGGCTGTTATAGATTTACTTTTTAAAAAACAGGAGGTGGGGAAGCACAGAACACAACCTGGCAAATGAAGGGCACTGTTAGAAACTTACAAGGAACTTTAAAAAGTAGCCACCAAAGGGGTCATGTTATTCACAACGCTGATTTTAAAAGTGCACAGAAAAGAGTTATCAGAGCAGATCCGAGACTGCTACCCTTAGAAGGTCTGCTTCCAAGGCTGGCCCCTGCCTGGCATCTGGGAACATGGCTAGTAAACACTCCCTATATAGATATAAAACTCTCCCTAAATGATGAGAGTGGCTCAGTGTGCCTAAACTGTACAAACCGCGTGGTTCATGCTGAACACCTGCTTTCCTTCTGAGATTCTGGAATTTTAGTGCATGCTAAGCAGAGGGTGCCTACGTGATCAGCCTAACAGGCTGCCCTGGGCACATGTTGCTGCATTTAGATGCTGGAGGAAGAGTGCACTGTGTGACCCTCCTGGGGAGGGAGAGATGTAGGAAGCCGCATTCAGGCTCTTCCAGACTCCACTCGTGTCTTTTGCGCTCATAATCTGGCTGTCACTCCTTACTACATCACTGCCATAATCTGAGCCCTGACTACAACTGTATGCTGGGCCCCACTAGTCTTTCTAGCCAATCTCTGGGTGTAGGTAGGAGTGGGCGTGGGGATGCCAAACACAAAAGTATATTATATATCCAAGCAGTTTGATAAGTTTTTTTGAGAAATACTATCCAAGATAGCAATATTATTTCAATTGTCCTCAAATATAGCAATCTTTGATCTTTGAAGGTATAATAATAAAAACCAACAACAATAAAAATACAATGCCAAGAGCCAACTATGAATGACAAAGAGCTATCAGGATTGGTAAATTCATAAATACTGGAAGAGGACAGGCTCAAAGTGGCAATATAAAGTTACACAAAAGTGAGATCTAATAAGTACTTCATAGTTTCTTTTGAAGCAACTAGACCAGAAAATTTCCTGAAAGAATCAGGGTAGAAGACTACCAGAGGTCCTCTATCAGATATTATTTGTTAGCCAGGCAGGCAAGAGGAAAGATTTTAGGTAGTAGCATGCTACATGGATGATTTTTATAACTCTACCACCACCTCCGACAAGTACTATTCAGAAAATTTGCCTCCAAACTACTAATTTTCCATTAAAAGACGAAATACTAACTGCCAACCAGAGCCTCTAGTTAGTTTTGTCACTTATAAACTGGTGACTTCATGTAAGCCACTTCCCTTCTGTAAGTGATTGAACTGAGATTCAAACAAGCTCAAAAATAACTTCTAGACCACCATCACTGCCTCCAAGAAAGCAAAGTGTGAAACAATTGTTATGTAAGAGGTGAAGCCAGCCCAGCCCTATTTTTCTAGCACATGTCACCATTCCCACTGCCCAGTGACAAAACAAAACCACCAAGGGCACATCCTGCCTGTCATCTGGGGCTACGGTTCCCAACCACTGGTCCATGGCCTGTTAGGAACTGGGCCGCACAGCAGGTGAGCCGCTGACAAGCGAGTGAGCGAAGCTTCACCTGTATTTACAGTGTTTTCCATCACTCGCATCACCGCATAAGCTCTGCCTCCTGTCAGATCAGCAGTGGCATTAGATTATCACAGGAGCGACAACCCTACTGTAAACTGCTCATGCGAGGGATCTAGGTTGTGCGCTCCTTATGAGAATCTAATGCCTGGTGATCTGAGGTGGAGCTGAGGCAGTGATGTTAGCTCTGGGGAGCCGCTGCAAATACAGATTATCATTAGCAGAGAGGTCTGACTACATAAGAAATGTAATGCACTTGAATCATCCCGAAACCACCCCCCACCCCCACCCCAGTCCATGGAAAAATTGTCTTCCAAGAAACCAGTCCCTGGTGCAAAAAGGTTGGGCCACTGATTTGGGGCATCTCTATTATCCGCTTATAGTCATTCCTCACCCATGTATGTTATATTAAGTTTAATCCAGGCCTCTTTCATGTTGTACTTTTGTAATATCCAACTGCCCATTCTTCCTGATGGACAAACAATCCCTTATATCTTCCAAGGGAGGGGACTGAGACATGAGCTAGTTAAGGCGGGGGGAGGGGACAAAAACTAGGCAGGCGAAGTGCTCAGAATAGGGAAGTTCTTTCTGGGGAACACTCCAAAGAGGTCTGTTACCCTTGGTGACCCCAAAAGACTGTTTCAGACAGTATGGCTATTATAAGTTACAAAGGATATCAGGTTGACTACTGGCCACAGACCTGCCAGCAGCTCTAGCTGCAGCTGAGCCAAACCAATCCCATTTCTTATGGTTCCTTCAACAGCGCCTCTCTCTAGCAAAACACTTTTGCAAATCATTTCCAAGGACATGGGTAATTTGCATTCTCAGTGTCACTTTTCTTTACATTTTGCTACATTATTTTCACAGGCAAAAACTTTATGGCTGTACTGCTGTGATCCGCTGAGGGGGAAGGGAGCAAACACTAGGCACGGTAGTAATCTTAAAATGAACTTATTGATTAGAGGTGGAGATGAAATACAGTGCTGTGGTGAAGTGAAGATGCTAATGTCAGACTGACTGTTATGTGACTTTGAACAATTTATTTAAACCTCTAGGCCTCAGTTTCCTCAATCTGTATAATAATTGTGCTTACTTCATAAACTGCTGGGATATACGACTGTGAGGTTTAACTGAGAAAATGCATGTAAGTGCTTAGCCTTACACAAAATAAATGCTTTAAGATGGTTTGTTGCTATTATTTTTTTTTTTTATCACCCTGCCAATTAGGCATTACCATCCTAATTTTACAGATGAGGAAACTGTGGCACAGGTGGTACCAGGAGCAGAATCTAGAACTGCCCAACTTTGCAGATCAAACCCTTCCTGCCAACTGAAAAGATCCCTCACGTTTTGTGACTTCAGAATCAAAAGCCTTAGACTTGACTATCATAGGACAATGAAATTCTAGGTCTTCTACTAGTGATTACGAGATGAAGAGAACCTCTATCATATGAGAAGGGGGGTGAAAAAACTGGCTGCCAAGCTAAAGGGCCTACACCAGGGCTTTGAAAACAGACTGGAAGACATAGGGAGACGGCTAGGGCAAAAAATTAGCAACAATGATTCCCAGATTGAGACTGTGGCTAAAGTGGCATGTCAAGGAATCAGGAAAGCAGGCTGACAACATAAATGTACGAATGGCGGCCATTCTTGTCATTCCACACAATAAACATACGCAGTGTCTTTGTCATTAGGTTTGGGAATCCTAGCATTTGACATCTCTCTCTTGTAAAGACATAATACATATTAAAAGCAAAACTGACATTGTTCTCCTGCCATTCAACATAAGCATGTATATCACGTCCCACAGTGAGGAAAACAAACCTAAAAACACTTCTTACCTGAGACAAATTAAAAAAAAACAGCTGAGCATCTTGCTTAGATCTGGTCCCCAAAATAAACCATATCTTAAACATTTTTTTCTTTTGAGACGGAATCTCACTCTGTCACCCCAGCTAGAGTGCAATGATGTCAGCCTAGCTCACTGCAACCTCAAACTCCTTGGCTCAAGCAATCCTCCTGCCTCAGCCTCCTTAGTAGTTGGGACTATAGGTGGGCACGACCACGCCGGCTAATTTTTCTTTTCTTTTTTTTTTTTTTTTCCTAGAGATTGGGTCTGGCTCTTGCTCAGGCTGGTCTCCAACTCCTGGCCTCAAGCAATCCTCCTACCTCAGCCTCCCAGAGTGCTAGGATTACAGATGTGAGCCACTGTGCCTGTAATCTTAGCACTCTGGGAGGCCAAGGCCATAACTTAAACATTTCCTGTAAATTATCAATGCGTGGAGATAAGGCTGTTGTGAATAAGATAATAAAGAGAGAAAAACTTTTCCACTATGAACACACTAATGTAAACTTGGTATTCTTCATAATATCGCAGTTTTTTCCATTCAAATACCAGTTCTGTTTATTTGACAAGGCAGTCATTGGGCGGCCTTGCCCCTCTTTGCAAGTAAATTTCTTTTCCTTTTTACATGTCTTTGTATGAGTTGTTCTTTCATAGGAGCATATTAAAAGCTTTGCAAAGTCCTACAGTTAAAAAACTTTACTTTAGCATTTCCCAAACTTATTTAGAGGTCATACAGTCTATGAGAACATGAACTCTGACGTCACACCTCTGCCACTTGGAAACTGAATGACCTAGGACAAGTCACTTCAATGCTGAGGGTCAGTTTCACAATCTGTGGAACAGTGCTGGTTGCTGGATTATATACCACAGTATGTGACTAATAGAGCACCTAAAAGAGCCCTCAGCACACTGTGAGCCCCCGCAAAACATTAGTACTTCAGAAGTGATCCCTTCCCAACATTCCAATCCACTTGGTTTATATGGAGTGACATTCTGCAGGACGCCCTTGTTGGGAAACAATTAAAGCTTTCAGGCCAATCTATCTTCAGGTGTACGAGGAACAAACCAAGATGATCCTGATTTAAGGATCTTGGTACTTGTTCCTGCACTAAGATGTGAAATTCTGGGCAAGCCTCAAGTCTTTCTGAGCATAAAGTTTCCTTATTTGTAAAATCAGATACTACACAGAGTTGAGATTCAATTATAAAGCATTACAAAAATGTAGGAGCAGGTGATCAGGTATGGAAATGATAGAACGAATTAAACCATAAAGCAAAGAGGTTTTTCTAGGTAGCTACAATCTGCTTTACAGTACACAACGACCTAGAAACACTTGTCCAACAGGGGAAACTTTATACAAACAAAAATAAGTAAATACACATACACACGTCTTCACAAAAGACCTTCTGGTACAAATAACCTAGTAAAAGTTTCTTTACAGACACTCCTGGCAAATCTCTCACAATTGTTTAACATAAGCCACCTGGGCCTTGGATAATATGGCTGAATAATTAATGAACACTAATGCTAACAGGAAAGTTTTCACATAGTCACTTCTTAATTATTCACACTAATGAACAAAAAATACAGAGATGATACTTAAACTGTTTATTACATAATCAAACTATACAGTTTTTTTAGCAATGTTTCCCACACAGGTTTTACTAAAACCAATTATTAAAATGAAATTTGTATTTTCCAAGCAAACAACTCAAGAGGACTACATTCCTAATACCAGTAAGCCACAAGCTTATCAAGAAATGAGGGTGTGGCTGGAGCACGGTGGCTCACGCCTCTAATCCTAGCACTCTGAGAGGCTGAAGGGAGAGAATCGCTTGAGGTCAGGAGTTCAAGATCAGCGTGAGCAAGAGCGGGACCCCCTCTCTACCAAAAATAGAAAAATTAGCCGGGCACGGTGGCATGTGCCTGTAGTCCCAGCTACCAGGGAGGCTGAGGCAGGAGAATCGCTTGAGCCCAGGAGTTTGAGGTTGCTGTGAGCTAGGCTGACGCCACCGCACTCTGTCACCTGGGACAGAGCGAGACTCCGTCTCAAAAAAAAAAAGAGGAGGGTGTTACACAACCAAATTATTTCTATTTCATAGTAGCAGTCACAGCATAGCTACCTGGTGTTCTATAACAGACCATCCATTACTGTTACATTTCTCCTCCTAAATGGCTCTCTCAGCAAGATAAGGGTATCACTTAGCGTCTTTCGGTCTCAGTTTCCTGCACTGTAAAATGGGGATAATAACGGCTTAGTAGTGTTACGGTAAAGTGTAGTGATAATGAATACAAAGGACTTGAAAATATGCAGGCGCTTAACAGATTTTCAGGAAATGCTACCTGCCGTTATTTTCCACACAATATTCTTACTTGATAACTCTCTGCAACTTCTGGTTGCATCTGGATTCTTCAAACTCTTGGGAAGCGAGCTCTGGGCCCCAGCTTCTTTGAGGCTCCTTCGTGGTATTCCAATTTGTAAATGGCCTCTTGGTGTCTCTTTACTCAACTCCAAATCTCTTTTCCAGTTAAACTGTGAGCCCCAAGAGCCCTCCTCCCAGGACCCCGAGCACCCTGCCCGGCCCTGGCAGCAACCTCCTTCCTCCCCGCCCACAGGGGCCACACTTCAAACTCGCGGCGCGGCCCCCCACGCTGGCCTCGGCCACGAGACCCCGTCACGCACCCGCCGTATCCGCAGCTCTAGCCGCAGCGCCAGCCCTGCCTTGAAAAGCCCCATGGCGAACAGCTAAGTAACTTTCCGCTCCAGCCTCAGTTTCCCTGGCGGCGGGGCTGAGGCGCACCACCGACCACCCAGGGCCCGGGAGAGCTGCCCGAAGTGGCCTGGAGCTCCCAGCCCCTGCGCACTGACCTGCACGTGATCTGCTTGGTACTCATGGTGGTTGGGATGGAGGGCAGTTGTGGCTCCGCCGCCTCCTGCTACCGCCGCCGCCTGCTGCTACCGCCACCGCCGCCTCGGCCTTGGCCCGGCTTATCCAGGGCAGCCGCGTCACGCCGGCGCACACCGCCCCTCACGTGCATCACCTTAGTAGCGCCGGCGGGAAACCTCGGCGCCGTCACAATTGGTTCCGCACCAGAGGTGGGACTGGGCGGTCCCCCGATCCCCGCACTCGGTGTCCGGCATTTCCAAGCCTCCGGAGCGGAACCTGCTGGGATCCTAGTCCTGCCAGTCTTATCCCGATGCCCACTGTTAGTTGCTACGATTCTGCCCCCATCTCCAAGAGCATACTTTAGCGAATTTTGGCCTCCCTCGAGTCACTCCCCCCGCCGCCCCCCGACCCCAGCGTAAGCTCCCACCCCTCCTCCGCGTACCTCAATCCCAAATGCTCCTACCCATCCAAACTTGTAGTCGCGAGGGCCCCTTTTCAGGCCCCGCCTCAACTGTTACCGCAAGACGTCGCTCCCACTTAAGGAAATTCCTTGGCCCTCTCCCAACTGCTCTTTTTAAAAAATCTCTACTTCCACCTCAAGTTTTACTCCTCATTTTCTTTCCTCGCATGCCTCCGCCGTTCATCTTCCATTTCCTATGGCAGAAACCCCAAAAGTTATTCTTGACATTTCCCTTTAGTTCTCTATATCCTGCAGATCCTGCTCCCACACCTGTAGCCAATGTGCCCTCCTCTGTCCATTTCCACCATAATGGTTAGTCTAAGCAACCATCCCTTCTTGCCTAGGCCATGCAACAGCCTTTTAACTGGCCTTCTCGCTTCCAGTCTGTCCCTCTTCTAGTCAGTCGTCACACAAATTCTATTTTTAAAACATGTATCGATTCAAGTCATTCACCTCCTTTCAGTGATTTCCGTTGCTTTTTAAATTTTTTTACTTTAAAAAAATTGAGATATGACATGCACGACATAAATGCCCAAGACACATATATGCCTCTATGAATTTTTGCATATGCATGCACTTAAGAAACAACCACCCAGATGAAGATAAAGAATATTAGCACCCAAGAAGTCTCCCTTATGGCCTGTCTCAGTCAATGGCTCCCAAAGGTAGCTGCTTATTTTCACCCCTATCACTATAGTTTTGCTCGTTCTTGACCTTCACATAAATGAAATAATTCAGTATGTACACTTTTGTCTGCCTTCTGTTGACTAACATTGTATCCGTGAGATTTTTCCATGTTGTTGTGTATAGCTGTATGCTGTTCTTCTACTTTGCTATAAAAATATCCAGTCTTCTAATGAATGAACATGGTATATACTTCCATTACTTAGGAACTTTTGCAATTTTTCTCAGGAATTTAGGAGTATTTTGGAAATTTTGTAGTTTTCAGTATATAGGTCTTGAATTACTTTTATTAGATTTATTACTAGGTATCTAGATGGGTTTTAAAAACAATATCGTGGCCGGGCGCGGTGGCTCACGCCTGTAATCCTAGCTCTCTGGGAGGCCGAGGCGGGCGGATTGTTTGAGCTCAGGAGTTCGAGACCAGCCTGAGCAAGAGCGAGACCCCGTCTCTACTAAAAATAGAAACTAGCCGGACAACTAAAAAAAATATATAAAGAAATTAGCCGGGCATGGTGGCGCATGCCTGTAGTCCCAGCTACTTGGGAGGCTGAGGCAGGAGGATTGCTTGAGCCCAGGAGTTTGAGGTTGCTGTGAGTTAGGCTGACGCCACGGTACTCACTCTAGCACGGGCAAAAAAGTGAGACTCTGTCTCAAAAAAAAAAAAAACAATATCGCACTTTAATTTATAACACATTTGATCCATGCAATTCATGTTCATAAAAATTACATACTGCTTATCATAAAAATCCAATTTATTTCATTCTTTATGTAATACATTCACTATATGAACACTATTATGTTCAAATATGAAAAAAAAGTATAAGGTGAAAAGTCTCATTCTCCCATCAATTTAGTTCCCACCTCTTCAAAAACAGAAACAAACAAAAAACCCAAAACCTAACCTCTGTTATAAATTTTGTACATATCTTTCCAGGATTTCTACATACACACACACACACAAATACAAGTAAACAAAAGTATTTTTCTCCCTTTTTATAGAAAAGATAACATACACACTGTTCAGCACAGTGTATATGAACAGTGAAGATTTTTCTGTATCAATACATATAGTCTCTTCGTCCTTTTGTAGAACTGTATAGTTATAATATTCCATTGTATGGATATGCCATAATTTATTTCACCAAGCTTGTACTGGTGGTTCTTAGAGTGTCCATGCTATTAACACTGGACCAGAAAGAGCATATTCTGTATTACTTCACACAAGCTGTACCCAATTCACTGTTTTCTGAATTCAGTGTTGCTGAATTACCATGTCCTGCCCTACACTTGGACATCAGTACTCTGGTTTCCTCACCCTCAGGAGACCATTCGCTGGCAAAGAATGAAGGGTCTCTTCCATCCCGCAGCAAGTGTACATTAAACCTTTACGTCTGCTTGCTGACTACCAACTCCTGATCTCAACCCCTTCAGAAAAGCAGCTCCACTACCAAACACACAGGACAAAAAAATATGTCAAATGGAGGCAGGTGAAGAAACTGAGAAAGGGCAGGTGGCTCCCAGCTGGACATTAAAATGGCCATTTGGGTGCAAAGATATGGAGACTGCACAAAGGTGGGCCAAGAGTCTTGTAAAACTTTCTTTTCTTTGTGTGGCTGTCTGTCCATAGATAAGGTTTTTGATGCTATTTTAAATATTTTCTAAATTTCCTAATTATTGCTTGTATACAAAAATACATGATCTTTGTATATTGATCTGAGATCCAGCCCCATGCTAAATTTTGAATTAATTCTAATGGTTTCTTTGTAGATTATTTTTCACTTTCTACACACAATCATGCCATCAACAAATGAAAGCTTTACTTCATTTTCAATCATTATATATTTCGTTTCTTTTTCTTGC
>NW_012150408.1:525651-526301 GCF_000956105.1 Propithecus coquereli
ATCCGTATAATATAAGTATTAATTTTTCCCTTAAATGTTTGGAAGAATGTATGATGGAAGCCATCGCAGCCTGCAGTTTTCTTTGTAGGAAGATTTTTATTTAAAGATTTAATTGCTTTCTTATATATAGGACTATTCATATTTTATCTTTTTGTGTCAGGTTTGGAAAGCTCTTTTTTATTTCAAGTAATTAGTCCATTTCATCTAAATTGATAAATTTATTTATTTGTATTATTATTTAGAGATAGGGTCTCATTCTGTTGCCCAGGATGGAGTGCAGTGGCACCATCATAGCTTATTGTAACCTTGAGCTTCTGGGCTCAAGCTATCCTCCTGCCTCAGCCTCCAGAGTAGCTAGGACTACAAGCATGCACCACCATACCTAGGCAATTAAAAAAAATCTTTTTTTAGAGATGGGGTCTCACTATGTTGCCCAGGCTGATCTCAAACTTCTGGCCTCAAGTGATTCTCCTGCATTGGCCTCCCAAAGTGCTTGGAATACAGGCATAAGCCACTGCACCCAACCCTAAATTGATAAATTTAATGTCATAAAGTTGGTCATAATACCTTCTTTTTTATGACTGTAGGATCTGTAATGTCTCGTTTTCATTTCTTGATATTACTTATTGGTGTTTTATTCTTTTTCTAAT
>NW_012150408.1:527271-543007 GCF_000956105.1 Propithecus coquereli
TCCGCCTGCCTCGGCCTCCCAGAGTGCTAGGATTACAGGCATGAGCCACCGCGCCCGGCCGACCCGTAAGTTATTTATTTAATAAGTGTCTTGATTAATTTCCAAACTGAGCGTTTTTCTAGTTATCTTTTTCTTATTTCTAATGTGAACCCAACATGAATTGTCTATTCTCCTTTAAGTTTGTTCAACATTTGCTTTATATATGAAGCTATGTTTTTAGGTTCAAACAAATTTAGAATTTCTCTACCTTCTGTTCTGTCAAAACCTTATCATTTAAAAATGTTCCTCTTTGTGCTATTTGTGTATGTGAATCAGGACAGTGTTATATCAGTGAATAAATGGGTTTACTACATTGTGGTTCATGGAATATGCCATGTAAAGATGGCTGTATAAAAAGTGTTTCTGAGAGTGCTAGTTGCACATGTGAATCAGGACAGGAATATTTCAGTGAAAAAATGTATTCACATTGTGGTGCATGTAATACACTATGTAAAGATGCACAACATAAAAGATGTTTTTAAGAGTGCTAGTTTTAAAAAAAGAAATGTTCCTCTTTATCTCTAGAAATGCTTCTTGTTTTAAAGCATACTTTTTCCTGATATTAATCATACTAGCTTTCTTTCAGATAGTATTTTCATGGTTTATCTTTTTCCATCCTTTTATTTTTAATCTACTTTGTATTTTATATCTAAATTGTATATCTTGTAGATAATATATAGTTGTTTTACTTTAAAATACAGCATTATAATCTTTGTTTTTTAAATTGGAGTGTTTAGTCCATTTACATTAAATGTAATATAGTTGGATTTAAATATACCATCTTGCTATTTATTTCCACCTGTTTTTATTATTTAAAAAGATTTTTTTTTTGAGACAGCGTCTCACTCTGTCACCCTGGGTAGAGTACAGTGGTGTCATCATAGCTCACTGCAACCTTAAACTCTTGGGCTCAAGCAATCCTCCTGCCTTGGCCTCCCAGAGTGCTAGGATTACAGGTGTAAGCCACTGCACTTGGCCAAGGTCTTAGTTTTTAACTGCTTCCAAGATGACTGTACTAGGCTTTTCTGCAAATGACACCACAGTGCCTATGGTGGCTACCACCCTAGCAGCTAGCCCCTCACCCCCATCATGGACTGCCCATTATGGGCCACTGAAATGAAATAGAATCAATGAAATAGAATTAACAGTCCAGAAATAAACCCTCACATCTATGGTCAGTTGAGTTTTGAAAAAGGTGCCAATTAGCTTGTAAGCAAGAAAAGAAAAAAATGGATGCTAAGACCGTAAAATAGAGAAATAAGAGTATTTTCACCAAATGGTCCTGGAACAATTGAATATCCACTTGCCAAAGAATGAAGTTTGATCCCTACCTCACACATTACTCAAAAATTAACTCAAAATGGATCAGGAACCTAAATGTAAGATATAACACTATAAATCTCTTGGAAGAAAATACAGGTATAAATCTTCATGATCTTGGATCTTCATGAATTCTTAGGACATCAAAGCACAAACAACAAAAGAAAAAAATAGATCAATTTGACTTCATAAAAATTTAAAAATTTTGTGCTTCAAAAGACATTGTCAAAAAGTAAAAAGACAATGGTTAGAATATATATAGAATATATATCCAGCATGCATACACGGAACTCTTACAACTCAACAATAAAAAGACAAATAACCCAATTTAAAAATGGGCAAAGCATTGGATAGACATTTCTTCAAAGAAGGTATACAAATGGCCAATAATTATATGAATCATCATTAGTTCAACATCATCAGTCATTAGGAAAATGAAAATCAAAACCACAATGAAATGCTACTTCAAACCACTAGGATGGCTTAAATAAGAAATACGGGGCCAGGTGAGGTGGCTCACGCCTGTAATCCTAGCACTCTGAGAGGCCGAGGTGGCAGGATCCCTTGAGGTCAGGAGTTCAAGACTAGGCTCAGCAAGAGCGAGACCCTGTCTCTACTAAAAGTAGAAAGAAACTAGCCAGACAACTAAAAATATATAGAAAAAAAATTAGCCGGGCACGGTGGCGCATGCCTGTAGTCCCAGCTACTCAGGAGGCTGAGGCAGAAGGATTGCTTAAGCCCAGGAATTTGATGTTGCTGTGAGCTAGGCTGATGCCACAGCACTCTAGCCTGGCAACAGAGTGAGACTCTGTCTCCAAAAAAAAAAAAAAAAAATATGGACAAGAAGTGTTGGTATTGTGAATAAATTGGAACTCTCATAAATTGCTAGTGGGAATGAAAAATGATGCAGCCACTTAGGAAAAAAGTTTGGCAGTTTCTCCAAATGTTAAACATAGGGTTATTACCACATGACCCAACAATTCCACTCCTAGCTATATAACCAAGAGAATTGAAAACATATGAAATGTATTCATAGCAGCATTATTCATAATAGCCAAAAGTAGAAACAACTCAAATGTCTATCAACTGATGAATGGATACACAAAATGTGACATATCCAGGCAATGGAATATTATTCAGCCATAAAAATGAATAAATAACCAAAACATGCTACAACATGGATGAACTTTGAAAACATGCTAAATGAAAGAAGCCTGGCAGAGGAGTTCAAGATGGTGGATGAGAAAAGCCACCAGCCAGAGTGTCTCTGCAAAAAAGACAGATTTTAGAAGAAAATGAAAAAAATAAACTAACAGAGAAACATAGATCGGGTGAGGGCTGGAAGGAAGGGTGCCTGAAACTATAGGAGACTCCACGGGAAGACGTTGCGGAGCAGAACTGGAAGGAGAAAGGCGTCAGCAGGGTCTAACCCCAGAGGCTTGGAGACCAGCGACAAGGGTAGGTGAGGCGAGGGGGTCACTTTTGGAGGGAGGAAGGGGGTCTCGAACTGGGATGGACACTGGAGGGGCTTCAGAGGTGGCTGGAAAATTCTAGTTTTGCCCCGTGTCGGTAGTCATAAAAGGTTGACATGAAAATAATTACACTAAACATTTGTGTAGCATTCTGTAGCTATGTTTTATAACAATATTTTTAAAAATAGAGGTAAGGTAAGAAAGAATTGAAGACGCCTGTGTGGAAAAAACTGCTGATGTATTAAAAAAGTTTATTAAGGCGTGGTACCTCAATCCCTTTTCCTGAGATTAACAATACCTCTTGATGTTGGTGTCATGAACATGAATATATTCTCAGTTGAAAGTAGCTTGGGTCACTCAAGCAATCTAACAAACAATTGCAGTGTGGTTTATATTAATAATGAACCATCTCAGGTCCGTGTCACCTGAGCTAAGTGTCTAGCTATAACCTGTCTGCCTTCACTGTAACAGGAGAAGGTTTGCTGAAATGATTTCCAAGGTCTGTTCTAGTTCTGTGAATCTGATGATCATTTTCATTTTATAATACTGAAGATGCATTTTTCTGCATTTTGGCATACTGTAATTTATTTAAGTGCAAGTTATGAAATAACCTTCCTGAAGTGCCTTTGCCCGCCATGACACCTTCTCTATGGATCCTCCCTTTAAAACTGCTTATCTCAGCTAGCGCTCTGGGAGGCTGAGGCGGGAGGATCGCTTGAGGCCAGGAGTTCAAGACCAGCCTGAGCAAAAGTGAGACTCTGTCTCTACTAAAAATAGAAAGAAATTATCTGGATAACTAAAAACAGAAAAAATTAGCCAGGCATCATGGCACACGCCTGTAGTCCCAGCTACTCGGGAGGCTGAGGCAGGAGGATCACTTGAGCCCAGGAGTTTGAGGTTGCTGTGAGCTAGGCTGACTCCACGGCACTCTAGCCCAGGCAACAGAGCGAGACTCTGTCTCAAAAACAAACAAACAAACAAAAAAACTGCTTATCTGGGGAGCCGTAGGCATCCATAGGGCTTGGGTTTAATGTAGTACAACCAAAGGTGGATTCAGAAAGGATGAGCTGAACCTATATTACCAATATGGAGAAAAAGTTTCCAAGTTGAAAGGAAAATACAAATTTCAAAACAGTATACAGTATAACAATATTGGTGTTTTAACAAAATATGTGGAAATATTCACCTAACATACCATTAGTTTTCTCCAGAGAGTAGAATATGGTGGGTGAGAAAATGTTATGGGAGGAACAAAGGGCACTACTTTTTTTCCGGAATATTTTTGTCCAGTTGCTTAAAATTATTTTAAAATTGAAAAATAACATAGTGCATACAGTAAAATGCACAGCTTGATGATTTTTCACAGTCTGAATATAATCAACACCGAGATAATGAATCAGGACAGCCCCAGAAACCACCTCTGCCCTCTCCCAGTCAGTATCCTCCACCTAGGGTAACCACTATCCTTATTTCTAACGGTGCTGTTAATTTTTTATGAGCAAGATTACTTCTACAGTATAAAATGTTTAAAGAAAATAGCCTTAAAGTAAGGATTTATTTATGCAACAACAAAACGATCTATCTGATTCTAGGAACACAAAAATAAAGGTGAGACTCCAATCCTAAGAAGCTCACAGACTAATGGGAAAAACAAAGCTAAAAAAATGACTAATAACAGAGTTCTGGTAGAAATATGAATCCAATGCTGTAGCAAAAGGGAAGACTGGGGGAAGCTGAGAAAGGTTTCACAGAGAAGTAGGGCTTTCAAGGATGACTAGGAGCTGGCAGTCATCAGTTGCAATAAGCGAGCACAAATGAAAACTGTCTCTTTAAGAAACCAGTTCATGGGCAGCCTGGTTACTGGTTAATCCTACCTGGTTTGGCTTCTGGGGCCGTCAATCAGGATGACATCATCGTTGGTCAGGTTACTTGGGGCAGCCTGCATTTGCCAGCTGTACAATGCGGAATGGGAAGAAACTTCCCCCAGCAGCCCCGGAGGTGAAAGCTATGCACTGCGCAGAGGTCGGAAAGCCTTTAATCAAATTCAGCCACTGTAAGAAATCCATCTACAGCTTCAGCGTGCCCCGACGCTGCCCCCTGTGCCAGCAGGACATGGGCTCGAGGAAGCTGGAGGAAGCACCTGTTAGCATCACTAATCCATTTACCAATGGGCATCAAGAAAAATGTTCCTTCCTCCTCAGACCAACTCAGGGGACGTTTCTTAGGTACAGTGTTCTTCTTAAGTGTTACATTGAATTGTGCAAACTTTTCCTTCTGTGTTTTAGTCACTCAGACTTTCTTTTCCTAATATGTACTATACAGTGTAAGGTTTGGTGGACAATCTTTCCAGTGCTTTGGCCCTAAATCCTGAGAGGCAGGCCTCATGGCTTCATAAATATAGATGGGGCTGTGCATATGTTCTCGCAATGCTAAGTGCAAGAATATATGCAGAAGATACGCAGAGCAAACCTGCTCACACAATTTTATGAGAGAAAAATATGCGCTAGGAGGCTAACTGGGAAGATGGCCCAGCAGCTAATCTTATCATAGTGATACCTTTACTGCCAGTTAATTTGCAGTTTCTGTGGCAAACAGGTCCTACGTACAGAGCCTGAAGAACTGACACTTACACACCATTTTGTACGGAAGTGAGTTAAATTGAAGACTAGAGCTGGTCTATTTCCATCGTAGACACCAACTGGCTTTAAGAATGAATTCGGAACTCAAAAGAAAGGATTATGCCTTATTGTCCCTTCTGAAGTTTGCGGATGGGATTGAGACAGCCCTGGGTAAGGCAGGCTGTACAGGAGCACGGATGCCACTGCGTGATGGTGCGCGCTGTAGGGAGTGTGTTCAGCACCCACGTACCGTCACAGTCTAACGCTCCTTGAAATCTGCCCTCCTAACTCTCCTATCCCCTTGTGAGTACTGGTTTGGGACAAGAAAATTGGAGTTGACTGTTACGGCAGGGCTGACCGAGAATAGACCGAGAGACACACACAGAGATCTTGGCAATACAGGTTTTATGTGCTGGCCGGCAAGGCTCAGAGGGGAACTTGCTCTCCCCAAATTCTGAGCACCAGACAAAGAGCACTGCAGTCTTTTAAACACTCTGCTTAAGGAGGAGGGGCACGGCTACAACAGGGTTAACTTTAGTGAGGCAGGGTCCTGAGCCACTTTACAACCTGGTACACTACTTGCTGAAGGTGATTTATGAGGGGAAAGGTCGCAGGGCAGGAGAGGAGGAGGGGCACGGTCACAACACGGTTAACTTTAGTGAGGCAGAGCCCTAAGCTACTTTTACAGCCTGGTATGCTAATTGCCACAGGCGATTTATGAGGGCAAGGTCGAAGGTGAGGAGGGGGCCCAGGTAAGGATCGCAAGGGAAAAAAAACCCGGTAGTGGAATTTCTAACAATTCCACTTTAGTGGAATTTTCCAATCTTCCACTTCAGACTACTCACTTCCCTGTTTATTATCTTAATCAATTTCCTTCCGGTCCCGATGCAGATGAAAGGAACCGAAGTGTAGTGAAGGTGTTGGTCAAACTGTTGGGTGCTGAATAGACTGCACCCTGAGCTGTCCAGGGAGGACAGAGCAGGCTCTGGTACCACAGAGCCCCCAGTTCCCATCCTGGCTCTACTAACTGGCTCCAGGACCCTCTCTGAGTCTCCAGTTCCTTATCTGTAAAATGAGGACCACACCGACCTTGAGGAGCCGCGAGGCTGAGTGATAAAGTATATAAACCTGGCCTACGCGTCAGTTATGATGTTTCACCAACATGCTCCTTCCCGCCCTATTTTCAGGTTCGCTTCAGACCCTAACTCCACAGCCTGGCAGAACCAGGCTTCATTGCCACCTTTCATCAGCATCATGCAGCCCAAATTATTAGGAGTGCCTTATTCATGCTAACTGAGAGTCATTAACTGGCTGGATTCCAAAAGCTTTGGAATAAAATGGTCAAAATTCGGAATTCATTTCCCATAACATCCGTTCATTCAGCAAATCCTCACTGAGCAGCTCTGTGTGGGAAGCGTGAGAGGTGTCACAGTGAACAAGCCACAGCTCTGCTCTCAAGAAATGACACGACACATGATGGACTTTCAGACTGGCCCTTAACAAGCATTGATTTATTCTGTGATGTGGCGGTGCTATTGACAGGCCTGGTCTTACTGGGCATTGGCAGAAGGGAAGTGGTGGTGTTGGAACCGGTCATGCGCTTTAGCATCCTCCCATCCCTTCCGGTGCTCAGGCCAGGATTTGCAGACACCCCAAGATAGCCCCCTGCCTACTAGAGCCTCTAGGGCCAAGTTCCAAACTATTTCCTTCCCTCTCATTCAAATTTCCAAACCCTTAGTACTGATTCCCACAACTCACCTTGAGACAACTTCATGTACTTGGTAAAAGTGAATCGGCAGTGACCCAAAGGAATCACCCGCATTTTGACATAACTAGGGTAGAATTTCTCAGGGTTGCCATATATGGTTGTGCAGGTCGTAGACCACACAAAGATGCCCGACCAAGGCCGTGGTGGCTGCTGCAACTCAGCTGCACTCCACTCACCAAGCCAAGCACCCTGTGCAGAACCGCATCTGCAGGAAGAGGGGGCAGCTTTTCCTAATTTATGCAAATGTGCTGTATGAGAAAGGGGTGGCTGTTGTCTTGCCCCATCACACCCTTATACAACATTCCATAGCTTTTTTGTTTGTTTTACCTTCACGGCACTTATTAGTCTATTAAAAACTTGTTGAACTAAATCAAAAAGTCTTCTCCGGAAGTGAGCAAACTCCATGAGGTCAGGAATCTCATCTCCTACAGTATCACTTAGCCCTTCACCTAAAATGACAGGCCCAGAGGGGACACCCAATAAACGTCTATTGCTCAACTAAGAAATAACTGAAGGGAAGGAGGGAAGGAGGGAGGAAGTGTCTAGAATTTGGGTGGGGGACGAAGCGTAGCCATGCGCTCAGGGAGCCATCTTGGGGTAGCACTTCCACGTGCGGTGCTGGTACCGCCATGAAGATTGTTTGTTTATCCCAGCGTCGTTCTCAACCTCTGAACCCACCGGGTCTCAAAAAGCTCAAAGTGGCAGCAACAGGATGACCTGGGAGAAATCACTCTGAAGAAGGTGGGGCAGCCACTTGTGTCCTTGGCCACTTTAAAGCCTGGGACTGCTTGCTTTAAGGAGGAACCAAACATCCAGAGCTGTGGTCTGACAAAGGAGCTTAATCATTTGAAAATTACCTCTCATTTGACACCTTTGTGGGGCAGACACTCACTAGGCATTTTGTTCTTACTAGCAGCTTGCTAGGAGGCTTATGATACTCCCATTTTGCAGATGAGGAAACTGAGATTAGAGAGAGCGACTTGCCCAATGTCCCAGGACTAGCAAGTGATGGCCTGGGATGGTCTATGAAGATTCAGTTACATGGAGTTCTACAATTAATGAACAATCCCGTGTACAGAATAATTTCAGAAAGGACTGTTGGGGAGAAGCAGGGGTGGCTGCCATTTCAGTTTTGAAAAGGTGGGCGGTCCACTGAAGCACTCAGGACCCTCCCAGCCACAGGAGCCTGAGGAGGAGAGAACGAGGAGCTCCTTCAGCAGCTGACCTCCAGCCCCTGGCAGCCAGAGGTCAGGCTGAATCTGTGCTCTCCCAGGGTGGCCTTCCAGAACACTTCAGTGCTGGGGTTCCAGGAAAATCCAGATTGGGGTTGCGGGCAGGGGATATTTTCTACCTCAAATGTACTCTTCACTTAACCAGCTTTCAAATAGGCCTTCCACCTACCTGGACACTGATTCGAGTTCTGACCCCAGCCGAGAGGGGGGCCCACTGTCTCTTCTCACTTCAATACCGACTCTTCCTGCCAAACACACAAAAACAAATCCTTGTTTCTTTCAGGGAGTATGATGGGAAGTCTGATCTCCATGTTGGAATAACTAACACAAATGGTGAGTGCATTTTCTTACCTTTTTTTAGGTTGAAAACGTCCCACAACACCCAGTTAGAGGAGAGTAGCATTTCTAGAGAAGATATATTCATGGCAACATTTAATTAGCAATTCCTTCGTCCCCTGGTGTCTCCTATTGCACCATGGAGTGGGAACCGCTGCCCCCCAAAGTGACAAATACTTGACTTTATGCCAAATTATTACTAATAATACTAAATATTTGAAAGTTATTTAATGTTTTCTCGGTGAAGGCCTTTAAAACCTGTAAAGTTTTCATTGGTTTTTAGGAGAGGAAAAAATGGATGGTTCCAGAGAGGTTGAGTTGACCAAATTATACATCCCTGGTGTCTGAACCTGAATTTGGACCCAGGCCCAGATTCCCCAATCCTTTTTTTTTTTTTTCTGAGACAGAGGCTTGTTCTGTTGCCCAGGCTGGAGTGCAGTAGCATCATCGTAGCTCACTACATCCTTGAACTCCTGGGCTCAAGCAATGCTCCCACCTCAGTCCCCCAAGTAGCTGGGACTACAGGCACGCATCACTGTGCCCAGCTAATTTTTTTTATTTTTTGTAGAGATGGAGTCTTACTATGTTGGCCAGGCTGGTCTTGATCTCCTAGGCTCGATCGATCTTCCCGCCTCAGCCTCTCAAAGTGCTGGGATGATAGGTGTGAGCCACTGCACCAGCCCTGGTTTCCCGATGCTATATTCAGTCCAGCCTCCAACACATTCTAGAGTCTTCAGGGGCTATATATAATACCTTAGGATGTGGTAGGGCTTGCAGTGTTTGGCTTAAAAAAAAAAAGCATGTGAAGATTAAACAAAACAGTTGCTCTGGCCAGATTTAGCTATGACGGCACAGAGTTTGCAACCCCTGAAACCAAAAGCATTCTTGTCTACTGGAGAAGGGTCAGGTGGAGTCACTCGCAGGAAGTTGTGGCCTGGAATTGGTGAGCCAGGTGAGGCTCAGATCACAGGCCTCGCAGAAGTCTGAGAATAGCCTTTCCTTATTCCCTGGAGGCAGAAGAAACTGACACTGTGTCCAGAAACCTACAACTACTTTTTTGAACTCAGATTTACCCACATGAGCAGTCAAACTTACCACTAATCTTTATCAGTGGAAATTTATTGCTGAATTAAGGAAACAACATAGACTGATTTGTAAACAGAGAACTTTGATAAAAATATTTGGAGATGATTATCCTGGCGCCTATTATTGTCTCCGTTTCCTGGGGGCAGCCTCACAGTGCTGAACAGCAGGTAGAGCAAGAAGTGGGTTTCCCTGAAGGAAATGCTTTGCTGATAAGGGTATGTCTGTGTGAGAGTGTGTGTCTGTGTGAGTGTGCGTGTGTGTGTGTGTGTGTGTGTGTGTGTGTGTGCACGCGCTGAGGCTACATAAACCCCTCCCTGACTCCAGGCGAGAGCCTAACTAAATCTCATTAGATGGATGGAAGGAGATTCTAGAATCTCTTACCTGCCCATTGTTCATTGCTCTCTGACAATAACAGGAAAGTGCCACCTGGATTTAACTATAGTTACCAAGGCGGCTGCTGTCATTTTCTGATGTCCCTTTTTCACAGAGGGACATTTTTCCTTAAGCCTCCGTGTGACTTTGGTTCTGGTTTTCAGGAGTTGTGTATAATTACAACATGTATGGTGTCCAGCGAGATGAAACGGGGTGGGAGCAGAGCGTAAGTGTCCCATTATTGCAGCCCGACATGTATGGACTGATGCACCGGTGGGACAAGTACCTGGAAGACTTCTCCACCTCGGGGGCCTGGCCGCCCCATAGGTACGTGGCTGCAAAGACCACCCTCCATGGGCACTCGTGCCACGTAAGCTGACCCCTGTGTTCCCTATGCCGTCTCAGCCCACAGAGGACTGAGCTGCGTTTAGTCTCATGTTGAGCCCATACTGAGGTATTAGTGCCTGTCATGGAACTTAGACAGCGGTTGAATTACTTTAGGTTTTCTGCAGAGGTGGGTCAGCATACATTTATATACCAAAATCACAGCATTTTAAGAAAGGACTAGAACCCGTACTCCATTCAGTTATTTTAGTTATTTAAGTATTTGTACACATTTACAGCAAAATTCATGCTATTACATTTCCTTAAAACAAAGATTTTTGAAAACAATGTTCAAAATGTAAAAATATTTAAAGCTCCATATTTTCTTTTTAGTTTTAGCAATTCTGAAATTAATTTCTCAATTCCTCACTCCCTCAACATTCTAGAAGATGTGTGGGGTACTTGCGGCTTTAAACTGTTTTGAGGTTTCCCTTGAAGTAAGTTTAGACACTGGGGTATATCATAAAACTTAGATATGGAATTTCACTTCTAAAATCTAGAATTTTATTGAAATTAAGTCTTCTGAATTGGCAGTTTACATGCAACTAAGTCACCACCCTGAACACCGGGGGCAGACTGTGCCTGTCTGTCCTTAAGTAGCGGGTAGAAGCGGCCCACGATGCCAGCGCCCTGAGAACTGCGTAACCAAGGGGGCCGCACACACCGGGCCCAGCTCACACAGGGAGCCCAGTTTCCATCACAAAAGTCCTTCAGTAGCTTCACAGCCTGTTCCTGGGCAGCCTGTAAAGAGCAGCCTTCCCTCCTCCCCGTCCCTGCTCCTAAGGTACGAAGGCGACCGGCACAACTGCTGCGCTTACGCCCTCGCGTTCATCAACTGCGTTCTGACCGCAGAAGGCAAAGAGCAGCTGGACAAGACCGAGTTCACGGAGAAACACGTGGTCCCCAGGACGCGGCTGGCCTCCAAGTACATCGCGCTCTACCGGGCAGTAGCGGAGCGTGGCTTCTGCGTGACTGACCACGCGGACCGGGAGACACGACCCCCCTCGGGCAGCGGCTCGTGCGGAGAGCTGCCCGCAAGCGCAGAGGGGACTGGATAGTCGGGGTTACCACCTTTACTCGCTACTACGGATTTCCAAATGCATTAAGTGTGATTAATAAAGTGTATCACTTCCCTTTAAACGTATTTCACCTTACTACAGCATAAGAATTTGTAAAATTAATAAAAACTGCCCTGGGCTTTAAAAATTCTATATATTACAACTAAATGATTTTAAAGCATTTGGGTTCTTAAACTGAGAATCCATGTTACGGCATAAAGTGGCAACACCTTTTATTCACAGAGCAATGAAAACTATTCCTGTAAATTAATCCAGGCTGAACAAATTCACCTTTCAACGTGAATCCGGAAAGTGGGAATTTGAAGACAGGCAGGTGAAACGCAAGGAATGAAGTACTGAGCACCTTCCCCTTTTAGTCTTCATTCTCAAAGCACATGGTGACCTTTTGATAGTTCATAGTAAAGCAAAGCAAAACAACTCCCCCAGACCGTTTAGAATCTAAGCTAGGCGATGGCTGCTCCTCTTGAATGAGCTCTTCTGAGCCTATACGCACAAACCGGACTGGCAGTTACTCAAATCAGTAAAATGCATCTGTTTCCTTTCCGTTTTGCCTGACCTGGCCCGTGGAGATGGGGCTGCCAGGGTTGCCACTGCAAGGCATTTCTTCTGACCACTCAAAACACAGAATTCAGCAGGGACACAGAGAAAGGGCTGTCTTCTTTCTCTAATACTTTCAGAAGGAGGAAGGGGGAAACTGGGATGAGTAACTATAAAGAAATGATGTGATTTTTAACAAGTATATTAGAATTTGTACACCTCAATAATCATCAAACTTCAAATGGCCAATGTGCAAAACCTTCCAGAATTCCTCTTTGGAATTCTTTCCGAACTCACTTTGCTTTTGACCAAATGTGATACATGACTCCGCTTGATCTTATTCTCCAGCCTTGGTAAAAAATGTCTGATTTCTAAAAACCAAACCCATCTCAAGTTACCAATAATTACCTCGTGTTAAAATAACTTAATGGAAAGTATGCTGAGATGGATCCAACACCCAGGTTCCCACTTAAACTAAATGAAACTTAAGCTTGGCCAATCATGAATGGTCAACTGATCATTAATTATATAATCAGATACTTTCTACCAGGATAATCCAAATAAGGCACTACTCAAACTTCAACCACCCAACCAATTTCTTTACTGTGCTTCCTCAGTCGCCCTATGAAAGCCTTCCCTTCAAACTCTTCTGTTGGAGCTCCGGACCACTTTTGGTTTGGCACTGCCTGATTCATGAATTGCCATTTGCTCAAATTAATTTTCTAAACTTTTAATGTACCTTATCTTTTAACTCCTAGCAATAAAGATATTCAGAAAACTTGCTATAGATCCTTAAAGCTCGTTTCCAAAGAGGCACTTGGTCTATGTTTCAGCATAGGCAGCTTCAGTGGGAAAAAATGAATGGCAAACCAACGTTTGCCTTTACAAGTTCAGGTACTTTTCGTTAAAGAAATACAACAAAACTGCTTACCCAGAATATGATGCCATTTTAAACAGAATGGTGACTGCTTTTCCATGGTGTTCAAGAAATCATAAAGACCTCAGAGGGTAAAGAAGAAAGAATTCCAGTTTGGCCCCATTGTCTTCACGCTCTATTTTAGGACTCATCTTCTCTAATTCTGTATCCAATTGATAGTACCAATAGCGGCTGCATTTAATGAGTGTTCATAAGGGACCCGACACCAGACTAAACACTCCTTGTTCTTCCCTTTCAATTCTCAAAACCATCCTCTGAGGTAAGTCCTAACGCTATGCTTGGTTTACACATGAAAAGCAAGACTGAAGAAATGACTTCCGAAAGTCACACAGTGGCAAAACTGGAGTTCAAATTCAGGTTTGACTGCAAAGCCCACGCCCTTAACCTCAGGGCCACACTGCAGCAGAGTACAATCGCCAGCAACTGCACCAGGGATACGCAGCAGCTGGGGCAGCAGTTTGCCATCGTTAGAGAGGATGAAGAAAGTAAGGATTTGCTTTCAATATTCAAATATAGAAAGGAGATAAACAATAGGTCATAAAACAATTCAGCTAAAATAAGAATTGTTAATATTAGGAATGCCTATTTCATGCTAATTTCTCTTAGGGGTTGCATCATTTGATTTTCAAGTCCCCATTCCCTATTTTAGGGGCTGCTTTCCAACCTGGAGGTGACACTGGCAGGAGTTGGCTTCATTTCTTCTCTTTCACTTCAGCAGGATATAGATTCCCTACTCCTATAAAACCACATACCAATCTATGGGTTTTACCCCTAATCGAGGAAATTAGGCAATGATTTACACCGAGAGATGGCAACGTTGCTCAGTTCTGTGCAATTATGAACTTCGATCAAGTTTCCTTTACGGTACCAGCTAAATGCTAACTGAAGCAGCAAGGAGACAGCACGGGCATCAGCTCTATTCCTGGGACAAAGTCACAGGGTTCCTCCTGGCACCGCTCAGGATGTGCTGCTTCATTCCATTGTCTAGCACTGCCCAGGGCACACATCTGCGACTCGCTCAATGCTCAGGGGATGACCACTGGGCTCCTTTTCACAGCCAGTGTCTCGGTGCTAACCTATTTGAAAGACTAAAATGACACAAGGGTGTTGTTTCCACAGCTTCTATGACAAGAATGGCTCTATAACCAGGAAAACCATCCAGCTCCCTCAGTACAGAAGGGGCTTACTCCAGCGCTTCCCCTCCTCCCACTCCCCTGAGCTGTCTTCACTACTTCACCTCAAACTATTTTTCTAGCACTTCCTTCTCCACTGTCTTTACCTACCAGGGCATAAAATAGCCTTTTCACTTCCCAGAGAAAATAACAACAGCAATGCTTACACTTTGTTTTATCTGAAAGGGAAAAAAGTATACCTACTATGTACCAGATGCTTTTGTATGTCATCTCATTTTATTTATTCTGGTAACAAACTCAGGAGGTACTAATTATCCTCATTTTATAGTGAAGGAAACCGAGCCTCAGAGTGACTATGTAACGTTCCCAAGGTCGCCACTGTTTTCCTAGTGTTGACTAGGAATGTGGACCCAGGTTTTCTGATTCCACTCTATCAGAATGTGCCATTTAAAAGTTAGAAAGATCTGCCTTTGAAATATTGCCTATAAAAATATAAAGACTCTAGGCCAGGCGCGGTGGCTCACGCCTGTAATCCCAGCAATCTGGGAGGCCAAGGTGGGCAGATCGTTTGAGCTCAGGAGTCCAAGACCGGCCTGAGCAAGAGCGAGACCCCGTTTCTACTAAAAATAGAAAGAAATTAATCGGACAACTAAAAATATATAGAAAAAATTAGCCAGGCATGGTGGCACATGCCTATAGTCCCAGCTACTTGGGAGGCTGAGACAGGAGGATCGCTTGAGTTCAGGAGTTTGAGGTTGCTGTGAGCTATGATGACGTCATGGCACTCTAGCCGGGGCAACACAGTGAGACTCTGTCTCAAAAAAAAAAAAAAAAAATAAAGACTCTAAAATTTTAAAATGCTAGAAATCTTTCACTTAAAGGAAATTATGCTTGCAATAAAAATACTACTTATTAGTTTAACAAAATATGCCTTTTCACATTATGTATTCTTAAACAAGGTGTCCCTATATTTCACAAAACAGTAGACGAACTTAAAAAAATTTCCAGTTTAAAAATTTAAGATAAAATGGTGGGTTAAAATCTCTTAATCAATTTTAGAAATGGGCCTCAGTTATAGTATTATAGTATTATAGTATTATAACATTCACAGGATGATTATTCAAGTCTGTAATCAGATTCTCTTTGTTTTTTTTGAGACAGAGTCTTACTCTCTTGCCTAGGCTAGAGTGCTGTGGCGTCAGCCTAGCTCATAGCAACCTCAAACTCCTGGGCTCAAGCAATCCTCCTGCCTCAGCCTCCCGGATAGCTGGGACTATAGGCATGCACCACCGTGCCCAGATAATTTTTTCTATTTTTAGTTGTTTGGCTAATTTCTTTCTATTTATAGTTGAGACAGAGTCTCACTCTTGCTCAGGCTGGTCTCGAACTCCGGAGCTCAAACGATCCTCCTGCCTTGGCCTCC
>NW_012150408.1:543722-547350 GCF_000956105.1 Propithecus coquereli
TTATATTGATTATATGCTGAAATGCTAATATTTTGGATGCATTATTAGAATTAACTCCACCTGTTCCTTTTTATTTTTTCTTTGAGACAGAGTCTTGCTCTGTCGCCCCACCTAGAGTGCAGTGATGTCATCATAGCTCCCTGCAGCCGCCAACTCCTGGGCCCAAGAGATTTTCCTGCTTCAGCCTCCCCGGTAGCTGGGACTACAGGCATGCGCCACCATGCCTGGCTAATTTCTTTGTCTATTTTTTGTAGAGACAGGGTCTCATACTTGCTCAGGCTGGCCTCAAACTCCTTAGATCAAGCGATCCTCCTGCCTCGGCCACCCAGAGTGCTAGGATTATGGGCATGAGCCCCCACAATCGGCTGCTGGCCAGGAACTTTTTAAAAGGAGAAAACAAATATGCTGTAACAATAAAGGTAAAATCATTAAGACAAATTAAAAACAAAATGTTACCAATAACTGACAATGAAACTTCAGTTTTGTATATTATACTCAAAGATGTAGGAAAATCTAACCAGCTTCAATTAACTTCTCTACCCTTGTATATGTGCCTAAAACCCATGTTCCATCCACGTTGGTTTAATCGCTGCAAAGTGTTATGTATTACTTTATGGAAGTGAATCTCTTTATTAGAGAAAATAGGCTGTCGGTGCATAAGAATTATCATTTCCCCTTCTATTTAGTAGATTGGCGATGAGGTCAGAAAATGTCAGCCTGTGAAACTGAAGCTAAGGGAATCAACATAAAATAAACAATCACATGAGTAACTTTTTTTTTGAGACAGGGTCTCACTCTGTCACCCCTGCTAGAGTGCAGTAGCATCATCATAGCTCACTTAACCTCAAACTCCTGGGCTCAAGGGATCCTTCTGCCTCAGCCTCCTGAGTAGCTGGGACTATAGACATGTGCCACTATGCCCAGCTATTAATAATTTTTTCTATTTTTTGTAGAGACAGTCTCGCTTTTGCTCAGGCTGGTCTCAAACTCTTGGCCTCAAGTGATCCTCCCTGCCTTGGCCTCCCAGAGTGCTAGGATTACAGGTGTCACCTCACCTGGTCAGTAACTTAATTGTGTTTTTAGGACATACAAGTTTCCGCCTTCCCCCAACACGAATGATCACAGCAGCGAATTACTGGCAGTGTACACATGCCAGGCACTGTGCTAAGCACCTTACAAGGACCAACCCACCTAATCCTCCAGATACCCCTACAGGGTGATAATATTATTTTTTACTTAAAAAAAAAAATGAGGTGATTCACGCTACATAAAATTGACCATTTTAAATCAAACAATTCATTGGCACTTTGTATAGTCACGATGTTGTGTAACCACCACCTCTATATAGTGCCAAAACACTTCCGCCATCCCAAAAAGAGACTCCATTCCCATCAAGCAACTGCACTCCAGCCCTCCTTACCCCGTGCCCCGGTAACCACCAATTTGCATTCTTCTCTATGATTTACTTATTTTGGGCATTTCATATAAATATATGTATGGAATCATAATGTGTGGCCTTTTGTGTCTGGCTTCCTCTATCGGGCATATTTTTGAGGTTCATCCATGTTGTAGCAGGTGTCAGAACTTCATTTCTTTTTATGGCTCAGAAATATTCCGTTGTACTCAGACCTCAGTAACATTAACTGTACTTTAGAGATGAGGAAGTTGAGGTTAGGCTCACACAGCTAGAAAGTGCATAAGCTGGGATGCAAAGCTGGGTCTAATCCCAAACCAAGGAGCTCTTAACCATCCTGCCCCCACTCAAGGACAAACAGATCAAGGAATTGCTGAAACCTAGTACCAAAACCAGAGTCTCATAGTCTTAAAACCCTGAACACTGTGAACTGCCAACTCTGCCCTGAGGAAGTGGAGCCCTGGCAGAGGGCAGGTCTGCTATTTTAGAACCACCTTTGCTCACACCACTGCTCCCCAGGGCTTGACTTGTCTTCCAGACATGATCCCGATCCCAGCGCCCAGGCCCCTTAGGAGGTAGGATGGAGGTGACTTGGCTTGCTCCAATGACAGGGCAACCCCTCCGGCCCATAGGTATGCACCACCATGCCCCACTAATTTTTAATTTTTTTGTGTAGAGCTGGGATCTTGCTAATGTTGCCCAGGCTGGTCTTGAACTCCTGGCCTCAAGTCTCCTGTCACCTCATTTCACTTTCTGTGCACAATGTCTGCATTTGTCATCAAAAGGGCCTGCTTTTTAAAACCACATTTCAGTTCTCAAACCAGACCCAGCTGTGAATAGGCACAAGTTGACATTGTGTCTTCTCAGCCTCTTGCCAGTTGGGTGGTTTTGAATTCCTCCTTGTAGGAAGGAAGGGGACACCCCACTATGTGGCAGGAGCTTTAGGTGCTTTTTGCATTCTCCTTCTTTATCCACATAACGACATGATGAGGCCAACATTATTGTGGCCCCCAGTTTGGCAATAATTAAGGCTTATCAAGGGCAAGTAAATTGCCTAGGGTCACACAACCCACTGTGACACAGAGCTGAGATCTGAACACTTCCTTTCTAGAAGGTTCATTCCAGCCTTCAGTAGAATGATTTCTGGGGAAATGAATTAAAAGCCAAGCTGGGCACAGTAGCTCACACCCTATAATCCCAGTGATTTGGGAGGCTGAGGTGGGAGCATTGCTTGAGGACAGGAGTTTGAGACCAGCCAGGGCAACATACTGAGACCCCATCTCTAAAAAAAAAAGAAAAAAAAAATTAGCTGGACATGGTGGCATCTGTAGTCCCAGCTACTTGGGAGGCAGAGGCAGGAGGATCACTTAAGCCCAGGAGTTCGAGGCTGCAGTGCACTAGGACTGCGCCACTGCACTCCAGCCTGGGTGACACAGCAAAGACCCCATCTCTAAAAAAGCCAAAAAAACCAAGCACCACACATTGCACTGAAGTACTTAACCCTGGATCCACAGGTAGTCTTTGTGGAGCCTGTGACCCTTCTGATCCTGATAGCAAAATCACATGCACAAACATGTGCCTGGTGGGGGGGCCTGGGGTTGCACCCCAATTTGAGGTGGAGGACCCCTGCCTGGCTGTGTGGTAGCACAAACCCATCCCTGCCTGATGAGGTGGGTGGCCTTCCTCATTAACCTCCACCAGACAACAGGGCTGTACCTGTGACCTCCGTGACCTTCCAGGATAGTGCTCTCAGCTGGGTTGACCTGGGTTGACCACTGGAATGCCTGGCAGCCACCACCTCTGAGCCCCAGATGCTCCCTCCCTCCACCTGAACTCACAAGGCTGCTGTGGGGATAAACACACAGGAATCTTCCCCATCTCAACTCCTGCTCTCTGAATTTTACCTTATATTGGCTATCCAAATCAAATACAATGACTATGTAAGAGCTTGCAGCAAAATCACTCAAGCTGTGTCTGGACTGGACTGCCCTCTTAGCTGTACTTCTGATGCTTGTGGTGTTTAGGCATGTGGTGTATTATCACATTGTCTTCCCCACTTTATTCAGTGAAACTGTCTACAAAGCAAGTGGAAAAGCCCATGAAATAGGTGAGTTTTAGAGACCTAGGGAATCTCCTCTGTTAGAAAAAAGAAGTTGTTGGCTGGGCGCGGTGGCTCACGCCCGTAATCCTAGCACTCTGGGAGGCCGAGGCGGG
>NW_012150408.1:548398-549787 GCF_000956105.1 Propithecus coquereli
CTAACATTGTACAAAATTTTTGTGTTCTGTACACAAATGTGCCTACCAATGAGTTCACTGAGAATTATATAAATAAGCAATTGGTGTTTTAAAGGCTTTTAATACAGAAATCCTTGACAGATATTAAACGGATTTTTTAAAATTGGCAGATGAAATTATACATATTTATTGTGTACAACATGCTGTTTTGAAGTACGTATACATTGTGGAATGACTAAGTCTAATTCCAGCCTTTTGGGAGCCAATTGTGACCACAGTTTGAAGAGTTCTGCAGGGATTTTTAAATGTTTGAGTTCTTGGTTGAATTTCTTGGATAAGCTGAAACATATAACCATTTTTTCCATTTAAAATAATGGAACGTAGGATCCTGCAATCCTAAACCTGCTAACACTCCGTCAGGAACAGATTAGACATGGGTAACAAGGGATACCTACGTATGAAAGTGCTTTATAAACTCTACTATGTAAATGTAAACTACTACCACTTTCAGGTGAAATCAGAGAATAATTTCCTGGTTGCTGGAAGAGTCCTCTGGGGACTCGTCTAGTCCAACCTCCCCGTGACTGGATGAGGACACAGACTGAGGCCAGAGGCATGAAGCACAGAATCAGTCAGAGCTAGTGACCAAGTCGAGGACAGCCCAGGGCTCTTTTTCCTCCTCTATGTAATTTTCTCTTTTAAAACACTGACAGTTTTCTGGTGCTGGGAGCAAGATGTCTTTTAAATTAACAGGTGATTTCAGTAAAAGGACTTTTTACCTAGCCCTGAATGTGGCATATTGTAGGAGATGCGGTAGTTGCTGGTGAAACTAGAAATCTGAGGCTGAACTTTTAAAGTTCGTCTTGATCACTCCTCTCTCGTGAAGAAACCCATCGACTTAGAATCACCTCCTGCAAACAATCAAAACAAAAGGTGACTGAACTTCAAAAAACAGCAATGTAAGAACATTCCAAGCATTTGACGTCTAGCACATTTCAGGAATAGGCGTACTGATATGAACGCTAGCATTTAACATTAGAACTAGGTCTGTGACGGTGTTGCTACATCTCTGTCAGCACCGAGAAGGGAGAAATGGATTTTGATCGGCATTTTATAAAAAACTAATCTAGTGGAGATGAGCAGGACCAAGTGAAGGGAGGAGGCCCTGGAGACAGATGGGCAGGTCTGTAGTGGGCTGGGTGGTGTGATCAAGGAGGGAGACGGAGAGGGAGAAAGCGGGAGAGGGAAAAGGGGAGGGGGAGAGAAGGAGAGGGGGAAAGGGGGAGAGAAAATGGGAAGAGGGGAGGGGGAGAGACAGAGAGAAGGAGAGGGAGAAAGGGGGAAGGGGAGAGAGGGAGAAAGGAAGAGGGGGAAGGGGAAGGAGAAAGGGGAAGAGGAGGAGGGAGAGGG